>NC_090838.1:14249924-14552954 GCF_028021215.1 Eschrichtius robustus
TCTGCTGAGCCACTCCCTGAATGAGGCAGGACTTGTGGGGTCACCCTCCAAGTCTAGATGGAAGGACACTCAACACCTATATGCACTGCTCCTAAAGGGAAGCCACATTCCTCTCCCTCTGTCTTCTGTGAGCTCCCACTGAGACAGAGCACTTGGGGCCTTTCATTTGTAAGCGCTGGCCTAGGTTTGGACAAGTGGTCCTGGGGTTACTCAGACTCAGGACTGTCAGACCGATCCATATGGGGTTAAGCAATATAGGCATAGCCATAGAATTCTTCTCATGATCATCAAGGTGTTGGGTCGGATAGAAACTCAAGGATCATTTTGTGCTACTCGCCTCCAGCTGTAGGAACTTTCCGTGCTCCGTCTTGGTGTTTACGCTCTGGCCTCGGTGCGGGCACTTTCAGGGATTAGGAGGTTACCTAACTGAGATGTTCTCTTAATTGAGAGCATATCAGGGCTTTACAGACCTTAGTCTTGCCTCTCTGGAGCTTCTCCAGAGCCTTTTCTTCTCTAAATCTCCTTACCCAATTTCCTTATCCAGGCCATTCCCTCAGTGACAGGGTTTACTACTATTTCTATAATATTAAACTATACTATTTCTATTTCTTCTGCAGGAAAGAATAAGGGTGAGAGCCAGGGGCTTTGGCGATAGACTCAGAACTGAATATGAACTGTGCAACTTTAACCAAGTTATTTCACTACTCTGAGCCTTGGTTTCCTCAGCTTAGTAATAAAGATAAATGGGAATATTATCTCACAGGTTTAACTGAAGACCGTGTGAGATAATGCACATAAAGGGCCTTGCAGGATGCTCAGCCTGGCAAGTATGGGATTGACCTAAGGCTGGCACCTAGAACCAGAGACAGAAATGGGGATTAGATTCCTTATAGGAGAAAAGGAATGAGGTGAAAGGGATTTGACAAGAGAGGAGCTAAGCCAGTCTGTGGTCTCAGCTGGAGCCCACCTTCAGCCTGATCCCACAGTGGACTCTGGAGCGTGAATCACACACACCCTTGATTCCTACCTTAACAATGGAGCTCGATGCTTTTACAGTTCTGTATCAGGGAGTCATTGACTCAGGTACGACAAGTGGAGGAAAGGGGATGGGGTAGGGGAGAGGGCGGCTGGGGGAGGTGCATAACGTCCTTGATGATGCAGTTCTCAATCAATAGAACATAATTCTCTAGGGAAGGGAGAGGCTGTGAGAAACGGGACAGGCCCAGGAAAGAGGATGCGGGGGAGCACTGACAGCATCTGTAACCTGCACACTGTGTCCTGCTCAGACGCCCAGGCTTCTCACCAGGTCAGTTCATCCGAGCACAGCTTCTCCGAGATTCTGGTTGATCACAGCTCCTGGGGAAACATACTAGAGCGGTTTTGTGGGACTCACTCCGGGTCTGACACTGCAATTGGTCCTGGAAGTATAAGACTCATCATCTCCTGGTCCTCCACGCTTCCAGGTCCATCTCCCCCTTCTCTTGTCAGCATCTCACTAGATGGCTTGCTTTGTGTGTTAACCCGTCTCTGAGGGTCTGAGGCCCGGGTCACCACACCTTTAAACTTGTACATTTAGTAAGCGCTGGGCAGAGCAGAAGAGGTTAGTGGATGACCTGAGGCCACACACACTCTGCGTCTTCGCTGGGAAACAGCAGCCCTTCCTCCTTGCGATCAGAGTTAATTACAGCTGCTGGTGCGGTAACTCCTTTCTTTGCCTGATGGTCTAGTGGTGCAGTGGGCCCCAAGTGACCTGGGACCTGTCATAGCTTTAAGTTATTACAAGTCCTATGTTTCCTGGTAGAAACAGCACCCAGAATCTAAAGTTTCAGGGACTACCGGGCTGGTCAACAAGGTGCACGGGGCTCTACTCCCAGCTGAGAGAGCCTGCGTCCGTGCTGGCATCTGGGCCCTGGGCCCCCTCAGCTCAAGTCGGCAGCCCCCGAGCGTCCCAAACCTGCTGCTGGCCTCAAAGTTCAACCCGCTTGGCTCAGGCCCTACATCACTGGAGGACACCCGGGGCTTCAAAGGAGGGCCCCTCACAGCGGCCTCCTCCTCCAAACACTTCTTGCCAAAGCCCAGCTGAGGCAGGCTCGAAGCTAAATATTTGGATTGAATGGGAGGGAGAGTCCAGTCCCTCTGAGGGGTATTTTACCCAGGCCATGAGGAGAGAAGCAGCTCGCAGCACAGGCATGCTGGGCCCTACGGCACTGGAAAGCAACGGGATTGCTGTGCGACCAGCTGGCTGGCAGAAGGAGCAGCCTGGCGTGTGCCCAGAGCTTCCCAGCCTGCCTCCCCCATCTCCATTCGTCCCCTTCACCAGCCTGTGAACCTCCAGGATGGGATGGCTCTCCCCTTGTGCGTGCCGAGGCTGAGCACCTCCCCCGAAAAGGGGAGACGGCCTTCTCGCGTTTGTGCACCACAGACAGCTTGAGCCTCTAACTCAGGCCTTCTGCAGGCCGGTTCTACCTGCTTCCTTAGCGATCGAGGGTTTCTGCCTAATAATGACCAGGCCCAGCGTAAGCACACGATGCTGTAGGGGGGTAGGAACAGCATGGATTCTGGAGACAAGAGAACTCGCCCTTTGTCAGTTCTGTGACTTCAGACCTGTCACAGCCGGCCTTTTGGAGGCTCAGTGTCATCTGAAAACTACCGGCAATAATGGAATCCCTCCCGCAGCCCCACCACTGGACTATACTGAGGACCAACTGAGTCAGCGTGTATTTTAAAAGCTCTTTCCATGCTGCATGCATCCTGCACCAAGCAGAGGACAGTGGTGATTGTGCCACTGTGAATCGATCATCACAGCCTGAAAGAAACGGAAGGTGGCTGTGATCTTAGACCGCCTCTTGTCTATCGCCTGCATTTTGTAACAAACTAGCTTGCTTAAGCTGACCTAGTAAAATAGTAGCAAAGCCAGGCTCAGATCTCCCAGGCCGGAGCTGTTCCATTACCCATCTCTTTCTCTGAATGTTCCCAAACACTTAACAAGCACAACATTTGTTCTCTGTGAAGTAGATGGGATAGATTAGTTTTAGATGGAGAAATGTGACACAGGGTTACAGGAATTACCTCAAACAGCATGGTGAGTAAGAGGTGGCCTGCGGTCTCACTATCCATTTGCCCAATTTCATTTTAAAATTTAAAGGAAAACAAAAGCTAAAACTGCTCACCCCAAATACTTGCCATCCAAATGTTAGAATGTCCCTCTTTGTACAGATCTCCCATCCACTGCAGATTCCCCTTTATAACATCCCTGTCTGGTAGGCGGCCCACCTCTGCCCAACGAGCTCCCGTGTAGCCCTCATCAGACAAATAATTCTGTTGTTAAACATCTCTGACTTTAATATTTATCAACAGCCTACTGTGTGCAGGGCACTAGGTGTATTGATTGTTGGGAAGCTCTCCCATGGTTTGGAACACAATCTGACGCCCTGTGGCTGGTGGCCATCTTGCAGTCAGACTTGACTCCAACTGCCCAGTGTGATTTCTTTGCTAAGGAATTTGGCAAAGTGAACCATTCCCTTCTTCTTCTTGATACTCTGACTTCCCTGTCTCCTGGCAATCAGGCTCCAGGTTCTTCTCCTATACCTCTGGCTGATTCTTTTCAGTCTCTTTCACTGGCTAGTCTTCTTCTTTCCCACCCCTTAAATATTACTATTCAGGACAGTGTTGATTCACAGCAGAGAAACGATTCCCAAATAATAAATCAGCCCAGACCTCTCTACTGAGCTTCACATCAAACAGCACAAAGACGTCTCCATTTGGATGTCCCACAGGCATCTCAAATTTGCCATATATAAAGCTGAGTCTCTCTTCTCTAATCCCCTGGAAGCCTCCTCTCTATCCTGTACGCTTATTATTCTGCATCCAACCCCAAAACTTGGACATCATCTTCTCCCCCCTTTCATTTGTACATAGTCTAATTCCTCACTTCTGCACCCACACAACCTCTTGAAGCTTCCCTTCCCCCCAGCCCCATTCCTACTGGTTTAGTTCTGACCCCATATTAGTTTCCCTAGAGTATGTACCAGACTTCCAGCTTGCACCCTGGCCTCCTCATACTTAAGACAAAAATACAGGAGTGATCTTTATAAAATGTGATAAGTTTGGTCACTCTTTCCCTGCTAAAACCATTCAGTGACCTGCATCTTCAAAGAATAATATCCCGGGACTTCCCTGGCAGTCCAGTGGTTAAGACTCTGGCTTCCACTGCAGGGGGCACGGGTTCGATCCCTGGTGGAGACACTAAGATCCCACGTGCCGCATGGTGTGGCCAAAAAACAAAAATGTCCAAATTTTATATCACGAGCTAAGGAGGCTTGTGATCTGGCCCCTGCCTGCTTTCAGACTCATTCTTATTTTCTCTGCCCAAGTCCTCTGAAGTCCTCTTACACTTAAGTCTGGTTATTTCTTAAACATGCTGTGCTTTCTCTGGCTTCTGGTCCTTATCAAACTCTGTTTTCATTTTCTGGGATGCTCTTCCTTTCAAAGGATACATTTGATGATCTCTTGATTCCTGAAGAAGCATCTCCTTTGTGAAGCCACCCCCAACCTCCCCAGGTAAAGCTGGTCTTCTCCCACGATACATCTCAGCCATGGCGCCAACCTGTATAATATGGCTAGTCACCATGCATCTCCTCTACCTCACGGTGACATCCTGATGTCATATACTGATTTTTATTCATCTCTCTGCATTCTGTTGCTTAGCACAGGCCTCAAACAATGTAGAGGCTCAAAAATTATTTGCCACATGAATTAGTCAGTAAACTGAGTAAATGAATGATTGTATCTCATGCCTCTGCACTATTTCAGTCTCTCTAAGCTTACTGCAAAATGCTTAGACATGAAATTGTTCATAACTCCTCAGCCAATGGAACCAGCTCTTTATCATTTAAATTTTTGGGGGTGGGTACTGAAAGCAAATTAACTAGAATGACGTTTCCATTTACAGCAAACAGTTCAATGCAAACATGAGTGACATGGAGAAAATTAAAGATGACAACATTTTAAAATAGACTTGCATCTCCTCTTCACTGACTCACAGCTCCCCAAGGCATCGTGTGCAGAAGGGGTTGTCACTCCTGCTCTGTCCATGCCTACTGCAAACCTGGAAACTGGTGGCCGCATATTTCCCATCTCTTCCCTTCTGCCTCCTGATGGTTCCTTCTCTCTGGGTTGCCTAATTCATTATTAGCACATGCTGCCTGCCTGCTTGAGCGGGTTTTGTCCTTTCTTGCTATTGAAGGCTTCAGAGTTATTCCCAACCTGGATAATGATCAGCTCCAGGTTAGGAAAATACGTCTTTCTACACTACTCTGCCCTCTGACCTACAGCAATTTTCAGAAGTTACACTAAGAAAAAAAAAATAAAAAAAAGCTTGAATTAGATTTGATTTAGTGTGGGCTGATTTTCCAGCTGAATTCTTTTTATGCTGCCTCTGCTATACCTGCTGACTTATCCTAATGCAAGATATTCACCAACATATTTTTTCTTCCTATCTCCTCTTGCACCATCCACTTGCCCAGTTAAAGCTATTTGCCACAGGGCCTATTTGTCAGACTAGAATCAGAGACTAGAGGAGCTAATTCTGAACAGTTAAATTTAACAATCTTGATGTTATGATTAAGACAGAAAGATTTAGAAACCAAATGTGTTTACAGCTATTGGGATCTCCTGTCCTCCACACTTAACCTCAGACAATCTGGAAACCCACCAGTTGGGAGAGGAAAGGAGAGTTAGGGGAAGTCAACAGTTCAGATATTGGTCTATGGCTGGGCCCCGTCCACTCCCCATGGGTTAGCTCTTAAGGGAGGATTATTAGGGAGACTAGAGCTTCCCATATAAGTCTGAGCATCAGAGCTATCTTCTTCACCTTCCTCCCAGAGATGTGGGCGTGCCTTGCTACCAAGAGGCTGACGGGGCTCAGGCTGCCTCTTAGTGGGCCTCCAGTGGGAAAGTTCTGTGCTGTGTTTACTATTTGTACTAGTAATACTTTTAGGCATTGGAAAAAATCCTGAAGATATTTATTTTTTAGATAATCCATAAAAAAAGTAAAGGAGAGCAATTTTTGAGAAATAGATGCGGGGAGAGAGACAGAGAGATAACTAACAAAGGAGACAGATGGAGAGACAGAAAAAGAGATACAGCGGCAAAAATGGGTGAGAGAGCGTCTCTGCAATTCAGCTTCCCCAGAAATACATCCTGAGCAGGATCCCTGGGTGAGTGATTTAATAAGGAAGGGTTCCTGGGGGGACTGGTAAAGGAGAAGGGGGATATTTTTACATTTACAAAAATGGTAAAGAGGAAATCTGAAGGGATTTGAATGCAGGGTTGCCAGATTTAGCAGCTAAAATACAAGACGCCCAGCTGACTCAGATTTTCAGATGAACAAGGAATAATTTTTTAAGGTAAGTATATCCCATGCAATATTCGTTGTTTATCTAAGCTTTGAATGTAACTGGGTGTCCTGTATTTTACCTGACAGTGTCCTATATGGGTGGAGCCCTGACACTGTCCACTACAAGACAGAGTGTGGAGGGGAAGGCCCTGCTGCCCTCACTCCCTGGGTGCTGAGTTCTGAAATGCAATTTGGGGGCCAAAGCAATGGGATCAAAATGGATAGTAGAAACACCCCATTTTAAGGCCATTGCCCTTCTCCCAAGTCTTCAAATCCAACTCTAGCTGGAGGTGATGCTTGGACACATTTGATCTTAAAAAAAAAAAAAAATACACACACACACACACACACACACACACACACGGGATGACAATCTATTCCCTCTGATTTCAACAGTAATGAACTCCCATTTTAGAAAATTTGGAAAATATATAGGGTATTTAGAAGAAGAGACGAAAGATAATCCATTATTAGTAGAATGGCACAGTTCTTCCAGCTCTTTTTCTGGATATACATAATTATGAGGTTTTGTTTTCTTCTCACATGTTTTTTTCAAAATTGAGACTATACTCTGCTTTTTAAAAATGAGCATTATTAAATTAATGCACAGAAATCTCTTGCATTCCTATACACTAATGATGAAAAATCTGAAAGTGGAATTAAGAAAACACTCCCATTTACCATTGCAACAAAAAGAATAAAATACCTAGGAATAAACCTACCTAAGGAGAAAAAATATCTGTATGCAGAAAACTATAAGGCACTGATGAAAGAAATTACAGATGATATGAATAGATGGAGAGATATACCATGTTCTTGGACTGGAAGAATCAACATTGTGAAAATGACTATACTACCCAAAGCAATCTACAGATTCAATGCAATCACTATCCAACTACCACTGGCATTTTTCACAGAACTAGAACAAAAAAATTCACAATTTGTATGGAAACACAAACGAACCCGAATAGCCAAAGCATTCTTGAGAAAGAAAAACAGAGCTGGAGGAATCAGGCTCCTGGACTTCAGACTATACTACAAAGCTACAGTAATCAAGACAGTATGGTACTGGCACAAAAACAGAAATATAGATCAATGGAACAGGATAGAAAGCCCAGAGATAAGCCCACGCACATATGGCCACCTTATCTTTGATAAAGGAGGCAAGAGTATACAATGGAGAAAAGGCAGCCTCTTCAATAAGTGGTGCTGGGAAAACTGGACAGCTGCATGTAAAAGAATGAAATTAGAACACTCCCTAACACCATACACAAAAATAAACTCAAAATGGATTAAAAACCTAAATGTAAGGCCAGACACCATAAAACTCTTAGAGGAAAACATAGGCAGAACACTCTATGACATAAATCACAGCAAGATCCTTTTTGACCCAGCTCCTAGAGAAATAGAAATAAAAACAAAAATAAACAAATGGGACCTAATGAAACTTAAAAGCTTTTGCACAGCAAAGGAAACCATAAACAAGACGAAGACAGCCCTCAGAATAGGAGAAAATATTTGCAAATGAGACAACTGACAAAGGATTAATCTCCAAAATTTACAAGCAGCTCATGCAGCTCAATAACAAAAAAACAAACAACCCAGTCCAAAAATGGGCAGAAGACCTAAATGGACATTTCTCCAAAGAAGATATACAGATTGCCAACAAACACATGAAAGAATGCTCAACATCATTAATCATTAGAGAAATGCAAATCAAAACTACAATGAGGTATCACCTCACACCGGTCAGAATGGCCATCATCAAAAACTCTACAAACAATAAATGCTGGAGAGGGTGTGGAGAAAAGGGAACCCTCTTGCCCTGTTGGTGGGAATGTAAATTGATACAGCTCCTATGGAGAACAGTGTGGAGGTTCCTTAAAAAACTAAAAATAGAACTACCATATGACCCAGCAATCCCACTACTGGGCATATACCCTGAGAAAACCATAACTCAAAAAGAGTCATGTACCACAATGTTCATTGCAGCTCTATTTACAATAGCCAGGACATGGAAGCAACCTAAGTTTCCATTGACAGATGAATGGATAAAGAAGATGTGGCACATATATGCAGTGGAATATTACTCAGCCATAAAAAGAAACTAAATTGAGTTATTTGTAGTGAGGTGGATGGACCTAGAGTCTGTCATACAGAGTGAAGTAAGTCAGTAAGAGAAAAACAAATATCGTATGCTAACACATATATATGGAATCTAAAAAAAAAATGGTCATGAAGAACCTAGGGGCAAGACGGGAATAAAGATGCAGACCTACTAGAGAATGGACTTGAGGACTTGGGGAGGGGGAAGGGTAAGCTGGGACAAAGTGAGAGAGTGGTAGTGTATATATGGACATATATACACTACCAAATGTAATATCGATAGCTAGTGGGAAGCAGCCACATAGCACATGGAGATCAGCTCGGTGATTTGTGACCACCTAGAAGGGTGGGATAGGGAGGGTGGGAGGGAGGGAGACGCAAGAGGGAAGAGATATGGGGAAATAAGTATATGTATAACTGATTCACTTTGTTATAAAGCAGAAACTAACGCACCATTGTAAAGCAATTATACTCCGATAAAAATGTTAAAAAAAAAACCTAACTCAAACAATAAAAAATGTCAGTAAAGTAGCGGAATAAAAAGACTAAAATACAGAAATGAAAAGTCTTCATAAACACAAACATAACCAGTTAGAAGAAAAATCCCATTTTCAACACTAACGAAGATACAATCCTTGGGGAAAATTTAACAAATTTAACAAAACCTAAAAAAAAAAAAAAGCATTATTATGAGAATTTCCTATCCTTATTATTTGAAAACATTACTTTTAATGAATGCATGTCATGTCACCTGGTTAATTTATACTTCATTAATTCCCTTATCTTAGACTCTTAGGTTATTTCTAATTTGTGGATACTATAAATGACACTGGATAGCTACATAAATATAAATATTTGTCAGCATATCTTACTGTTTCCTTGAGATTGTTCCTAATGCTCTTTATACCCAACTTTAGACTTACTTATGCTTTCTACTAGAGCCTGGAGAGGTGGAGAGTTATTTAATTATCCAATGCTACAGTTTTTCTGTTAGGATAGGATTGCTTCTGCTCACCATGAAGATAATATTCAGGTGCAGTGGATAGGATCAAATGATGGCTTCAATTCTCTGGAGGCTATTAGGAGAAAAAAAGGATATAAAACCATGTTCTGGATGGCTCCGGAGGTGGAAAGAAGATTAAATTAAGGGGTGAGGTACAGACAGATTTAGCTCCACATGAGGAAAAGTGTCCTGAGGTCTAGGAGGAAACAGAAATAGCTCTCTTGAATAACAGTGAGCGCTGGCTTGCCGAGGGCATTTGTGGGGAGCAGGGTGACCACCTATCCTGGGAGAAGGGGCAGAGCACAGCAGCTGAGAGCGGGGGCTCTGCAGTCAGAGGGTTGGGGTTTTAATCCCAGCTTTGCCATGTTCTGGTTGTATGATCTGGGGCAAGTGGTACAGCCTCTCTGTGCTTCAGCATTCTCATCTGAAAAATGGAACAGGTCCTAATGGCTGTTGTGAGAATTAGATTAAAAACTCATGTATAGCACTAGAACCATACTAAACATCTACTACATGTTTGATAAATGTTAGCACTTGTTTCCCCTGTTGTTACTTACTGTAGACAGGCTTGATTATGCAATATAATTGGCCAAAAACTCTTAGCACTTGGGAATCTATACTTGGTCTCTGAAGGTCACTGTTCCATTACAGTGACACCAGTCCAATGGACACCACTAGCATTCTGCGGGGTACACTCTGGTTCTGTTTGTTTTCATTTCTGTGTGTCATTGATTACCTTTTTATGAGCAAAACTAACTTTAGCCCTCTGTCCCTTTGCAGCCGTGATGGAGGCCAACTGTAGCTTTGTAGCTTATCCATTTTGGAATCAAATAGCTGCCTTGTAAAAGTAGTGTTGCAATCTTTAAATGCCCATAAAGAGGGATTTGAACATTTATCTCACATCATGTGATTTGGTAAAAGTAAACAGAAAGTCTTTCAGTTGAAGAGTGGAAGTGATGACTGAGTGAAATGATAGAAAACAGGAGAGTTAGGTTGAGAAAGTGTGTTCACTGTAAATACATGAAGGAGCAGAGTGGGGCTGGTACAAGAGAAGTCAGACTTTTGTATGGCAAGCAAGACAAGGAGAGGGGCAAGTAGGCGTTGCCAGCAGAAGGTGAGAGCCCCTCTGCCCTGTTTATTTCTCATTTCTTGCCTCCCTCCCATAAATATCCGGGAGGATATACTACCACAGAAGGTATCTTCTCCTTGGAAAACCAAAGCACCATCATTTCTAGGATTGAAGTCCATGAAATCCTGCAGACCACAGCGAGTATGATCACACGCTAACTCACTAAGGCTGGATTAGGGAAAGCCAAACACTACAACCAGTCATCCCTTTAAACTGCCTAAGACTGAAGCCAGCTAGAGGACCCACTTCGTATAGTAGAGAGTGAATGTTAGGAAACCATTTTAAAGGACAGCTCGTTGTTAGAAGTAAAAATGAAATTGTTAAAATTAAAAGCTTAGAGGATGCATTAAACAGCAAATTATTGTAGCGGGAAAGGGATGAGAATTGGAGAGACTGAGGGGATGGGGGTGGTAAAGACGGGGAGAAGACGCATCGGCGTGCTGGGTTCTCTCCTCATGCACCATGTACCCGGTAATGCTTAGAATCAAGAAAAAAAGGGTCAAATTTGCTTGCAGTGACTCACAACCCACCGGAGCTTCTGGAATTCAGACCTCTTTTGTCCCAAATCCTAGAAATATCCAGCCCGATAATAAGGCATGTTCACAAGGAAACTTGTAGCCTCTCACTTTGTTAGTGTTTAAAATATTGAAATGTCTGAGGATTTACAGCTGAGTTTTCTTCTTTTCAGAATGTCCCCCATGGATAGATTGGCATGACGGCTAGAGAGGAGACACCATCCCTGGACGCTTAGACCATCGGCTCCCATGACCTAGCACCAACTCACGACAAAGACTCTAAAAGTTTATTTTACCCTATATTGTGGTCACAAACATTTGTTATTTGAAAGGGCTTGTAAATTTCTTTAAAATGTCAACTCTGGAACAACATGGGAATTTTAAGCCTAAAATCCAAGCTGCTTTTAGAGAATGGCTCCTGGGGGACACCTAAGGGTTAGACTGTGGACTCTGATGTCTTCAGTTAAGGACAGTCCCCAATTCCAGGGGAGACAGAGAAAGCCCAGCGGGCATGGATGCCCATGGAGGGACTGAGAGGTGGGCGGCAGGAAACCCCGCAGAGAGGGTCTTGGTGGAGGGGACCAGGTCAACGGAGTGGTTGAAGAGCTGCTTGCTGGGGTTGGTATAAATATAGGGAAGATGTAAGTGGTTTTCTTGGTGATATGTGAGCGTTCCCAGAGAAGAGGAGGAAGAAGTGGCAGTAGTAGCCGTGTGTTTGTTATCAGTGGGAGTGGTGGTGGTGGTTTTAACCTCAGATTCCCAGCCTGCCGAGCCAGGCTTGTCTAAAGCACGTCAATAACTGCACTCACTCTCCTCTTCTTGATAAGGCTGATTTTACACCTCTGATAGGCCCTGTTAGCCCCACTCCAACCCCCCAAAATATCAGGGAGACATTTCGTGGATACCTTTCTTCTTTAGAGGTGACTCTGAGAACTTCACCCACCAGCTGGAGGATGTTGGCAATAAATGTTAGAGGGGACAGAGAAGGTTCCTAGAGGGTGAGGATATTAGGCTTAGACTGTGCCACTAGTATAAACTCTTTTCAATTTAATTCAACCAACACTCACTGCATACCCACCAGTATCCCCAGACCGTGCCAGCCTTAAGATGATTCGGCCATGAATAACAAGAACAGTCTTTCCTTCCGTGCCTCCATGCTCCGAAAAGTTCCTGGAACACCTGTCCTTCCAAGTATCCTCACTTTCGAGAGGCATCAGGGTATGGCAGGAAGACCATGGGCTTCGGAGGCAAATCCGGATTCTGCTACTACCTAGCAGCATAACTATGAGAAAGCTACCCCATCACTCTGAGCCTCACTGTTTACATTTGCAAAATGTGGATGGGATCTATTTTAGATCATAGCTGTGAAGGTTAACTATCGTGCAGATAAAGCAACTGGCAACCTGCCAGGTTCAGAGTAGGTGCTCAATCAATGGTGCCTATTATTGTCATCAGTTTCCCTGTGGGCCCCCAACCCTGCTTCTCACTGCTCTCGCTGTCCCTGAAACTGTCCTTGTCATCAGGACTACCATTATTCCTGTTCCTTTTGCCACCATCCAAAGGTCCCCCAATTATGGGAACAGTTTCCCCAGTAATTATAGCTGTTCACAAGACTTTTCAAAAACTAATCTGGACTTTGGGGTATTGTCATCCCATAAGAGAAAAACTTGAAACGAGTTACCAGGAAGCTACTTGGAAGGCAGTCAAGTAAAATTGCTTTGTTTCATCTCAAGCATATTTCTTCCAAAAATAGGGCCTCTGGAACTTAATTCTCTTCCTGTTCAAAGCCAGTATATTATTTACCCAAGATTTTTTTCTCACTTTTTATATTTCTTTTATTACTCCCAATAAGCCTAGTACAATGCCAAGCACATAGTAAGCACTCAGGTACTTGATGGAACATGTAACAAACCTTACACACTGGACATACTTAAGATAAAATACAAAATGAAACTAAGTATTACATGTATTCATTTCTCTCTTTATTTTCATATAGCACCCTGTTCAGATGCCCTTACAAGCCCTTAACCACACTTTATTTGGATTGCCAATTGGGATTAGGCCTTTAATAGTTGTTCCAGGAACAAAATGATACATTGCAACTTAGAAAATGAAAAAAGTAAGATAAAATATGATGAAATATCTAAAAATGAAGACAGCTCTGACAAAATTTTGACAATTCACCAACATAAGGATATTTTTTTTTTTATCATTTGCCTGGAAATGCAACTCAATATTATATTCAGTTTATTTTAAAATAGCTATCTTTACCTGAGAGTCAATACTCAAATGTCACCAAATTATTAATGTTTTAAAATTAATTTTTTCTCAATCAAATTTGCATATATGAAGAGAAGTAACACACTGGACACCAAGTTATAGAATGTAGTCTGAGGCTTATGTGGAATTATAATTGCTTTCAACTGTTACTGAAATCTCTTTTCAAAGACCCTAAAGCAGACTTTATCTCTTTTATGTTTCAGGCAACCTCGATTTCCAGCCTTCAATCCTCAGACACCTCCATTTCTTCCACAGGACTTAAATCTTAATAAAGACTCTAGCAGCATGCAGTGTGTCCCAGTGTCCTTCTGGCTTAAACAGAATATTCCCTCTTCCCTGCTACTATGACCCTCAGTGCTTGTGGGAGGTGCTAGACGTAGAAACACAAGTCATCCTCAGGCTCTGTCTTTCTGCTCACTATTTGGTCGGGGCATCAAATACTCACCAAACTATAGTACAATTGGCTGGTGACACGTACCATAGCACAGGTTATTACAGGTTCTCAAGAGGTACTGGGATGAGAAAGGCCAATCATGGTTCAGGAAAGACCTCACAGGATAGAAGACATTTGAGAAGGCTTCAGGTGAGATTTTGATTGGCCAAAGAGGTATGCAGATATTTTCAGGCTTAGTGGTCCGCGTGATGTGAAACTGAATAGTCTGTTCTAGGATGCGGCAAGTGGTCCTTATAATGAAAGAACACAGGATGTTTGCAGAGAAGTTAATGGGATGAGCCTACAAAGCATCACTGAAGACACACTGAAGAGCCTTGAAAGCCTTGAATGTGTAATAATGAGGGAGTCTTTTTCTTATAAGCAGTAGGAAATTAATCAATAGGTTTTAAGCAAGACAGCGGACATAAGGAATGTGTAATTGAGAAGGGCATTTTGTAGAGGCTAACAACGATTGTTGAGGATGAAATGAGAGAGCATTCGGATGGGACAAATAGAAGAAAGATTCTTAGATAAAGCAGTTTTGAGCTTGCTCTGGAAGGAAGATAAAAAGTTTGAATTCAAGAGAAAGGAGGGATCGGGGAAGGGAGGTTTTGCTGTGGCAGGAATAATAATCACAGCTAGCATTTTAAGTGGCTATGCTGTGCCAGCACTCTGCGATCTCGACGCATGCCCTGTGCAAGCCTAGGGCATGGGAGTGTGCACTCTGTGCCCCAAGTTCCCAGTTTGCATACCTGGCTTGTGGAGGTCCATACAATTACCACAAGAAATTACCAAAGTAAAATCTCTTCCAGAATTGCGGGAGAAATCATCTTCAAAACCATCTTAAGAACCATCCAAGACAGCACATAGCCTTCCTTCATAGTCATTCCTGGCTTTCGAACACAAACAAGGTATCTTGTGTTTTATATCTTGACCATGGTGACCGAAGCAGATCGGTGCATGTGATAAAATTGCAGAGAACCTAACACACACACACACACACACGTAAACCTGAGAAATCTGAATAAGACCAGAGGATTGTACTAACATCTATAAAACCTAGTTGCGATGTTCTACTATGGTTTTGCAAGACATTGCCATTTGGGGAAACTGAGTAAAGAGTGCATAGGGTCTCTGTTTTATTTCTTACAACTGAATGTGAATCTACAATGATTTCAAAATGTTTCATTTTTTTAAAAAAATGGGTCCATGGATCATGACTGAAAAATGTCTGAAAGCTATCTTTCTCACATGCTTTCCTATACAGTAGAGACTGGAGAGTGAAAGGCCTAGTCCCTTGAGACTAGGGCTCCAAATGTGATATAGGTTGTAGATGCACTCCGGGGATGTTAAGAAGGTATTGAATAGAATATGGTGAATATGGTCATGGAGGCGTCTGGTTAGGCCCTCCGCGTCCCGCCCCCCCCCCCCGCCCCCCGCCCCCCGCCCCTGGTTAGGGCAGGTATTCCGGTACCCAATCACTAGCTTTGCAGTATCAAGAGGCACTGCATGAGCATCAGTCATTTTTGTCAGCGCACAGGGAGCAGACATGGTGTCACTCTAAATGTAGCAGTTCTGAAGATAGTTTCTGGATTCTTGAATTATGATTAAGACTGGGTGTTCCTAGGGCCATACTCCAGTGTCTTTTGCCAATTCTCTGTTTTCTCGATGGTGAGAGAGGTGGCAATGACCCTGATGGCCCACTTCAGTGGTGTCGCTCTGGGATTCATGCCTGGAGACCTACCTGAAGACTTCCAAGTGTTCCCTAAGCATGCACTTCTCTTCAGGACATCTCTTATGTTTAGAGAAGCTAGAGGTGGGGTTTTTGTTTGCCTTTTTTGTTTTTGTTTTTAACCTTCAGCTGAACTCTGACGCTGATGCCCTGGGACTTTATAAGCCCATCATTCTGCCACTGGATTCCCTTCCAAATGAGATAGCCTCAGTCTACCAGTCTAAAAATGTATACAGACAGTTAGCTAAAGTCATAGAACAGTCAATGGGACTTTCTAACAGCTAGAATTCTCTGGGGTGTTATCTGAAAGTGAGAGGAAAAAGCAGGAGGAAACAATGGGGTCTTGGTTCTGGGAAATTTTTGATGTTTTCACCTCTATGGAGATGGGGGTATCGTGGATGGTAGCACAGGTGAAAAGTCCCAGAGAGACCTTAGGGAATACTGGATGCTGTTTCAATAAAATTACAATAATGTAGAATGAATAAATCTTCATACCTAATGTACAGCATGATGACTACAGTTAGTAACACGGTATTATACACAGGGAATATGCTTAGATAGTAGATTTTAGGTGCTCTTACCCACAAAAAAAAAAAAAAAAAAAGATAAAAGTGAGAGGAGATATGTTAATTAGCTTGACTGTAGCAATCATTTCACTGTGTATCTCAAACCATGATGCTTTACTTCTTCAATATATAATACAATTATTATTAAAAATATAAATTAAAAAATTTTTGAATACATTCAAACTCTTCAGAGTTTTAGAAATTTGTTTGTTCTCTTGGTGAAAATCTTAGTGCAATTGTGTCGTGCATCCCACAGGAAATTAAAAGCAGCTGAGAGGGTTTTGTAAGCTCCTATCTACGGCCCTTGTGATAGTCCTTCTCTCCATCCCTTAAAATTTTAAGAATCTCCCCTCCACAGTAAATAGAACAAAATGGACGTGTGCTTGCAGGCCAGGTGAATGGACCACCTGGAATGAATGAGATTGGGCGCTATTGCTGGGGCTTCAGTGGGCCTCCGTGGCTTTCATGTTTAGAAAGGGGAGGCTGCGAGCGGCTGGGCCCTGGAGGAGGGCCGCCTCCTCTATGGCCTTAGCTTCCCCGTGTGTTTCCTCCTTTCCCCTTTCTCCCCACCCACCTTTCATCATCCTCAGAAGCCCATGTGTGTGAAAAGCAACAGAGGAATGTGGGTGGGTTGACTTGTATAATTAAATCCATGTTGTATCGTGTTCTTTAGAATTAATGAGGAATTCATCCCATTGAAACTCACCATGACATCTTCCCTCTGACTCAGATTTCTTTTGCTTTTCTCTCCTTTCCTTGGCTAAAAGCATTAGACATGGGGCTATGGTTCAAATTAGTATCTTACATTTCTCTCCTCCTTTTTTTTTAATTGAACTTTTCTGTTCAGTGAAGAGTTTAGTTTGTTTAGATTTCATTTTTCTTCTATTCTACTCATCTGCCATTGTCTTTTTTTCTTCCTTCCCTTGGAAAACTTACTCAGCAAAGGAGCAAACGTGAGAGCTCTTCATTCCGCTTTTGACTGCAGAGTTGGAGAAAGTGCACTGCTGGCCAAAGCTTGATAATCCAGGCACTGTCCTTGGAGGCTCTTCATTCCCTGGACTTTCATATCCTGACACCATGAAAAGCATGCTCTCACAGATGTCCACTGAGGCCAGAGGGAGCTGTTTCTGTGAGGCCATGAGACAGGGAGAAACAGGGAATAAACCATACTTCTAAATTCCTGGGTCATGTTGTGAAACACCTTTTTATTGGGGGTAGTAATCTGACTTCATTCCCTTATAAAAGTGGATTTATGTGATGGATACGTGATATATATTTTTCTGCCACTGTTCTTGTGGGATGGTGGTTGTATCAGTTAGGATTAGATTCAACTGTGAGTAACATAAACCCGAAATAACAGTGGCTTAAACCTGATAAAAGTTTCTCCTTGTTCATGTAGAAGACCGGCTGTAGCCGTCCAGGGCTGGGATGCTGGCTCAGTTCCAGCTGAGGGTGTGGCCCTCACCTTCATGGTCCAAGTAGGTAGTTATATTGTCATCTCAAGAACATTAGCATGAACCAACCAAAAGAGCTCATCTGCCTCCTTTATAAGCTTCTGATCACAACAGGGGGCCTCAGTTCAACTGCAGACAGGAGATTTGGGGCTCTGGGGTGAGACCAACACAGGCTTGAGTCTGGCTGTGCTTGCCTACCGGATGTGCACATGTGAACAAATCCCTTAACCTCTATGAGGTTATGTATAATGTATGTATGTTTTCTCATATGCATAATGGAAATTATATATCTTAGAGCAGTGTGAGTATAAAAGAAGATAACATATGTAAAAGAACTGGCCCACCGATTAGCATGATAACAGATACCATTTTACAGAGCTTTTAAATTTCTTGCTGAGAGGTTTTTCTGTTTTCGAAGAAAACTAGTCCCATGTTTAGAGACTGGTGATTTTGTCCTAGTGAGACCGTCCCCCAAAGTGGGCTGCACGTTCTTTACAAGCCCTTCTCCCAACTAGAGAAGAAAGAGAACTCGAAGTGGGCAACCGCACTGGCCATTCTGCCTCCAATGAAACAGGTTTCACTCCCCCTGTACTTTTCCTCTGCGGGGGATACTGTGGATTAGTGGTAAATATCCATGTCCCATTCCCTTCTACTGCCGTATGTTTTTAACCTGCAAGTTGAGAGAGCCATTGGTGGGTTGTGAAATCAATTTAGTGGGTCACGACCAGCACATTTTAATGAAAGGATAAAATAGAATAGGTTAGGGAAAATCAGGGTGCATCACAAATAATTAATACGTATTTTCATGAAATGGATTTCATATATGTGGGTGTGTTCATGTATGTGTATTCTATGTTATAAAGTAAAATATATTTCTTAAAATGGGTTGTGAATCGTGAAAAGGAAGAATAACGCAGGAGGAATCACTCTACCTGGCATTAAAGCTTACTATGTAGATACAGTAATTAATACAGCGTGGTATTTGCAGACAGTTAGATGCATGTATCAGCGGAACAAAATAGAGACTCCTGAAACGGACCTCCGTAAGCGTGCCCAACCGATTTTTTTTTACAAAAGTGGGGAAGCAATTCAAATGGAGGAAAATCCAATTGGCCTTTTCAATTCAAATGACCTTTTTAAAAAATGGCCCAAGAAGCTTGTCATCACATCAACATTCTAAGCAGCAGCAAGAAGACATGAGAAGCTACCATGTGTGCCCACTGTCTTTTAAGAAAAATATCTAGGAGCTTCCCTTGGGTCTTCATCTATGCCCCACTGGCCAGAACTTAGTCACATGGCCATACGAACTGTAAGGAAACTCGAGAAATGTCATCTTCATTCTGAGCGTCACACACCCAGTTAACATTTCTATTATTCTGTAGAAGTAGAGAAAAATAGATATTGGTCAGCAATTTACTATCTGTCTGTGCTACACAGAGACACTGTGCAAGTATGGGATTCCATCTCTCTTGGGCATCAAAATGAAATTTCCACAACACATATTTGACCTCTGATTAAAAACTTCAGATGTCTCCTTAACGCACAAAGTCCAAACTCCTTCATAAGGATATTTAGGTTCTTGAACATTTGGCCCAAGCCCAGATTTCCATCCATTCTCTGCCCACCGCATTCTCCCAAATGCTAAGACTCTACCACCTCAGTGTTCCTGCTCAAACTCTCCCCTCACCCAGATTGTACCCCTGCAGCCACTCCCTCCTGTATCTGACAAACAATGCCTCATCCTTGTAGACCTAGTGAAGTCGTCATTTCCTCTCGCTGATGCCCTTCCTGTGACTCCTCCAGCCCAGCAGAAATAACTGTTCCCTTCTCTAAGCTTTCATTAACCTGCATGTATGTCGATCATGGCACTTAACCTCATGTCTTAACTGAGACTTATCTGGTTTTTGTTGGTGTTGTTTTGGTTTTCTTTTGCTTTGTTTTTGCTAGGGACTGGAAGCCCCTCCAAAACAGGGTCTATTTTCCTGATATTCTGTTTTCACAGATCTTGGAATCTCTCCACAACCTTAAAATTATTTGTTGAAATTATTGAGAGGTTTCTCAGGGCCAAAAAGTAGAAAGAAAGAAAAAGTATCTATATACAACAGGTGCGCTTTGAATGGACAAAGCTGGTATTTCACAGGTTCAGTTGTGAAGAAATAACCTGTGCTTAGAGAGTGGCAGGGTCATATATACACTACCAAATGTAAAATAGATAGCTAGTGGGAAGCAGCCGCATAGAACAGGGAGATCAGCTCGGTGCTTTGTAACCACCTAGAGGGGTGGGATAGGGAGGGTGGGAGAGGGACGCAAGAGGGAGGAGCTATGGGGATATATGTAAATGTATAGCTGATTCACTATGTTATAAAGCAGAAACTAACACACCATTGTAAAGCAATTATACTCCAATAAAGATGTTAAGAAAAGAAAAAAGACTAAGGTGAAAAGGATGATTCTTTGACATCTTGAGATTCCTATTTTACTGCAGTGAGCAAGTCAGGTTCAAAGTGGATCACAGGAAAGTCCTCCTGGACCTCATGTTCCCTTCGTGGGCACACTTGTCTGCTTGAGGGAAGGGGGTTTTCTTCAGATTCAGCATGTAAGGACCGAGCAGCAAGGACAGCTTCAAAAAGAATCATTTCTCCAAGTATATATTTGGAAGAAAATGCTCTTCTCTCTAAGGGAAAACATAAGTCTTATTCTTGGAACTCATGCTTTTTTTGCATAGAAGAGTATTTTGTTTGTAAATTTGTGCTTGACATCCTTTACATCAGTAAAATTAATTTTATGGGTTTTTTGGGGGGGCATTTAAATAGAAAAACTTTATACCCATTGAATAACACCTCCCAATATCCCCCTTCCCCCAGCCCCTGGCAACTACCATTCTACTCTCTTCTATGAGTGTGACTATTTTAGATTCCTCATATAAGTGGAATCACGCACTATTTGTTCTACTGTGACTGGCTTATTTCATGTAGCATAATGCCCTCTAGGTTCCTCCATGCAGTCACATATGGCAAGATTTCCTTTTATTTTTTTTAAGGCTGAATAATATCCATTGTATGTATATACCACATTTTCTTTATTGAGGGACATTCAGGTTGTTGCCACATCTTGGCTGTTGTGAATAATGCATGTCTCCTTTTCCTGAATGAAATACCAGGTGACGTTCTTCATCAGTGACGTTCTTCAAATGCAACCCCCCTGTTGCTTGGCCTTCATGAGCCTCAGTCTCTTAAAGTTGTAACATTTAGATCCCCTACTATGGCAGAGAGTGTTTTATTTATTAGACCTGTGTGTGCTCCTTTATATTTCTGTCTTCTAATTAGATCAGCACCATGTGACTTATTTTAACCAATAGGCTGTGTACAGAAGCGACATGAGTCACCTCCTGTCATGATAGATAAGATACAGTGTCTCATATCTTTGTCTTCCCATGAGGGACACCTGTTCCAGATGACATAGTTACAAAATGGAGGAAGATTTTACATGAGTGTGAAATAAAACTTCAATGGGTTAAGCCACTGAGATTGGGGAGTTTGTTGTAGCCAGTAGGATTAATAGCCATGTCTAATACGCTGACAGTGTAAGGCTACTAGGGGGATTAAACAGAACATTTAAACACAAGCTTGAGCACAGTGTTTGAGAGAAATATACATTAGCCATATGGTAAAGTAAGGTTGCCATTATGTAATAAAATGGTTACATTGAAAGAAACATCTCTGGAGGACAGGAAACCTTGGTTCCAGAGTTGTAGAACTTTAGACCTGGACTTCGAAGTCATTTAATCTAGTGCTTTTCAAACTTGTTTGACTATAAACCTCAGGTTCTTAGGAGAAACACAGATTTCTAGGTCTTGCCCCCGGTTATAATGAATCACAATCTCTAGGGGAGGTTTTGATCGCGATTGTTTTGTTGGTTTTTATATGGAAGGAAAGTGAGTCACAAGAGATTAATGACATTCCTAAAGCCACAGAGCTGATTATTCAGCATGTTGGGACTAGAACCCAGCTTCCACCAAGTCGAATGCTTTACTTCTGGGCTCACATAATAATGTTCTAATAGAGTGAGGCCGAGACCGACCTTTTGTCCCCCTTTTTCTGATAAATCATGTCAAGACCTGCAAATGATTTTCCCCCTTAACAATGAAAAGAAGATGTAATTTTAAAATTACCTTGGATGTACAGTAAAAGCAGCATTCCCATAATCAATCATCTAAAATCATGGGGTTATTTGGAGCTATTTGAAGGAAAGTAAATTGAAAACATGTTTTTAAACAATGCACCAAAGAGTTATCAAATCATAAACATCTAGATTACTTTAACATGTTGATTATTCCACATTTAGGGTCTCCTTACAATGTAACTCTGGCCATGAAGAGACTTGGAAAATTCAATGAATCCCTTCCTAAGTTGTTAACTGTATTGGGTTCAATCACTTGGCCATGTGGGAACATATGTTAAACTTAAAAAAAAATATATGTTTATATATATATATATATATATATATATATATATACACACACACACACACACACACAGACACACAGACTCACATACATACGAACATACTTAATTTTTGGAGCTATTATTCACACTTTTCACTAAGCAGAAGACACAGAGGCCTGTTATTAGGACATGTCTCCGAGGATATAGAAATAACTTAGGGAATGCAGTGGTATAACATTGAACACATTAAAACCTATCTGGAACTTTAGAAATCAAATACACAGACATTCCATAATAACCCTTGGGTTTTAGCATAATTCCTGAACCTGAAAATTCATAACTAAATAATGGCAGCACATTTATGGCATAAAATGCCTTAAACCATTCGTTTATTATTATATGTGGATTTTAAGTTTTATGTTTAAGAAAATTGAAAGCCTACACTTTTTTCCCCCTTTGAGGGGTGACACACCAATTACCTTTGAGAGTCTTTGTTTTTCTCACCGGAAG
Organism: Eschrichtius robustus; assembly: GCF_028021215.1. NCBI lineage: Eukaryota > Metazoa > Chordata > Mammalia > Artiodactyla > Eschrichtiidae > Eschrichtius > Eschrichtius robustus. Next base: position 14,272,495 of record NC_090838.1, read on the forward strand.
AGAGCTAAACCAAGACTGAAATTTATGTTAAGACATCTGTTTGGTTATCAAATCTATGATCATACACTCTTGTTAAACCAAATTAAATTAATCTTTGTTGAAAAATAAATGATGTAATTCCTGGAAGATCCTGTTTTACTCCCAGGATGGTGTCCTGGTTTTTCTAAGTAGCTTATAAGAAAGCAAAGTCTGAAATTGTTCTTGAAACTGAAAAGAGGAAATTGCCTTGAGTGTGGCAGGTGTCTAGAAGGAGCCACTACCCATGAGTGATCTGTGATCTAAGGGGTCATCATTATAAGGCTAAATTATATGAGCATTCTTCCTGAGACCGGATTCAAAGGCTGAACTCTAAAATTAATCTAGATGTTATTTCTTCTTTGAGTTCTAAAACAAGCCCAGGGAAGATTAGAAGTCATTCATCTGACTGAGAATAACAGTGCATCCTCTGACTTTTCTTGGAATGGATTCCTTATGTGGATGCAATGTGAGTTGAATTGCATCTGGTTATTGTTTTTAGAGAACTTTGCTGAAATTCAAACTGAGCCTGTGTATTGTGAGCTGATTTAGCAGCGCCTGCCCATATGAGAACCAGGATGGAACTGGGAGCCGTGACAACTAAGAATTTGCGCTGCAGGCCAGGTACATGTTAAAGTGGCATGGCTCCGGGGCCAGAAGGGGCGAATGCAATGCACTCCTGGACAGAGAAGCCTTCTCTTAGGGCCCTGACAACAGCCAGGAGGGAGATAGAATGATAGCAGCATGGTGGAAAGAAGACGGAATTTGAAATCATAGCTGAATCTTAATCATGGCTCCACTGTGGAGGAGATAGATGATTTCTGAGTAAGTTTTGTGACCACTCGGAGCCTCAGTTTTCCTCCTGGTAAAATAGTAACAATAGTGCTGGCGTTATGGAGTTGTGAGAAATAATGGGAGACTTTATGCGTAGGACCTGGCATTTGGTAGGTCAACGAGAAGTAGAAAAATGGTAAGTCTTCAATAATCTCATCAGCCACTAACACATGTTGAACATTCACGATGTGTCCAGCGCTTTACCACTACTGATGCCAAGCACACACCTGGCATCAGTGGATACTCAGTAAGTCAGCTGTGGAATGACAAAATGATGACTGAATCTCTTTCAATGTTGACTGTCCTTGGCCATGAAAAGAAAGACGGCAAGAACAGAGGGGAAGCGCCCACACGCTGGTGCTGGGGGTCCCCGGTGCAGGCCAAGCTGTGGGTTTCTAGGGGGAAGGCCTCTCATCACCTCGGTTCCCTGCCCTTCTGCGGATGGCTATACCCCGGCTGCTGGGGAGGTAGGCCTCATTGAGTGTTTTGTGGTCTTGCTTCTTCTGAGTCCAGAGGGTAAAAACTGAAACACAAACTAAAAATGTCAAGTTCGATTCTGCTCCAAGAGCTCCCGAGGGCTGGGCAGAGGGTTTGCAGTTTCACCACAAGCATTTACAAGGGCGGCGCACTTTGGCAGGACTGAGTCTCCAGATAGCCTAACCTCTACAGACCCAGAGTGCCGCTGAGTTTCAGGGGTCGTGAAAGGGGGAGGTTCTGGTGGGTCCTGGAAAAGACTCATTTCACCTCGGTTCATCATCCTGCTGTACTCAAACCCCCGTAGCCAGGGCACACTTGGTTTCTGGTTTCAAAATGAAATTTTCACACGGCCCAAATCTCAACCCACCCTAATTTAAAGAAACAGGCACTTGGCATGTGATCCAGATAGATCAGCAGTTGCTCACATACAGCTGTGCACATCTGGCACACAGGTATGTGATTCTGCATGAAGATAAATTGTGTGGGGACCAAATGCACGGTTGTTAAACTAAAAATGAATCGCTTCTTGGAAGCAATCTTCCTGCACAGCAGGGCCTCTGCATAAGCTTGATCTTTTTCATTAGGCCCTTCTCAGAAACCATAGCTTTCCCCAGAAGGTCTGTGGGTGAAGGAAGGGCCATGCCCACACCTGCAGTTGGCTGTCTGCTGCTCCCTCAGATCAGAACTTGGATACCACCTCTGACAGCCCTGGTCAGGCAGGCTTCCCAGGGGAGTTACTCCGAGCCCAGGATCCAGGAAGAGGCCAGGTCCTTCCTTGGTATTGCTTCGCTTTCCATAAGTTATATATTGCCCAGGGGCTGCTTCTTCAGGGGCAGTCCTTTTATGGACAGTTGCTGACAGACTAGGGTCCTTCACCAAACTCCATGGACCATGAAGTTCACCTCCCTTGGGAACCTTATGGAGTTAATGGCATCCACCCCTGAGGGAGCATCTTGTAACTCTGGGAGAAACATGATGCTCAAATGATCTTCAGATCAGAGGGGTACACTTCAAGATGCTTCATTGGCCTGGAGGCAATAAAAGAATGAATCCTGAGCTAAGCAGTCTGCTGGATTCCATAAAGCACTGTTCTTCTGATTCAGTGGGCTCAGTGACTAAGGTGTGGTGTAGAATGTTCCATTCCTGGCTCAATTTCACAATTTCAGCAATAGGAAGTTACTAGCTATTGGCACAAATGAATCAATAATTTTGAAAGAGATTCTTCCCATCTTTTTTCCATGTGATGCTAATACAAGCAATGGTTTACCAAATTGGCCTTTATTCTTGTTTCTCAGTATCTTCCTCTCTTCCTCTCTCTCCCTCTCTCCCCACACCCCCATATTTATTTATTTCTCTCTCATAGAGGGAAATACAATCTACATCTTATTGTGTTTGAGTCAGAGTATCAGATTAGCCACAATATCCATTTCTGCAATGTTGTATATGCTGTATTTTGTCTAAAGTTTTGTATCCCTTTCCCATCTTGGTGAACCCTGGATCATTCTTGGTAGGTCAACTCAAGGTCTCACCTGTTTTATGACTCCTTCTCACACAGGAATGACTTTATTCTCTGTGCTACCATTATACTTCACGCTTAACTATCTATTAACACACATCAGCTTTATGGTTATCTGTTTATATGTCTGCTTTCCCACCACACTGTGGGCCTCTCCACAGGAAGGACTGTCTAGTTCTTTCTATTTCCAACACCTACCCCTATTCCAGTAAATAAATAGTTGGCCAATGAATACCAATACATTTCCTCCTTTCCTTGACATGACTTTGTTGGAACCCAGGCATTCCCAGTTTGTGAACTCCACAATAGCCCAGGATGAAGATGCAAAGTGTCCTCCATAAAGATGACCCAGTTGTGACCCAGAAACCAAACAGAAAACAGCCACATTCTGAGGTAGGCTGCAATGGTCAGAACTATCTGGACGCCTTGACAAGGGATCAAATAAGAAGGAACACGTGAGTGAGTGAGAGCAGGACAGATATTCTTTGTTCTGATTGTAGAGAGTCCTAGAAAATGTGAGCATTTTTAGACCTCACTGCTGGGACCAGGGTGAGTGCTGAGATGTAAGTCATTGTGGGAGCCGCTGAGGGTATTCAAGACCAACTGCTGCCAGAGCTCCCTGAAGGGCTTCCAATCCGAGAACCATCCACAGCAACGCCTCCCGACACATTGTCCGTATTAGCGCATTCCATTTTGCCCGTTTGTCCAGGCTGGCCTTGGATTGGTAGTTTATAGCTCTATTAAACCTCAGAGTGAGCAAAATCCTTGAGGGGGAAGGTCTGTCTTTTGCAGAGCTCAACATAAATTCTACACTGATGTGGGGACAGAAAACTGAGAAGAATTGGCAGCATATATCAGTCTGCTGATTAAAAAAAAAATCTATCTATCTGTCATCGATCTACCTATCTGCCCACTTACCAGCTGTTTTTCCATTCAGTTTTTAGGAATACAACCCAAAAGTACTCACCAAAATTAATGACTGATAAATTTGTCAATCTCTCTCTTCCTGAGAGAAGAGTTTTTTCTCAGGGTCCAACATGATAATAAAATCCCATGACTCTGACAGCTCAGGAAAGAGGGTTACGAAGACGAGTTTCCCATGATTTCTCAGCCTGACACCGAAAACCCTGGCACAGCCCAAGGTTGCCCCTTTATCCCTGCCCTTTACCTTGCACTTCCTGGTCTCTTCTGCCAAGCCTCTCTCCCAGGATTCCCTGAGGCAGCATGGCCTCTCTGCCTGGGCACCAGGTACCAGCACATCACAGGGTGCCCTCTCTTTGAAAGGGCATGTCAGGAGACATGCGTGTCAGGAGAGACGTGTCAGGAGAGATGTAGCCACCTGGAGTGGGGGGAGATCAAACCGCAGCTCTCTTATTGCTTCTGCGGAACAATCCATGTTGGAAATGTAACCCTCAGAGGAGGTGACCAGATTCGACCAGAAGTCTTCAGTCATCTAGAAACTCTTTGTTCTTGCTATCATGCATGCCACCCAATCAATAACAGCCCGCATTTCCAGCTGAGGGAATAAGAAGCCAGGTTGCCTAAGTGCAGCCAAATGATAACTTCCTGTATGGCTTATCCTGGCCTCTTCAGAGGTTTTTCACAATAAATTAAAAATTGTTAAGGGTCGCTCTGGAATGTGATGGGAAGGAAGTGAAGTTTGTAGGGGAAGCGAAGAGGCACTAGACTTAGAATTAAGAAGTTGGGAACTCACCCAATTTTTCACTCTGCTACTTCAAAAAAGTCCCTTACCTTCTCTGAGCCTACATTTCTTTCATTACAAAATAAAGAAAATCAAGCATACAAATCCAGTTTGGTTTATTTTTTCTTTTCTCACCTTCTTGGATCTTTACAAAAATGATTTCTTTATAGAACCTAAAATTTTTGTTTCCGTCGTTCATATTCTGGCTTATTTCCTCTTATTTCTTTTCAGGGATTTTGTTCAGAAGGATACTGTTGTGCTGGATTTCCTTTCAGTCCAATTACCAGTTTTGCTCTCTAGAAGCCATTGAGCCTGGGTGGGCCTGGCCCTCAAAGCTAAGTCTGTTTTCGTGTTTGGGTTACTGATCCGTTTAGAGTAGATATTCATTAAACACTTGCTAACTAAAATAATCGCCCTTCTCTTAAAACCAACATTGAGCAATGTTCTCTCCAAAAGTTCAGTCTATACTGAAAACTCCTCCGTATCCTGTGGTTAAAAGCAACTGGTCCACTATGAACTGTTTTCTGAATTAGTTCCAGGAGGACCTCCACTGTTGATAAGGAGATACCAGTTATCAACGAGCTTTGCTGGGCTGGGAGATCTTTAGGGTATCGATGGTAAAAGTCTCATCTTCCATGTATTCCCGGCATTTGTGATATTCTTCAATCACATCTTTTCATCCAAACCACATCATTCCAGACCTCCGAGACCAGTCTCTTTCTTAGGAAATTGGGTAAATCTTGTAAGCTCCTTTCCTCTGTCTCTGGGAGTGCAGTGATCCCAGGAGTGTATCACATACAGGGTATATTTGAAATCAAGGTATTGTGAAATCCAGCCTTAGATAGGAGTGGAGTCAGTTCCTAATGCCTCTGATTAGCAGCTAAAAGAGCAAGACACCTTCCCAGAGACGCCCATGTTGTGAAGTGCTATTGGCTTGCAGCACTCATTTCCAACTCCAGTCGTGTATGTGTGGGCCTAGTATCTTCTCACACCGGGAACTCAACTCCCAACAGACAAGTAGGGAGCCCTGTTTACAACTTTTAAAGTAGGCTGATGCAGAGAGAGTTCTTCTTCATTTCCCATTGTTCTGCCTCACCTCGGCAGGATAACCTTCTCTCTCTTCTCATCAGCAAATACACAAGATGATGCCCACAAAGCATTGTCAAAACTACTTTCTGGAAAAACATTCTGTAAACCCAGTTATGAGAAATGATGGATGACTGAAGGCATCTTAAAATGAGATATGGGATTGGGTGGCACCAGAGTAGAGAAAACAGCCTTCAGCTAAAGGGACCGTGAAGTTACAGACAGTGGCCTTCGGCAGAGGGAAGGGCAGAGAGCATGCAGCCTACGGTAACCCTGGGAGGACGTGAACCACTGGGGGATCAGACTGTGCCAAGCTTGGCTGAGGAGGAGGGCCGGTGTACCTGAGCCATTCGGTTCTGTTAACAAGCCCTCAGCAAAGTCTCAATGTGTTCCTCCAGTGAGGTTACTCTCTTGCAACAGAGCGCAATCAAAGAGCTCCCGCCGGTGCCGGCTTCCAGAGGGACAATCCTTCCGGCAAGCCAGCCCACAGCCTTCACGAGGAGATGTGATGTGTTCCTCCTAGGGGAGGACTAGGGCCGCGGGTCCATCTGCCCCTGAGATACTCAGGCAGAAGGAGGCCCTCAGCGGTCTGCGTGCTGACCGGGGTGCCTGTCTGTAGATGTCTAAACAAACAGCACTGAGTGGAAAGGTCTTGGGGGCGGGGCAGGGGGTGTTCCTTAAGAATCTGGCTACTCATGGGAGCACAATTCATCATCTCCTAAAACACAGTTTAAAGTACAGTGTGTGGTCCCGTTCCCTTGGGTCTTTCTTGGCCTAGAATTTAATCAAGGTCTTTAGGAAGAAAACCAGGAAGTGAAACAACTGGTGTGTCCCAAAGCATACGTTTTAAACGTCCATAACTGTACAATCCCAAGTTAGTTTTTATTTATGAAAAGCCCCAATGAAAATAAACTGAGCAGAGGGCATAATAAATGGGAGCTTCATTTTAAGTAAACCAGGCCAACTGCACTGGCTCTTTGTTTCCTTCTGGGACCTTGGATGAGATGGCGTGTCTGCCGCTCTGATCCAATCAACCCCTGGACACCTTCCCATCAGAGTACATAGTTTTACCAATTGTCCCCAATTTCGATGAAGGTACTGTAACCCTAGCCCCTCTGCCCAATGATGAGCCCGATATTCCTAGGAAAGTCCGTACCTACACCCTGCCATCCTAAAAGTCAGAAACCCAGGTCTGCTTCCTAAGTAGCAGCGGCCTCAGTTGAAGGTGCCGGGCAGAATCAGGGATCCTCATTGTCGGCTGGGGTGCCTTCACTTGAGAAATGGCAATAGCTTACCTTGATTTGGGGAATAGAGAAAGCATCTGAAGCAATATTTTTATTAAAGACATATCAATTTGAACTTATTTCATTTCTCAGGATTGCCAAACCAGGTAAATGCAGCAGAGGTGCTTCAATCGTTCATATTTTCGTGACTGTGAGGAGGGCTCCTTGTAGCATCAAAATATTTCAAAGCTTACGACCTCAATCGCAGTTGTTGTACTTTTTTTGTTTTGCTTCCAATGAATGAATTTTAGATAAATTGGCATTTTGTTTAGCCCAAGAGTGTCTACATGTATTTTAAGGTGCTCGTACATACATGGAAAACATAATTTATTTAGTCTACAGAGGATGTTTGGTTCGTGTGAGAATGCACAGACATCCGTGTTAATTCTACAGTTCCTAGTGGCCACTGGGAATCATGAAGACCAGACGTTAGCTCTGGTCTTCAATCAGGCATAACAAGGTGTCTCATGATGATACATTGTGAAGACCGGAGAAATAAAGGTTGATTTTGACATGACAGGTGACTCTTAGGCGAACCAACGACTTCCAAAGGTGCTGATCATAACTGGGGCAAACGGGATAGGGTCTCTAATGAGTAACTGTAAGCTCTACCCTGGTTTCCTTCTCTTCCATCCTTGATCTGCCACTGACTCAAGGCATGACCAAGGAAATGTCCTTTTTTCCAGTTTTATTAAGAAATATTCGGCATACATCACTGTGTAAGTTTAGGAGGTACAGCATGATGGTTTGATCTGTATTTATTGTGAAATGATTACCACAGTATCTTCAGCTAACACGCACCTTCTCATACAGATACAATAAAAAAAGAAAGAGAGAAAAAAGGAAAAAAATTCTCCTTATGATGAGAGCTCTTAGGATTTATCCTCCTGACAACTTTCCTATGTATCATACAGCAGTGTTAGTTATAGTCATCATGTTGTAAGTTCCAACCCTAGTACTTATTTGTCTTGTAACTGGAAATTTGTACATTTTGACCATCTTCTTCCAATTCCCTCTCCCCCTGCCCTCTACCTCTAGTAACCACAAGTCTGATCTCTTTTCCTGTGAGTTTGGGGTTTTTTTGTTGTTTGTTTTCTGTTTTGCTTTGTTTTGTTCTTAGATTCCACATATGAGATCATACAGTATTTGTCTTGCTCTGTCTGTCTTATTTGAATTAGCATAAAATTCTCTTAGCATAATGCCTTCAAGGTCCATCCATGTTGTTGTAAATGGTAGGATTTCCTTGTTTTTTTTATGGCTGAACAATATTCCATTTGTATATATACCACAATTGCTTTATCCATTCATCCACTGGACACTTAGGTTGTTTCTATGTCTTGGCTATTATTAATAAAGCTGCTGTGAACATGGGGGTGCAGATATCTTTTCAAGTTAGTGTTTTCATTTCCTTTGGATATGTTTCCAGAAGTAGAATTGCTGGATCATATGGTAGTTCTATTTTCAATTTTTTGAGGCTCTTCCACTCTGCTTTCCACAGTGGCTGTACCAGTTTACAACTTCACCAGCAGGACAAGGGTTCACTTTTCTCCACATCCACACCAACTTTTGTTACCTCTTATCTTTTTGATGATAACCTTTCTAACAGGTGTGAGGCGATATCTTATTGTGGTTTTAATTTGCATGGGAAATGCCACTTTTGCTCTCTGAGCGTCGGGTTCTTCATACGGGACATGGTAGAGGAGATGTGAAATAGAACAGCAGTTTGGAATCCTTTTTGATTTATACACATCATTGAAATTTTTATGAACGCTAAGAGCCGTCTTTCTGGAAAATACTTATATGCACAATGTTTACCTATAATTCAGGGGACACGTAGATCTTCTGGAGACTGGAGTGCCCCCCTCCGCAGGGACACTGCAGTTCTAGAGAGTCCTGGCTACACGGTCATGGAGCTGTGATGATCTCACTTTTATTTCAAGCACCTCCTTTGCAGAGATACAATAGGAACCGGTTCCAGGGAGGCATCTGGAAAGCATGTAGCATGACCTCCAGCTGTGTTCGGTTTCAGTTTGTTCCAACCGGTGACCCTGCGGTGCTCTTTTTTTCTCCCTGACCCAGACATGCTCTGTCTCCATGGCTGCCCTGTACCTTCCCTGGCCTTATAAAAATGATTGTGCCAAAGGCAAAGATGACTCCACCCAGGAGAGGGGCCTTACAGCATTGTCTCCTACTAGGACAGCTCCTTCAGCTGACTCTAAGACGTCCCTTCCCTCCTCCTGGATTTGATTCTCTTCCTAAAGGACTCTTCATACTTTTGAGAAAGGATTCTTTTTACGGGCATGGGTCAACCACTCAGGTGGGGAGGCAAGTCAGGGAGAGAACGCATCGCTTATGGATGCTGTGCCTTCAAGCTTCCAAGCTGGTTATGGAACTATATGACCAACGTTGTGTAACAGGAGATTGCGGGTATGGGGCAAGATGTCCTTTCTCATCCCAAGTCTCACTCCTTCGGGTTTATAGCAGCTCCCTCAGCATGGAACCTGAGGACTTTTTCTTAGAATCACTTGTGGCCATTCTCCCATCATTATGTATATCTGTGCGTCCAATGCAGCAGCCACTATTCACGTTCACTGCTTAAATTAAAAATAGAGCTCCTCAGTGGCACTAGCCACCTTTCAGGTGCTCAGTCACTACATACAGCTCATAGCTATTGGACTGGATGGCACAGATATAGAACATGTCCATCATCACAGAAAGTCCTATCGGACACCAGCGATCTATACAATGTGTTCAGTAGATACACACTCTGTGCCAGCACATGTGTGAGTTTTGAAAATGTAGAAATGAACAAGTTCTTGCTCTCAAGGGGCTCACAGGTTGTGGAAGAGGCAAGCATAGAATGATACCATCACAGTAGTCTGAGCTCCTGAGGTGGAGACAGGGGGAGCTATTCCAAGCAGAGACAACAGCATGGAAAAAGGCAAAGAGACCTAAAAACACTGCACGTTCAGAGAAGGGGGAAACTTTATGTTGTTCACATATAGAGTAAATGTGTCCAGTGAGTAAAAAAAAATGGTGAGAATGACTGGTCAACTAAAGAGAGAAGATAGGCAAGGGCAAGACTGGATGGGCTCTTGTATGCCATGCTTATTTGGTAGCTGTTTTAGAAAGGATAATTCTTCTACAACTTGATCTTTAACTAGTTTTGATTTCCTCATATGTTTTTTCTTGAAATCAAGTACGATTTTGCCCTTTCTCAGAACCTTATTATACAGTCTTATTATAAAATTTAGAATCCAGAGTTGCCGTCCTCTCTGTAGCTCAGCTTGTCATTCTTCCAGGCACTTCCCCTGGGGTTCACATCTCCCATCGTCACGTCGTCTGGTTGCTGGAAGACGCAATATATGGTTCATGTTTGGGTTTAGCTAAGCATCTGGTAGCTCAGAGATGTACCTTAAATTGACAATGAGGATGATGATCACAGGCGAGATGAAACAGGGCAATGTCCAAAGAGAAACCCTTAGCTGGTCATGATAAGAGGATCAAGGAAAACCAGTGGGAGAGCAAGTAGAAAAAGACACTTGGAGAGGACTCTGCAAGAGGCATTCCAGCTGCTCTTCATCTCAAAGACTGGGCACTTCCTTTCAAACTACTTAAATCCCCCCATTTGTGGTTGAGATGCATTTCTGTGTGCCCGTCCTAAAGGCATCATGATGACCATTAGAGATGCACCCCATGAAACCACGGTCGCATTCCAGCAAACATTCATTGAGCATCTTGATGTGTCCAGACCTTGCTGCATTCAGTGGAGACAAACCTCATGGGTCCAGGGAGAGAAGAAAGCTGTTGTCATCATGATCCTGACGTCTGGAATATTCATTACAGATTTCAAAACCCTTCCGCCGCTGTCATCTCCTGTGGTTTCAAAATATCTCTGCTAGGTAGATAAGATCAGGTTTGTTATCCCAGTTTTACAGATGGCAAAACTAAGGTCCAGAGATATGAAGTCACTTCCTGATATCACTTCAAACTAGGGAGTTAGAGCCAGTTCTCTTATTCCCAAATCTAAGCTTTGAAACTGTTCTCAGAAAGCAAGTTATGTAATTATAGCAAATTCCCCTAAAATCAAATTTTCCTAGTTCATTGGGATGAAACATCCAGTCTGAGGAAAGAATACCATGAGATCCTTGACAACTGCAGGTGGTTAAAAACAGACATACACTGCAGCTCATAAACCCTAAACAAGCCTCTTAATTATCAACAGAATTTGGAAACTGATTTCTTCTGAAAGTTATCAAGATTAAAATGTTCAGGTGGCCATACCATCAATGACCTTCCTGTTACATAAGAGTAACGAAGAGTTTGCTGAGTTTAAAAATATTCTTTTAAAATAATGCAAATAAAAGCACATCTATATTCCTACTCACCATTTCAGGGAATCTGAAAAGTTCGTGACAAAAATCAAAGTGGCCCACGTTGAGCTGGGTTTGCAGAGCAAACACTAAATAAAGAAGTCTGTTTTGAGCCTTCATCAAATTGCAACTTCATAATTGCAAATAAATCCCAACACGTGCAGTTTTACTTAATGGAAAATAATATGATAACAGTCACAGGCATGAGGCTTAACCAACCATACAGTTAAGCATACGTTTGTTTCCAATTACAGTTAAAATGTATTCAGCTGAATACAGCTTAAGTGGTAATTGCATTCTTTACAAGTTGCTAATAACCCCTGGAATGGTCACTCTAATAAAAATTTGCCTCTAATGGGTACATGTGCTGCTTACTCACATGTCAAGGCCAGTGAAGTCATTAGGAGCACTTGCAGTCCAATAGCCTATCTGAGCTTTAGACTTCTGTCCAAAGCCCACACATGAACCACTCACTGTGTACTTAACGTGGGACGCGGCATGGTCATTTGGTTGTGGTTTTATGCTCTTTCCCAGGAATGCTTCTCAGGGGCAATTCTTCTATTGCAGAGTGGCTGTTAATCATTTCCTATCAGATGAGGCCTCCAACAGACACTATAGTAGGATGCAAAGGGCTTTGCTCAGCCATCCTGGCTAAGGGACTTCATTCTGAGATAGTCACTGACCTCCACCCAAATTTCCAGGACACTAATCTGTGTTTAATAGGTGGGTGGTTGTAGGGCTGGTCTTTTTGCCACAGCATTCCAATCCAGGAAGATATGTCTGGGGGTGCACACACAGTTTGAGAAATTGTTTTAATGTGCTGAGTCAGGGGAAAATGTTAGGTCTGACATTATATGTTCCCTTTCTAGTCTCTTCTCCTGACACTCCTTCTGTTCTTTTTCTTCCAGTTTTACTGAGTTGTAATTGACATACTACACTATATAAGTTTAAAGTGTACAACATAATGGTTTGACTTACATACGTCATGAAAGGATGACCATAGTAAGTTTAGTGCACATTCATCATTTCACATAGATACAAAATTAAAGAAATCGAAAAACATTTTTCCTCGTGATGAGGACTCTTAGGATTTGCTCTCTTAACTTTCACATGTAACTTTCAGCAGTGCTGATTATATTTACCGTGCTGTGCATTACATCCCTGGTATTTATCTTATAACTGGAAGTTTGTACCTTTTGAATGCCTTCACCTCTTCCTTCTGTTGATTAATTTATGTTCCCTTTTATCAGGAAGAAGGAAATTTAGAATGGAACAGGGTGCTAGGGTGGAAGCAGATATCTATCACCAGAGATGACCCTCCAAAACTAAAATTGGGGGGTTCCATATGGGTGGAAGTAAAACTACAAGCTATAGGTTCAATATTGTCTTTCTTCCGTGTCTTTGTGAAAGCATTCAACTATATTTGTGGATCTGTAGTGCTATACCTAATGTCTGGCCCAACTTTTGCATCTTAGAGAGTAGAGTCAGTCACTAAATATAAAATTTTCATTCTTCTTCTACCAATACTTTTATCATCTGTGTCTCTCTTCCTCAATGTCTCCTTTTCTATCATGCTTCTCTTTCTTCTCTCCTCCTTCTCCCTTCCTCCCTGTTCTCCCTATGGAAGAATTTCAGAGCAAGTTACAGAGAGAGCTTGTCTTAGAGTTAGTGCCTATGAGTCATTTCCACAATTGCCATCTCAAATATCTGTCACTCTAGCAATATTGCCCTGCGTTTCTGGCTCTGGAGAGCTATTATAATCCAGGTGCTTGGAAGATTATCGTTTCTAACATCTACTTGAAATTGAGAGGAAGACCACAGGAGCTACGTATGCTCAGACAGAAGAGAGTAGGCTTGATGGACAAAAAGGGATGGCACCTCCCAATTTTAACAGAGTCCAACCCCCAGAAAGAAATTTGAGCCGGTAGTTAGCAATGCTTTTCTAAAGGGAAAGGTACAAAGTTATGTAATAAACTCACATTAAACAAACAAATGGGAGTAGAAGTAGTCAAGAAGCAGAGATGGCAGATAAATGACTGTACGTACTATACACGAGGGGGAATCTCTAGCAGCCAAGGCAATGTTTGGGCAATTATTAGGTTTGTTTATAAATTCAAAAGGCACTCAGCCACTCTACATTCTTAATAGTTGACACCTTTAAACGAATCCTTCCTCCTTTGTTTGTCTGTCCCAGACCTGAGAGGCTGTGGTAGAAGGGGTGCAGGTCCTACCTGGCCGGTCATGGTGTGACTATGGGAGCTTGAACAGTGACCTTCCCGTCGTGGGGTCTTTGTTTTCTCATCTTTTAAAATGATAATTTTAAAGGTACTTCTCATCTCTGACAATTGTGATTCCACGAAATTCCAGCTCATACTAAGAAAGTCTTCTCATGGTTGACAAGGTCTGAACAACCAGTCTTTCCATGGTAGTGAACCATCTATTAGTAGAGTTAGGAGAATGCACACTATTACCTCCTACTTCCAGGATTCCATGGAAGTTCTGTCTTGTGCCTTCTAATAACACTTGCCCAGCCTTTAACAACTTTGATGGGAGTGGCGTAGCCCCAGAGGTAACCATCACAATAGCTGCAAACTGGCAGCCACTATTCTAGGCAAGTGCTAGAAAGGTAGTATGGTGCTGATGGCTATGGTGCTGATTCTGTAGAGTCACTCCTTCTCTTAATCCCCAAACCACACCCCTGCCATTACCACAGAACATGGCAGCTCTTGTGGTGTCCCCCAATATTGTCCCACCCGCTGGAATTTTATTTAGTTCTAATATGAACCAGACTCCATTCATTACATAGATTTTACATTGGATTGGACTAAGTCGTCTCACCCCAAGCAATATTTCGAGCCTTATCTCCCACTGACCTTCAACATGTACTCAGAGCTTCAGCCAGACTTGATAGCTTGTAGTATTAGTCTTCTATTGCAGTGTAACAAATTACCACACACTTAGTAGCTTAAAAATCATCCCTTCATTATCTCATTGTTTTTGTTGGTCTGGAGTGCAGGCATGCCTTAGCTGGATCCTCTGCTCAGGGTCTCGTAAGACTACAGTCTGGGTGTCCTCCACACTACTCTCATTTCTGGGTCCTTTCCCAAGCTCACCTGTTTGTTGGTGGGATGCAGTCTCTTGCCGTTGTAGGACTGAGGTCCTGGTTTCTTACTGGCTGTCAGCTGGGGAATGCTCTCAGCTCCTAGAGGCCCCACAGTTCCCTGCCAAGTAGAATGGCAACTCACGTCTTCTAATGCACTGTTATCACATTACCTTTACCATCTAACATAAGCTAATCAGTGGAGTGGCATCCACCACCTCTGACATCGTCTATCAGCTAGAAAAAGTCACAGGTCCCACTTGCACTCAAGGAGGGGGAGTTATACAAGGGCGTGAATCACTGGGGATCATCTTAGAATTCTGCCTCCAAAATTATCATTCTCAGAGCACTTTTCTTACCCGTTTTTGACATTCCTCTGCCTAGTAAGGGTCATCATCTTTCTCTGCCTACCCCTAAAACCATCACATTCCTAGATGACTTTTAAGCATGCCCACCCTCCCTTCTAGGCTTCCATTGCATGTATAATTCTCTAGAGTCATTTACTCGTTCTGGAATGCATTCGAATTTGCAAGATCTTCCTCCCAGGATGCACAGATCTTCGGAGCAGGGAACTAGATGATATCCAAATACACACCCCTTCCCACCCCTGCACTCCACCCCAGCACCCTGCATCATGTTTTCTACATAGGTGGTAGTGGGCAAATAAATGCTCCTAGTGGAGTTCAATACATTGAACCAGAGCAGAGAATTACAGAATCTGCAAGGTTGGAACAAAGCTTCAAAGGTCATCTAGAACAAACTTTCCCTTATTGCTCTTGGCTAGAGACTATTGGCATCTCTTCACATTTCTATGTCCCATCTGCTATCAAACATTTTTATGACATTTATTTCCTCATTATAGTCCTTATTGTGCTTTATTTATATATCTGTGAGGCACATGAGAGTTGGAAGTTCTCCCTTCCCTTGCAATCTTTTCTTCCCCAAAGCCCCAGCCAGCCAGACTCCCTGTGCCCGTGACAGGCCTCCAGGGCTCCTGTGACAGCATTACTCCTCACTTCCCTGTATGTCTCTCTTGTCTCCTCCATGCCTCCACCATCAATTTCAAACTTCCTGTCCTGACATTCAAGGCCTCCTTACACTTTGAGTCTGTCTTTATCGCCTCCCTTATTTGCCCTGTGTCTCTCTCCCTAGCTCCCACTCCAAATTCTGGGCATTCCTCCAAGTTTCTCCATATTCCTGGAACCATCATCCCTCACTCTCCCCTTCCCCCATTTCCCCCATCATCTGTCAAGCTTTCTCTTATTCCTCTTATCTTCCCTAACCCTAAAAAAATTTTGAAGAAACTCTCCTTTGACACAATCAACAGATGTATATTTAATCTTCTGTTAGCAAATGCTGGCCCGTGGCTGTTTGACCAGTGAAATACACACAGGACAGATGTGCTAATACCTTGATCTTTACCGCAGCAAAAATCAAAGTCAGCTTCCATTGTTGGACATGGTGATGTGGGAAGAAAGCCTTCAGTGGAACAGAATTAAGTTGTCTTGATTTGCCCATGTATAGGACTAAGTCAGGAGGATAAGAATTATTGGGGGCTTGATCTAATCACCCTAATAGGTCTTCCATCATTTCAAGTAAAGGGCGGGCTAGGCAATGGAGATATTTGAGGGTTAGTTCTCATAGTGGAGTGATTTTGGATAAATTATGTAAATTCTCTGACATTCAGTTTCTTCCAAATGGAGATGATCCTAATGATAATACCTAACAATGTCAATTAAATAAGTTTTAAAAAATGCAGGCAGGTAAAAATGCAAACAAATTGTAAAATGGGTATAAATGACACTTAGAATCTTTCACAGCAACCTTTCTGACTGCAGCTGTGTCAGATCAGTAGCTGTCACTAACTGAGGGAGAGCTACTTCATTCGCGCAGGACCTCGATTTCTTCATCTTTAACACCGGGGTAATAAATTCCTGTCGTGTATATCCCAACAAGCTGTTTAAAGATACCTTAAGAGAAGAGATATGAACATTGTAACTATGAAATACGTGGAAACGTAAGGTATCGTTTTCATCGTAGTTGGCGATACGGCCAACGGGGAAAGAAGTTAACGTGAGCTGTCAACCACCCCTCTCTGTTTTCTCTACCCGTACGCTCTCTTCCCCCGCACTTTCCCACCTCACCTAACTCACTAGTATTCATATTTCAGGTCTCAGTTACTGCTCTCATCCCCTCCCTGAGCCACTCAGCTCAGGTCATGAGCTGAGTCCATGTCAGCCTTCTCCCTCGCTCTCATTCATTGGAAACCCCATGAATTGACATGAAACTGACACAGCCCACCTGGGGACGCCTAGCCAGAGATTTCCTTTAGGATGAGTTTAGGAGCAGTCACAACTTGACTTTGCCCAATAGCAGGGAACTTCGGGAAATTTTTGAACACAATCTTCCTGCTCTCTCACAGTCTGAGATTTTCAAGTCCCTGGTTTCTGATATGGCTTCTGCTCTTCTTGGTATTTGCTAGACATGGGCCACAGATATTGCTAGACTAGCACATTATTATATTTTTATTTCTATAAAAACAAGTTTGTTTACATAATGACAAGTTTGGATATGCAAGTGATATGCAATTCTGAGACCTACAGAAATGAAAACACTTAGGTAAAGATCTCCAAATTGCTAAATTTAAATCTTGATTTCTGACATCTTTAGATCTTCTTTTTCACAGAAGATGCTTCCCGCATTGAATATTTTCAACTTTATTCATAAACAGGGATTTCGAACTTATATTTTATTGACTTCTTTTAAGGTGCAATCCCTTTTGAGAGTTTCAAAGCTTCAGAGCCATTTGCTGTGGAATTCTCTTACAACTATCTTTAATCTTATTCTTCTGTTAACTTGCGTTTAATATTCACAGATTCATATTATCAGAGTAAAAATACAATTTTCCTACAGTTCTACAGTTCCTTAGTTGATTCTTTACTTTGTAGTGAGGCAGAAAGAAAAGACACAACTAAGAAGAGGCCTGGAGTTTGCCTAGATATTTAATTTTTTTTCCTCTCACACCCAATTTCCCTTACTTCTACAAGCAATGGTTATTTTGTAAGTAGTTTGATCAGTTCTCAGAATTTACCCATCAACTTGTCTACAAGTTGATTCCATTCTACTCTAGTTTCTTTTTACCTTTGCAAATTGTTCTTACCCTTTTTTTATTTACTTTTAAAATCGCATTAACCCACGTTTTTCACGTGATTGGTCCAACATCATTCACACCCACTTTCCATACTCCCCCCACTGCCTGCCCCCTACTGTGTCATTGAATTGAGGGTATAATTTGCTAGTTCAGAGATTTCAGCTGCTAGTACCTGAGTAGGGGTGACTGTGCCAGGCTGTTCCCAGTTCTCTTCAAATAAAGCAATATTGCAATTCTAAATTAGATTTATTTAAAACGTTAGCTGGAAGCTTCTCTTAACCTCAGTATTTGGGAGATCTTGTGATCCAAAAGGACTTTAACTCAATGAACCCAGAGATCCCACTTCTGTAGGTACCGAATCCAGAGGCAGGAGGACAGAAGCACCAAAAGAGCACAATAGCTGGGAATATTAGTTTCTTACAGTTGTGTAACAAATCACCACAAACTCACCAGCTTGGAAGAACACTAAAGTATTATGTCACAGTTTCAGCAGGTCAGAGACCTGGGCCCCGTGTAATTGGGTTCTCTGCCTAGGGTCCCACAGGACAAAGTCAAGGTGAGGCTCATATCTGCAGGCTCTGGGGAAGAATCTGAACTCATTCAGACTGTTGACTAAATTTACTTTCTCCTGACTGGTTGCCGGATGAAGGTCCCCATTTCCTTGTTGGCTGTTGGCCAGAGGTTGCTGTCTGTCCTATGGCCACCCTCATTCCTCCTCCTGCTTTCCAAACGGACCCCTCCATCTTCACAGCAGCAGCGGCGTGTCCAGTCCTCATGCTTCAAATCTCTCTGACTTCCCCTTTGGCTTTTACGTGATTATGTCAAGCCCACCTGGATCATCTTCCTATTTTAAGGGCAACTGTGTGCCATATAGCAAAACACAAAGTCACAAGTGTGATACACCATCATATTCACAAGTTTGGAGAATTAGGTCAGAACATCTCAAGGAGGAGGTCATTTTAGAAATTCTGCTTACCACACCAAGGCATTTATTTATCCATTTTATGAGGAAGCTTCAGAAACAAAGAGATATGATATAGACAATGACACCTCCTGAGAATAAGAAGACCTCGAGTAGGAAGGAAGTTTCCAGTAAACAAATGCGAAAATTTTTAAACTGCATTGATAAATTCTCTGCAATTGCCAGTGGAATGAAACTGTGGGACAGATGATCTAACAAGGAGAGAAGGAAGAAAGGAAAAAATAAACAGAGTTTTGTTAGAAAGGAGCCAGAAATACCAGGCCTGAGCTTAAATACACTGACATGAACAACATGAAACAAATGAAAAAAGATGAGCCACGAAGGGAAACCGTGCAATCGAATAATCAGCGAGGAGGCCGAGAACACAGAGACCAGGGAGCCATTGAACACAGAACAGAGAGTCCCAAATGAGAATTCCCAGATGATGAAAAACACCAAGTAAACAGATACCCAGCTCAGAGCCAACAAGCTGCTTCAAGGCTGAGAATTTCCAAGATTTAGAAAACGGAGATGGTGGTGGTAGAGAGGAATCCGGACATTTCACTGTAGGTGGATCCAGTAGATTGTAAGAAGGGGATCATATATTAGCTATGAGTAGTACAGCCAAACGATCCATTAAAAGGAAATAGAGGCAGCAGGCTGAACATTAGAAAATATATAGGCTAGGTATCTTTTACTCTTCAGAGATTCCGGTACTATTACAACAATTATATGTCTTTACCTTCTACCTAATTCTAGGAAAATGAATTGTAAACTATTAAAGATCACGCGAATCCTTAGGGATCGTCCAGTCTAATCTTTTTTTACAACCTGGTATATCTAGGACAAGAGAGGAAACTAAACATGTCTGGGTGAAAGAATGAACCTCAAGAAGAGTTAATTCTAGGGATACTAGCCCTCTGCTTCCCAGCCCATTGTTCTGGCACAGGGAGCTGTTGTTCTCTCTTTTAATAGATAAGCTAGCATCCAAAGATAAATATTATGCTGTTTAGTAAACAGCAGCGAAAATGTAGGTTTTGCCCAAGGTTGGATACTCTAAATAATCATTGTGGGTCTCCTTTCAGGACTTTTTAAATAGCCTTTATATACTTCTTTGTTCCATGCAACCCCCATTTGTCCTTAAGAATAGCATGTATTTTTTCATGCAAGGAATTGGGAAATTAAATTTTGATTTTACTTCTACTGTCAATGGCTTTTTTTTTTAACATTTTTATTGGAGTATAATTGCTTTACAATGGTGTGTTAGTTTCTGCTTTATAACAAAGTGAATCAGTTATACATATACATATATCCCCATATCTCTTCCCTCTTGCGTCTCCCTCCCTCCCACCCTCCCTATCGCACCCTTCTAGCTGGTCACAAAGCACCGAGCTGATCTCCCTGTGCCATGCGACTGCCTCCCACCAGCTATCCATCCCACATTTGGTAGTATATATATGTCCATATATACACTACCACTCTCTCACTTTGTCCCAGCTTCCCCTTCCCCCTCCCCATGTCCTCAAGTCCATTCTCTAGTATGTCTGCGTCTTTATTCCCATCTTGCCCCTAGGTTCTTCAACTGATGAAGATTTCTGTGTTGGTCAAGGTAGGTCTCATAATTTTATCAAACAAACAAAAGTACTTTATATAATTTTACATGTTAAAGAAAAGTTTCTTTTCCATCAAGTGCTATTGGCATGAAATGTGGATAATAGGAAGGAGACGTGGGTTCTTTACATGAATTCACACAGCCGCTCAATGAACACCTAGCCATATGAAAATACCTAAGACCTTTCATTGTTGGACCTCAGTTCCTCATCTGTGAAAGGCAGAAGTAGGAGTAGATTATTTATACTCTCCCTTTTAGTGTGAATAGAAAATGAGTCTAAGCATCTAGGTGCCACATGGATGGTTGCTGGGCTGCGCATGGCAAACTTTAGGAAGTGCCAATCTCACCCCATTCTGTTTGAACGGCGCCCCCTGCAATTTCAGAAATCTGTGATGGTACAGAGGGTGCTATACAGGAAGAATGCATCTCAAAAGGGAACATTATAAAAAATGGAAGATAGTATTAGTATTAGTGCACGCAGCCTGACAAAGAATCATCTCACTTTTGGCTACGATTCTCCATTAATCTCGTAGTGTTGGCTGAGAAGGCTAGAAGATACTCATTTTGTTCTGACTGAGAAGAACCCGCTTGCTATTGAGATACCATCTTAATTTAGTGAGAATACTGCTGGATAACTGTCCAGCTTGCAGTCAGGGGCATGGGAAAGAGCCCAACAACAGTTGGGGAAAGCAGAATTTAGTGATGAGCTCAGATGTCTAAACATAGATAGAAGAGAAGCCAAAAATTGAGGAGGAGATTACGCAGGGAGCAGGCCAGTGGAAAGGCTGTATATCCTGTAGGCATGGTGGCAAAAACCAAGAATTAAAAATGCTCAAAATTAATCCAGCCAATTTTATTAAGAATAACATTTTCCAACTGAAAAGAACTTGAGTTAAAGGCACATCCCCACATGTGCATGTCCTTTAATATTGATTCCTATAATGACTAACACTGCTTTGAGTTATAATCTCTGAGACAGATTTTTTTTCAATTTTTGAACTTACCTTGGGCAATCAAGATAGTAGTGGCAGATATTTGAGGTCTCTATTTCAAGACAGGAAAGGATATTAATACAGAGAGTATGGATTAAGAGAAAGAAAGAGAAAGAGAAATCCAGATCAAACGTTTCAAGAATCTTTTTGCAGATTTATTTTTTAATATTCTCTAGTTTTAGAAGAAATAATCAAATAGGAAACTTTAGTGATTGTCAAGTTAGGGAATCAGCTTTAGCTTGACTCTCAGACCAAGATGGTCCATACATTTCAGCCCCTGTAGCTCCACAGATGTCAAAAATCTGCCTAGACAAGTTCTAACCTGGGCCACCAGAGGGGAAGGCATCATTCCCACTCTAAAACTACTGACCAACAAAAATGGCCCTCGTTGCATTCCTGTACATGGGTGTAAAGGAGAACACAGCACAGCTGCCAGATGTAAGTAGGAAGATCTTGATTTGGTCTTGAGAAAGATCCTTTCTATGGCTCTTTGAGATCATAAAACCATTATCAGAAATTAAGCTGAATTTATACATTTTTTTCTTTTAAGTTTCTCAGAATCTCTAAAGGGACAATGAGTCCTTCATTCATTATCATTTACTCATCCAAAAGTGAATATAGTCAAAAATGCATATATTATGAGCTAGTTGCTGGGAATGAACACAATATTAGAGAAGAGAACCATTCTGCTCATAAAAGTGTTAAAACAAAGGATGAAAAAACAAAGGATGAAATCTAGTGATGTTTTTAGGAACCTCAATAAATGAGAAACGATACAAGATCTCTGATGCCATGGATCCCTGCCTACTACAGTGGGAATGATGTTTTTGTGAAATAAGAGCTACAAGGTGCATAGCACGGTGGCTCTCGCTATCAAATGGGTGTGCTTTGGCACACCACAAATGCCTGATGATATTAGTCCATTAATTCATGGACTCACGTATTTCAATTGCCCGATCCCTTTCCTTTACGATTATTTCCTTTACGATTATTCTTACGTGAGTCATATTTGCTTATGTCAAGCTATGTATTTTGGGGATGCACACGAAATGTCCTGAAACAGATCTCATTTCATTGAGGATACCCTTTCCCTGCTTCAGCCACCAAGATCTAAATCCAGAAGATGACGCCTAAAGTCACAATGCCAGGACCAGACAAACAGCACCAGCATCCGAGCAACAAGTCAGTCATTAAGTGTCTGCTGTTGTTTTCTCACCCAGTTATCTTGCCTGTGCCTCCCTGCCCAAGTCCTCCACCACTGCCCCTATGTGGTTAAAAATGTCAGCGTTCGGGGGCATATTTACTTAGCCACATACTTCCTGGCTCTGGGATTCTGTTTTGTTAGCTTCTGTCGTCACTACCAGGCTAGAGGCCAATGTTTGTACTGGGTGGGAGTTACGGGGAGGCATAAACAGAATCAACCCTCTTGTGCTTTAAAAAATCAGGCTAGGATTATATACATATTTCATGTCAGAAAAATGAAATGTGTCTTGGCGGTGGATGGGAAGTTGGAGCGCTCGGAGGGGGAGTGGAGATCTGGCAGAATTGCTCCCCTGTTCCTTGGCCCCCTGCCTGACAATCATTCAACCTTTTACTCTTGGAGTCAGCTTCTTCCCTCTCTTCTGAGGCCTTCCAAGTGCTACAACTTCCTTGCCGTCATCCCTAGCATGTTGTCAGGACCCAGAATGGCTTGAAAAGGAAGAGCACTTTGACAAAAAGGGGTATATTCTCGAAATTAGGCAAGGCTTGGGTTTGAGTCGCTGGCGTGAACCTCCTCAACTTTGCTTTGAGGTTCACATGGCAGGACCGATTCACCCAAGGATTAATGATCTAAAGGAGGACATATGTAAGAATCTACCTCTTCATCAGAAATGGAAATCTCACTTCTCGGGTTTGTACAGCACTAAGATTATTACCTGCTAACAGTGTTCGCTAAATTTCTCTAAATTCCGTTGTTTCTGTCTGGCTCCCATGGTTCTGCTTCTCTAATTCCTGGTGTTTTCTAGCACCACTCAGAGCTGCAGTCCCTTCTGAATTGTTATCTGCTCAGAATGTGGACCTTGCCAGACTCCTTTAGACTCACCCTTTCACTAACTAGCTCCCAATACCTCCCCCTGTGTTCCCAGGAAAGACCACTCCATTTTATTCTGTCTTCCCCCGAAGTCCTCAAACTCCTCACAAAGTGTCCTTCCTGCCACCCGTGGTCTCAGAAACCCTGAAGACCCCTGGTGATGGTTGTGTGTATGGTTGCTGCTTGTGTGCATGTGGCTCCTCGATACTGGTTCTAGGGGGTCTAGATACATTTTTATAGACCTACACGACAGCTTTTAGGCCACTGCTTTCCCACCCTCCTTGAGAAAACCCTCTCCTTTGAGACTCAGGCCACTAGCCTGCTCTCCTCATATGTCTGTCTGTCGTCTGCCAGCCTCTGCGTAGGTCATTGCTTCACATTTAGCACCTCTTCGTAAGCAGGCAGGACATTTTCCTGTCCACCTTACATACCGAAATGCAGTGGTGACTTCACTAGCCACAGTCCTAAACCTTTGCTAATTTGAATGGCCTCAAACTGTCCTCACCATCTAACCAATTCACTGCAAATGCCACAAGCAAGACCCTGGAACTCTTCATCTTTTTAAGTGCCCTGACTCCCACCAAAATATCACCTTTGGAACCCGCCACCCTTCTAGTTTTGTTCAAAAATACGGTTTAATAGAGAATGAGATCTTCCAAATTCAGGTGGTGTATCCAGACATCAAAATGGACACAAACACTGTAGCTGGCTCCAAACAAAACTTTCTGGGAAGGACAGAAGAAAAAAAAAAAAAGAGTGTTGATGACCTTTCCTCTTATAAGAAATGCCTACACCCTCTGTACTGGGGAGACTAATTCAGCACTTAAGAGCAAATAAATTGGATACATTTCACTTCTTCTTCAGGAGAAGATAGCATTTTTGCTAGCCCTCCATAAAGTTGCAAGGATGGAGAAAATGAAATATTCCTATGTCATGATTTCTTGGTTCGTTCGTGGTGAAGAACCCACCTTGTACCAGGCTGTCAGGGACTAGTCTACTCAGCCCCTGCTTCATGGCCGCCCACCAAAGGCCAACTAAAGGTGAAGTGTTCCATCCTACTGAAAATGTGTGTGCACTGTTCCAGATTCTGACATGTCTAAAATAGGAGGCTGGGAAACTTGCCTTATCTAGAGTCGAGCCCCAGATCTTGGCATTGTCCAAAGCAATCCAGGAATTCAAGTTACACTAATGTAATCTTCCTTCCTGTGCCAAAAACAACTTTTGATTGGGTCTTCTACACGTACTTTGTAGGTCATACATTCTCCTCCAAATGTGAACATTGATGAACTAGCATCAACTGATTTCCGAGAACTTTCAAGGCGAGGGAATAACCCCCAAACCCTTCTGAATTTTGCTGACTTTTTGTTGAATGGCTACGCCTCCCTCAACTCTGTGTTGTCAGCAGAATTAACCAGTCTATACCATTTTTTTTCTTATAGATTTTGAACAGGGAGGACTTCAAATCTGACCCCTGTCGGGCCCCAGTAAATCTCACAGTGCACAATTAAAGACACTCCTCGGGCTTTGTTTTTCTATCAGTCCATCATCTCCTCCCATGCACTCTGGATACTAGCAAAATTTCTTTTCATCTGAAATTCACAGTGGGATTTTTTTTAACATCTGCTCAAGATCCAAATAGGTTATTACATAGGGTCCAATTTGTCATGTGACCTCCAGGAACATCTCACGGTCCTCCATTAAAATAGGGTCCTTTTCTCACGTGAAAGACTCTCATTTCTTTCCTGCATATGCCCCTTAGCATCTTCCTTCTTAAACACTAATCCTCTGGGACTGCTTCTCCTAGAATACTTCTTTCCATGGAAAGTGCACATACTTCACTTGTTCTTTTATTTCAGTTTAAAATAAAGTCATTCAAGGTAGGAAATAATGCAATTGCCAGTTCTGCCTTTATTTGAGGACCGCTTACTTTTGTTACCACTTGGGTTTAGAGACTCTCAGATTATTAACTTGGAAATCTTTTGAGATCTTTGTTTCTTAAAGTGGTCTGTTTCCAGGGTCCGCACAACAGTATTATTCTTATATTAAGACCAATATTAATCTTAGAGAATAGAATAAGTTCACATTCATTTTGCAGCTAGACCAAGACTTCAAAAATATCTTCGAGATGTAGATTATCTACTTCAGTCTCTCACCCCAGAAGCTCTGGAGGTGTTTGCTCTGTCTTCTCTTTAGGAAACAAAGTAGGAGAAGTGCCCTTTTCCAAGTCCCTCACAGCAAAGATGTGGAAGACAAGGAGACAGAAAGGGCCTTGGCAACAATCATATGGTAGTCGGGGGCCCCTTGGACTTAAGCTCAGAGCTCCTCCCCCTTATGGTAGAAAACACAACAGAGTGGAAAACATTAGAAAATATAGAGAAAATGATAATGGTAACTCATAATTCACACCATGGATAAGTATTGTTCATGTCTTGGGGAATGTCAATTTTATTACGAAAAATTTATTTTACATAATTTGAATCATATATAATTTGGTATTCCTTCTTTTTTACACATAACAATACAACACAAGTATTTTCCAGCATGAGTAAAAACTCTAGTATATTTTTGAAGGTCATCTGATGTATTAACAAATATATCATATTTCAACTAACTGCCTAGATTTTCTAGAGTTTTTAATACTTTAAACAATGTAACAGTGAGTATCTCTCCACAAATGTTTTTCCCCTCTATTTCATGATGAACTCTTAGGATAAATTCCCAAAGGTCTGGATTAAGAGTAAGGATATTCTAAGGCCTTGGTATTTATTGACAATTTTTTTACTGATAGCTTGTGCCAATTTATATTTCCTCCAGGGACACATGAAAGCAACTAGCTCATTAGACAGGCATGAGCATTAGTTATTCTAATTTTTTAGAATTTTCATGATGAAAAAATTCAGATCTACAGAAAAGATACAAGAACAGCACAACAAACTCCTATTTGTTCTTTGTCTATATTCACCAATTATTATTTTGCCATGTTTGTGTGTATGAATAATCTCACTAACTATATATTCTTATTATCAATACTAACTATACATTATTATTATTAATACAATCATTATTATTATTTGCTGAATGATTTAAGAATAAGTTGCAGACCCTTTATCCCTATATATTTCAATTTTTATACTCTAAGAACACTCTCTTATGTTATCATATTTTCAAATTAAGCACATTTAACATTGATAAAACATTATTATTCAATGCACGGTCCTATACTTAAATTGTCCTAATACTGTACTTCATAGCATTTTGTTTTCTGATCTAGAATCCAATCCAAGATGACATATCGTGTTTTGTTGTAATGTCTTTTTAATCTCTTTAATCTGAAACAGTTTCTCCATCTTTATTTTTCATGACATTGACACATTTAAAGAATACAGACAGGTTGTTTTGTAAAATGTCCCTCCATCTGGGTTTTTCTGAGTTTCTTCATAATTAGATTCAGGTTATACATTTTTGAAAAGAATGTCACAGAAGCGATGCTGTGTTGTTCTCAGTGGGTTACATCATGATGTAATTTTGTCCTATTTTTGGTGACGTTAACTTTGATCACTTGGTTAAAGTGGTCCTACCATGTTTCTCTGCTGTAAAGGTAACTTTTCCCTTTTGTAAGTAATAAGTAATCTACGGGAAGATACTTGAGACTGTGTAAATATTCTGTCCCTCAACAAACTATCCCTCTTGGGTTTTAGCATCCATTTTGATATGTGTCTGAAATCACTATTACTATGATTGTTGCAAAATAATGATTTTTCTAACTCTACAATTCCTTCTGCATTTATTGTCATTTTACTGTTACAAAAAGCTTTCTCTTTTTCTTGCTATTTTATATGTATGAATGTGTTTGTAACATTCAGTTATTTGTTCATTTGTATTTTTTTATAACAGTATAGATACATGGATTCTTTTTACATTCAGTATGTTATAATCCATTACAGATATTATTCATTTTGATAATGTAACAGTCCCTGATTTGGTTAATAGAATCTCATGAAAGATTGTCTCTGAATTCTTTAAACATATCTCCAACATATTCTTTTAGTCCTTCCTTATATTCTGTACCTCCTCCCCCCAAAAAGACACTCCAGAGTTGCTCTCACTGTTACCCTGCTCTCATTCTGGGACTGGCCATTTAAACACTTGAATTCTTTCAGTGGAAAATAGAAATAATTCTAATTTTTTAATGTAAATGTTTTGTTTTTAATTTATGCTTCTCTGGTTATTAATGAAGTTGTTTTTTCAAATATTTATTTTTTGCTTTATGTTTCCTCTTTTAGTATGCTCTTTTTAATTTGTATAGTGTTTTCTTTAGGATACCTAGAATACACACTTACAAATAACTTGTATTCTAACATTTAGAATTAAACCACTTGTTTCTAAGGGTAAAATACGTTTTTAATATTATTGTTTTAAATGATGGTTAAAGCCCCCCAAAGACTTCATAAAACTATGACAGACAGGTTATAGAATTCAGTCATGCTTTAGAACACGTCTCTATAGTCATATTCAGAACTTCAGCTTATGGGAGCTGAAACCAATCTCCTGTGTTTTCTGCATGACAATGGCCAGAGCAAGATTTCCTAGGTGGTGGGGTATGTAAAATCTTTATGGGTAAAAGCACCAAGGAAGTTTGGGAAGAGGAAAAGATGTTTGAAGACAAAAGAACCTGTGACAGTGGAAAGAGGCAACTATGAAAAGGAAAAGGAAGAGTTATTCCAGGAGCAGTTTTATAGAGAAAGGAAATGTTTTCTCTCAAGTGGTACCAGTTAAAAAAGAAATCATAAAGCAGAGTGGAAATTTATTAAAAACTTTACTTTTATGAAGAACTATCATGAGTTTGAAACACTCTATAAACATATGGAGGGAGGAGATTATCCCTCTGCTTGTTATAAAATAAGCAGACATGCCTAGAAATATCTAAATTACACAGGGATCACTCTTAAAATGAAATTATAATGAGAAAATTAAATAGCAGATTCTATTTTGGGACAAGTATATCAACCATAAATTCACATATTGAACTGTAGATGTCAGATCTGAGATGGTTTTGATGTCAGAAACTCTTTCATCTCACCCACAAACATTGCTGGCCTTTCAGGATGCCACTGCTTGCCCTGAGATGCAGAAGTGATAGGAAAACTCTGTGTTCCGTCTCAGTCGACCTGTCATCTGGGCTTTCCAGCACCACTGGCCCTTCCATGGCTGCTGAAACGGCAGTCCCTTGACTTTCCATTTCCCGTGAGATCACAGGATTTGTTGTCCATTTAGGCAACTCGCAGCCAGAGACACACATGCCATGCAAACACTCAGCAAAGTTTTCAGAGGGGAAGGAAATTACTTGATGCTGTCACTGTCACTACCTTGCTTCTCATTTTCTCTCTGGTGCTTTTCCTTTCCTGACTACAGTCACTTCCTATTGCTCACTGGAGCCTCCAGGGGCCTTTCTTCTCACAGCCTCCTCTGGAGGACATTTCCATGCTAGAGTCTCTTTTCAACAAAATGATAAAACTAATTTGGCTTTTTTTCTTGCTAGTACAATTATTTTAGAAACTTTGGAAGTGCAAAAAAAGTAAAAAGGAAAATAAAAGCTACATATAATTCTAGCATCCAGAATTGACCACTGTCTACTTTTTAATGTGCATCTTTCCATTCATTCTCTCTCATTCATGTGTCTTCTTTGCGTGTCTTTATATACTTCTCTCTCTCTCTGTGTCTCTCTCTGTCTCTCTGTATCTCTCTCTCTCAGTATACATATATATAATATACAATATATATACATATATATTGAGAGAAACAGAGAAACAGAACAAGAGAGACAGTGAGGTAGTCCCTCCAATGTGCACACACACACACAGACACACACACACACACACACACACACAAGAAATAAACTTATTTTTTGTTAAGCCACTGAGATTTCAGGTTTATGAGATAAACAGAGATACCCTAACTAATGCAGATATTCCAGATAAGGTAGTTGATGACAGATGGGTGCAGGCAACTGTAAATGGAGGGATGGAGGGTGAAGGAGAAGACAATAAGATGTAATTAAATAAGAGGGGGCCATGGACACACCTGTGATAAGCAGGCATGCTTCAGATCCAAATATATTTAAAATAATTAGCCGAGGATTGAGAAATCTAGGTCAGCCTGTTGGTCCTTTCATTCATTCAAAAAGCATTTGTTAATTGCCTGCCAGGTGTTAGATGACAGGATGGGTACCAGAGATCTATCAGGGATTAAGATGCGGTCCCTTCTTTCAGGGTTGAAGTGTCAGGAGAAAGATCAGCTGCTTTATAACTTGGTCAGCAAAAAGAGCTATTTTCTATATAGACCTTCTGGGAAAAAGAATTAGATGACAGACTTGAATAGTCTCACATGTCGTTAAAACCTAGTCTGGTTGTTTTTCTCTTTCCCTGATAAACCGAGATTTTAAATGGACTGGCCTCAGGCTTTTGCCATCTGTTTACTTCTGGCTTCTAAGAATATTCTAAGATCCATAAACTTATCAAAGTTCTCAGGTAGGGGGAAAAAAAGAAAGTTAAGAGCCCTGATAAAACAGTGATGGGAAAATCTACACTTGCTTGGCTCGTCTTGGCTAACTGTAGTTAATTAGAAAAGATTCTTTAGAATTTGGAGGAAATTGGGATTTGAATCTCAGAAGCTCCAGGTCATTTACTGTGTGACTGGCCTCGGTTTGTCTCCCTGAGCTGCTGAGGCAGGCTAGTGTGTGTGGTGCAAAGACGAACGAGGACATCTCAGGAGGGAGCTCAGCATCTTATGAGAGACAGGACTGAAGGGGCTTCCTCTGTGCTGCACCACAGAGGGATGTAGAGCAGGGATGCAGAGCAGAGCTGCCTGCCTGAACAAGAGGAGCCATGTTCACTGTAGGACTGAACAAAGAGTAGTGATTGATGGATAATCTTCCTCTTCATGGTTCCTGGGAGTGTCTCCTCCATTTCCTATGTGATGGAAATGATCCTTCTGTATAAATTCAAGTATGTGGAACAGGAAACCCTGCTTCTTTTTTTAAATTTTTTAAAAAAATTATTTTCCATTATGGTTTATTACAGGGTATTGAATATATTTCCCTGTGCTATACAGTAGGACATTGTTGTTTATCCATTCTATATGTAATAGTTGGCACATGCTAATGCCAATCTCCCAATCCATCCCTCCCCTGCCCCTCTCTACCTTGGCAACCACAAGTCTGTTCTCTATGTCTATGAGTCTGTTTCTCTTTTGTAAATGAGTATATTTGCGTCATATTTTAGATTCCACATGTAAGTGATATCATATGGTATTTGTCTTTTTCTGACTTACTTTGCTAAGTATGATAATCTTTAGATCCATCCATGTTGCTGCAAATGGCATTATTTCATTCTTTTTTTATGGCTGAGTAATATTCCATTGTATATATGTACCATATCTTCTTTATCCATCTGTCGATGGACATTTAGGTTGTTCAGGAAACCCTGCTTCTGCCCCTCTAAAACAGGCCACATAAGACACATGCCTGACCATGTCATCACTCAGAAAGCCTGACCCTTATGTCACTTTTTGCAGTTTTGGTCTCTTTGCTCTGGAATCTTGCATCATAACTGAGCACTTCCCAACTGTATCATTATCTTCCTATGATTCAACTTTCATCTGTATTGGAAAGCTAAGGAAGATAAGGTTCAGAAAATAATTATTTATTGCCTTCAAATCTAGAAAACTTTCAGATGGCTGTATCCTCAAAAGGAAAGTGATGTTTTAGAAAGAGGGGTGAAGTCTTGGTAATATTAAGTGGTATCCTCCTGGGGAAAGGGTGCCGGGAACATTTGAATCCTGCCCAAATCTCACAGCTCCTTTCCTAAAGTCCCCAAAGGGATCATAAAAACAAGGGGCTAGAGCAAATGGGAAATTAAAGTACACTTTATTATTAGCCTGGCCAATGCCAAATAAACAAATGCAGAACTTTCTGGTAACATGCATAGGACACATGGCATACTCTTAGATCCCAATCCAGATCCCCAAACTCTGAGCTGAATATTTTATCTTGGAATCTTAACATCCTTGGGCTGCTCACATGGAACAGGAGACACAAGTCATAATAAGGAAAGTACTGCATGGAAAAAGAAATAAAATTAACCTGGAGAAGTTTCAGAAACAGAATCTTTTATTAAACAAAACAACAAACAAATGAAAAGTACTCAACCATAAAAAACAGCTCTATCTTAAAAAGCAAGTTCTCATCATCAGGCAGATAGGTATCCTGGATCTAATTCCTAAGTTATAGACATAGAGGGATTGTGGGTCATTTCAACATCAACCCCGAGAAGAAGAAAAAGAGAAGAGACGGGTGACCTCAGCCCCCTTCACTAATCCCGCTATGTGACTGGAGGAGAAAGAAAATTTTAGTATATCATGACCTGTCCGCTAGTGAATATGGCCCAAATAGCAGCAGGGCATCTGGCAGAGTTAGTTTAGTACCTTCTTCTGTTAGAAACAGTGAGAATTGGGACAAGAGAATGAAGGGACAGCTTTGCCAAGCACCCACAACTCTGGGATTGGTTGGGAAAGAAAGAAAGAAGGGCTGTTACTTATGTTAAGGTTGTTGTTTTATTGTTATGGTCAATACTGCCATTATGAGCCTCTCGCTCTTTGCAGGGGGATTTATGTAGGAACTCCTGTAAACTCAGTTACCTACCGACGAAGCTAGATAATCCAATCCTCACTATGTAGATGAGGAAAATGGGCCTCCGAAAGATTATTTTGACCACGATCTCATAGCTAGTAAGTGTGATATTTAGTTATCTGAATCCAGAGCCTATGCTGTCATTATTTTCTTTTAATCTGAGGTTATTATGCATGATTTGCAGTATTAACAGGTTTTGGAAATCACTTGATTTTTTTTTTCTTATTAGTCATTGCAATTTGGCCTGTATGAAAATATTCCAAGTAGATACTGAGTTATATTTTCTGTGCACAAGGGACACAAAGCAGGCATCGCTCACCATGCCCTTTCAGTGTTCTCTAAATGGGGTCTTGATATTGTCAAGAACAGACTGACCGTGCTTCTTCACACTGAGCACTTCTACGTCCTTCAAAGGAAAACATTCTTTCTTCAAAGTATTCATAATCACTTATTCCTATGCTATTCACACCCAAGTATCTAGAAACCTGAGTTAGAACAATTACATAGTGGAAACAATTGTAGGAATATGTACACATATATTGCATTAAATGTATAACATCTTTACTTCCCACTAAGGGAGGTATGACTGGCTTCATTAACAGGTTGCAGAGACATGAGAGTTTCCTGATCTATGCACAAATGTATATGAACATCCTTTCTAGCTTTTACATAATTTCACCATCTAGATATTCACATATATAAGTGCGTATATATACATCCACATTCACATAGCACACACAATATGGATATTATTGTATTTATTATTGAGAAACAGGTAGAGACATCTGGTTTCTGCCTGGAATGTAAAGAGCTGTAAGAAATGTCACTTCCATCCTTACAACAACAAAAAAGGCCAGACAATCTCCCAGTTCACAACTTTTCTTGACTGCATCAGAGAACTGAGGTTGCAGGGAGAGACGGGACAGGAACTGTGGCTTAGCTGGGGCAGACGCAGTCAGACCCCAGTTAGGAAATGCCATGCAGTATAGTCAGGGAATTGGTGGCAGCAAGTGTGAGATGGCAAGAGAGTGTGGCGCTTTTTAGACCTGCACAGACACACAGAGTATTGGCAAAATGATTGGGCAGTATCCTGAGAAAGCATCCCTCATGGTGCAGCCTGGACCCTTTTCTCTTCCTGCTGACAAAGGGACACAATCCTTAATCTGTAAGGCAGGAAGGGCAGTTGTGCAACAAACACTATCCCCCTTAGGGCACTGACGAAAACCTATTGCATCTGGACAAAAGAAATCAGAAGAAAACCTCTGCTCCTGGGGCAGGAGCAAATATTACTTTCAGGGCCCAGAACTACAGCTGAGGGAGGATCAGGAGCACCGACGTACAAAGGATGACTGGCCCTCTCCACCACGTGAGAACGCAGCAAGGCGGCCATCTGCACGCCAGGAAGAGAGCTTTCATCAGAAACCGACCCCGATGGCCCCTTGATTTGGGAATTGCAGCCTCCACAACTGATCCCTTCCAGGAGTCCACATTACAGTGCATTATCCTGTCCCCTTGGGCTTCTCTTGGCTGTGACAGTTTCTAAGACTTTCCTTGTTTTTCGAGACCTTGACAATTTGGAGGACGACTGGTCAGAAATTCTGCTTGACAAGCAACCAGAGATCATTACCAAACACTTCAAACCCGCAGTTCTTCGGGAACGCGTTAAAAAAAAAAAAAAAAAACGCGAGCGAGACCTTCAAGATGGCGGAGGAGTAAGACGCGGAGATCACCTTCCTCCCCACAAATACACCAGAAATACATCTACATGTGGAACAACTCCTACAGAACACCTACTGAACGCTGGCAGAAGACCTCAGACCTCCCAAAAGGCAAGAACCTCCCCATGTACCTGGGTAGGGCAAAAGAAAAAAGAAAAAACAGAGACAAAAGCATAGGGACGGGACCTGCACCAGTGGGAGGGAGCCGTGAAGGAGGAAAGGTTTCCACACACTAGGAGCCCCTTCGTGGGCAGAGACTGCAGGTGGCGGAGGGGGGAGCTTCAGAGCCACGGAGGAGAGCGCAGCCACGGGGGTGCGGAGGGCAAAGCAGAGAGACTCCCGTACGGAGGCTCGGCGCCGAGCAGCGCTCACCAGCCCGAGAGGCTTGTCTGCTCACCCGCCGGGGCGGGCGGGGCTGGGAGCTGAGGCTCGGGCTTCAGAGGTCAGATCCCAGGGAGAGGACTGGGGTTGGCGGCGTGAACACAGCCTGAGGGGGGGCTAGTGCACCACAGCTAGCCGGGAGGGAGTCCGGGAAAAAGTCTGGAGCTGCCGAAGAGGCAAGAGACCATTGTTTCGGGGGGCGCGAGGAGAGGGGATACAGAGCACCGCCTAAACGAGCTCCAGAGACGGGCAGGAGACGCTAAGGCTGCTGCTGCCGCCACCAAGAAGCCTGTGTGCGAGCACAGGTCATTCTCTACACCTCCCCTCCCGGAGCCTGTGCAGCCCGCCACTGCCAGGCTCCCGTGATCCGGGGACAACTTTCCCGGGAGAACACACAGCGAGCCTCAGGCTGCTACAACGTCACGCCGGCCTCTGCCGCCGCAGGCTCGCCCCGCCTCCTCCGTACCGCTCCCTCCCCCCGGCCTGAGTGAGCCAGAGCCCCCAAAGCAGCTGCTCTTTTAACCCCGTCCTGTCTGGGGAGGGGAACAGATGCCCTCAGGCGACCTACATGCAGAGGCGGGTCCAAATCCAAAGCTGAACCCCGGGAGCTGTGCGAACAAAGAAGAGAAAGGGAACTCTCTCCCAGCAGCCTCAGGAGCAGCGGATTAAATCTCCACAATCAACTTGATGTACCCTGCATCTGTGGAATACCTGAATAGACAACGAATCATCCCAAAATTGAGGCGGTGGACTTTGGCAGCAGCTGTAGACTTGGCGTTTGCTTTCTGAATCTAATTGGTTTCTGGTCTCATGTTTAGCTTAGTTTAGTATTTAGACTTTATTATCATGGGTAGATTTGTTTATTGATTTGGTTGCTCTCTTCCTTTGTTTATATATATAGATATATATATTTTTTCTTTTTCTCTTTTTGTGAGTATGTATGTGTATGTTTCTTTGTGTGATTTTGTCTGTATAGCTTTGCTTTTACCATATGTCCTACGGTCCTTTTTTTTTTTTTTTAGTATAGTTTTTAGTGCTTGTTGTCATTGGAGGATTTGTTTGTTGGTTTGGTTGCTCTCTGTTTTCTCTCTCTTTTTTTTTTTTCTTCTTTTTTTAAATACATTTTAAGGTTTTTTATTCTTAATAATTTTTTTTATTTTTAAAACTTTATTTTATTTTATTTTTTCTTTCTTTCTTTTCTTCTCCCTTTTCTTCTGAGCCATGTGGCTGACAGGGTCTTGGTGCTCCAGCCAGGTGTCAGGGCTGTGCCTCTGAGGTGGGATAGCTGAGTTCAGGACATTGGTCCACCAGAGATCTCCTGGCTCCATGTAATCTCAAACAGCAAAAGCTCTCCCAGAGGTCTCCATCTCAACGCTAAGACCCAGCTCCACTTAATGACCAGCAAGCTACAGTGCTGGACACGCTATGCAAAACAACTAGCAAGACAAGAACACAGCACCACCCATCAGCAGAGAGGCTGCATAAAATCATAATAGGGTCACAGACACCCCACAACACATCACCGGACACAGTCCTGCCCACCAGAAAGACAAGATCCAGCCTCATCCACCAGAATACAGGCACCAGTCCCCTACACCAGGAAGCCTACACAGCCCACTGAACCAACCTTAGCCACTGGGGGCAGACACCAAAAACAATGGGAACTACAAACCTGCAGCCTGTGAAAAGGAGACCCCAAAAACAGTAAGTTAAGGAAAATGAGAAGACAGAGAAACACACAGCGGTTGAAGGAGCAAGGTAAAAACCCACCAGACCAAATAAATGATGAGGAAATAGGCAGTCTACCCGAAAAAGAATTCAGAGTAATGATAGTAAAGATGTTCCAAAATCTTGGAAATAGAATGGAGAAAATACAAGAAATGTTTAACAGGGACCTAGAAGAACTAAAGAGCAAACAAACAATGATGAACAACACAATAAATGAAATTAAAGATTCTCTACAAGGACTCAATAGCAGAATAACTGAGGCAGAAGAATGGATAAGTGACCGGGAAGATAAAATAGTGGAAATAACTACCACAGAGCAGAATAAAGAAAAAAGAATGAAAAGAATTGCAGACAGTCTCAGAGACTTCTGGGACAACATTAAACACACCAACATTCGAATTATAGGGGTCCCAGAAGAAGAAGAGAAAAAGAAAGGGACTGAGAAAATATTTGAAGAGATTATAGTTGAAAACTTCCCTAATATGGGAAAGGAAATAGTCAATCAAGTCCAGGAAGCGCAGAGAGTCCCACACAGGATAAATCCAAGGAGAAACATTCCAAGACACATATTAATCAAATTATCAAAAATTGAATACAAAGAAAAAATATTAAAAGCTGCAAGGGAAAAATAACAACTAACATACAAGGGAATCCCCATAAGGTTAACAGCTGATCTTTCAGCAGAAACTCTAAAGCCACAAGGGAGTGGCAGGACATATATAAAGGGAGGAAAGGGAAAAACCTACAACCAAGATTACTCTTATGCAGCAAGGATCTCATTCAGATTCGACGGAGAAATTAAATCCTTTACAGACAAGCAAAAGCTAAGAGAATTCAGCACCACCAAACCAGCTTTACAACAAATGCTAAAGGAACTTCTCTAGGCAGGAAACACAAGAGAAGGAAAAGACCTACAATAACAAACCCAAAACAATTAAGAAAATGGTAATAGGAACATACATATGGATAACTACCTTAAATGTAAATGGATTAAATGCTCCAACCAAAAGACATAGACTGGCTGAATGGATACAAAAACAAGACTCATATATGTGCTGTCTACAAGAGACCCACTTCAGACCTAGGGACACATACAGACTGAAAGTGAGGGGATGGAAAAAGTTATTCCATGCAAATGGAAATCAAAAGAAAGCTGGAGTAGCAATTCTCATATCAGACAAAATGACTTCAAAATAAAGACTATTACAAGAGACAAAGAAGGACACTACATAATGATCAAGGGATCAATCCAAGAAGATGTAACAACTGTAAATATTTATGCACCCAACATAGGAGCACCTCAATACATAAGGCAAATGCTAATAGCCAGAAAAGGGGAAATCAAGAGTGACACAATAATAGTAGGGGATTTTAACACCTCACTTTCACCAATAGACAGATCATCCAAAATGAAAATAAATAAGGAAACACAAGCATTAAATGATACATTAAACAAGAGGGACTTAATTGATATTTATAGGACATTCCATCCAAAAACAACAGAATACAATTTCTTCTCAAGTGCTCATGGAACATTCTCCAGGACAGATCATATCTTGGGTCACAAATCAAGCCCTGGTAAATTTAAGAAAATTGAAATCATATCACATATTTTTTCCGACCACAACGTGATGAGACTAGATATCAATTACAGGAAAATTATCTGTAAAAAATACAAACACATGGAGGCTAAACAATACGCCACTAAATAACCAAGAGGAAATCAAAAAATACCTAGAATCTAATGAGAATGAAACCACAATGACCCAAACCTATGGGATGCAGCAAAAGCAGTCTAAGAGGGAAGTTTATAGCATTACAATACTACCGCAAGAAACAAGAAACTTCTCAAATAAAGAACCTAACCTTACACCTAAAGCAATTAGAGAGAGAAGAACAACAACAACAAAAAAAACCCCAAAGTTAGCAGAAGGAAAGAAATCATAAAGATCAGATCAGAAATAAATGAAAAAGAAATGAAGGAAACAATAGCAAACATCAATAAACCTAAAAGCTGGGTCTTTGAGAAGATAAACAAAATTGATAAACCATTAACCAGACTCATGAAGAAAAGAAGGGCGAAGACTCAAATCAGCAGAATTAGAAACGAAAAATGAGAAGTAATTACTGACACTGCAGAAATACAAAGGATCATGAGAGATTACTACAAGGAACTGTATGCCAATAAAATGGACAACCTGGAAGAAATGGACAAATTCTTCAAAAAGCACAACATTCCAAGACTGAACCAGGAAGAAATAGAAAATATAAACAGACCAGTCACAAGCACTGAAATTGAAACTGTGATTAAAAATCTTCCAACAAACAAAAGCCCAGGACCAGATGGCTTCACAGATCAAACATTTAGAGAAGAGCTAACACCTATCCTTTTCAAACTCTTCCAAAATATAGCAGAGGGAGGAACAGTCCCAAACTCATTCCACAAGGCCACCATCACCCTGATACCAAAACCAGACAAAGATGTCACAAAGAAAGAAAACTACAGGCCAATATCACTGATGAACATAGATGCAAAAATCCTCAACAAAATACTAGCAAACAGAATCCAACAGCACACTGAAAGGATCATACACCATGATCAAGTGGGGTTTATCCCAGGAATGCAAGGATTCTTTAGTATATGCAAATCAATCAATGTGATACACCATATTAACAAATTGAAGGAGAAAAACCATATGATCATCTCAATAGATGCAGAAAAAGCTTTTGACAAAATTCAACACCCATTTATGATAAAAACCCTCCAGAAAATAGGCATAGAGTGAATTTAACCTAACATAATAAAAGCCATATATGACAAACCCACAGTCAACATCATTCTCAATGGTGAAAAACTGAAAACATTTCCTGTAAGATCAGGAAGAAGACAAGGCTGTCCACTCTCACCACTATTATTCAACATAGTTTTGGAAGTTCTAGCCACAGCAATCAGAGAAGAAAAAGAAATAAAAGGAATCCAAATTGGAAAAGAAGAAGTAAAGCTGTCTCTCTTGCAGAAGACATAATACTATACATAGAGAATCCTAAAGATGCTACCAGAAAACTAATAGAGCTAATCAATGAATTTGGTAAAGTAGCAGGATACAAAATTAATGCACAGAAATCTCTTGTGTTCCTATACACTAATGATGAAAACTCTGAAAGAGAAATTAAGAAAACACTCCCATTCACCATTGCAACACAAGGAATAAAATGCCTAGGAATAAACATACCTAAGGAGACAAAAGACCTGTATGCAGAAAACTATAAGACACTGATGAAAGAAATTAAAGATGATACAAACAGATGGAGAGATATACAATGTTTGTGGATTGGAAGAATCAACATTGTGAAAATGACTATACTACCCAAAGCAATCTACAGATTCAATACAATCCCTATCAAACTACCAATGGCATTTTTCACAGAACTAGAACAAAAAATTTCACAATTTGTATGGAAACACAGAAGTCCCCAAATAGCCAGAGCAGTCCTGAGAAAGAAAAACGGAGGTGGAGGAATCAGGCTCTCTGACTTCGGACTATACTACAAAGCTGCAGTAATCAAGACAGTATAGTAGTAGTACAAAAACAGAAATATAGATCAATGGAACAGGATAGAAAGCCCAGAGATAAACCCATGCACATATGGTCACCTTATCTTTGATAAAGGAGGCAAG
Source organism: Eschrichtius robustus (assembly GCF_028021215.1). Taxonomy (NCBI): domain Eukaryota; kingdom Metazoa; phylum Chordata; class Mammalia; order Artiodactyla; family Eschrichtiidae; genus Eschrichtius; species Eschrichtius robustus. Next base: position 14,311,860 of record NC_090838.1, read on the forward strand.
AATATACAATGGAGAAAAGACAGCCTCGTCAATAAGTGGTGCTGGGAAAACTGGACAGCTACATGTAAAAGAATGAAATTAGAACACTCCCTAGCACCATACAAAAAAAATAAACTCAAAATGGATTAAAGACCTAAATGTAAGGCCAGACACTATAAAACTCTTAGAGGAAAATATAGGCAGAACATGCTATGACATAAATCACAGCAGGATCCTTTTGACCCACCTCCTAGAGAAATGGAAATAAAAACATAAATAAACAAATGGGACCTAATGAAACTTAAAAGCTTTTGCACAGCAAAGGAAAACATAAACAAGATGAAAAGACAACCCTCAGAATGGGAGAAAATATTTGCAAATGAAGCAACTGCAAAGGATTAATCTCCAAAATTTACACACAGCTCGTGCAGCTCAGTATCAAAAAAACAAAGGACCCAATCCAAAAATGGGCAGAAGACCTAAACAGACATTTCTCCAAAGAAGAAATACAGATTGCCAACAAGCACATGAAAGGATGCTCAACATCACTAATCATTAGAGAAATGCAAATCAAAACTACAATGAGATATCACCTCACACCAGTCAGAATGGCCATCATAAAAAAAAACTACACACAATAAATGCTGGAGAGGGTGTGGAGAAAAGGGAACTCTCTTGCATTGTTGGTGGGAATGTAATTTGATACAGCTACTATGGAGAACAGTATGGAGGTTCCTTAAAAAACTAAAAATAGAACTAGCGTACGACCCAGCAATCCTACTACTGGGCATATACCCTGAGAATACTATAATTCAAAAAGAGTCGTGTACCACAATGTTCATTGCAGTTCTATTTACAATAACCAGGACATAGAAACAACCTAAGTGTCCATCAACAGATCAATTGATAAAGAAGATGTGGCACATATATACAATGGAATATTACTCAGCCATAAAAAGAAACGAAATTGAGTTATTTGTAGTGAGGTGGATGGACCTAGAGTCTGTCATGCAGAGTGAAGTAAGTCAGAAAGAGAAAAATAAATACCGTATGCTAACACATATACATGGAATCTAAAAAAAAAAAAAAAAAAAAAAAGGTTCTGACAAACCTCGGGACAGGATGGGAATAAAGACGAAGACGTAGAGAATGGATTTGAGGACCCGGGGAGGGGAAGGGAAAGCTGGGACGAAGTGAGAGAGGGGCACGGACATATATACACTACCAATTGTAAAACAGATAGCTAGTGGGAAGCAGCCACATAGCACAGGGAGATCAGCTCGGTGCTTTGTGACCACATAGAGGGATGGGATAGAGAGGGTGGGAGGGAGTTGCAAGAGGGAAGAAATATGGGGATATATGTATATGTATAGCTGATTCACTTTGTTATAAAGCAGAAACTAACACACCACTGTAAAGCAATTATACTCCAATAAAGATGTTTAAAAAAAAATGACTGAAGGAATTTGAAGTCTGGTGCACTGACGGTAACCATAGCAACAATAAATCTCAGACCCAGCCTTACTCCTGACTGGATTAACTCAAACTCCCACATTAACAACTTGGCAGAGGGAGGGAAGGGTAAGCTGGGACAAAGTAAGAGAGTAGCAATGATATATATACATTACCAAATGTAAAACATATAGCTAGCAAGAAGCAGCTGCATAGCACAGGGAGATCAGCTCAGTGCTTTGTGATGACCTAGAGGGGTGGGATAGGGAGGGTGGGAGGCAGACACAAGATGGAGGGGGTACGGGGATATATGTATGCATACAGCTGATTCACTTTGTTGTACAGCAGAAAGTAACACAACATTGTAAAGCAATTATACTCTAATGAAGATGTAAAAAAAATTAAAAATAAAAAAAAGCCTTTATTGAGATGACCAAAAAAAAAAAAGTGGTGGAAAGAAATGTACATTCACTCCTATGATTAAAAATAAAATTAGTTACCTCAGTATCTACTGTCCTACACAAGGTGTTTGGTTTTAAACAAAAACTTACAAAGTATTTGAAAAAGTAAGAGAAAACAACACGATGCTAAGAGATAGATCAGTCAATAGAAGCAGACTCAGATATGACGCAGATGTTGTGACCATCTGAAAGGGAATTTAAGAAATAGCTAGAGGTCCCTATTGATGATTTTCAAGCTGCCAAACTGTGATGTTTCTATAGGATATTGCAGTCTGTAAAACTAGGAAAGTCCAAGTTAAACTAAAGCATCCTTTACTCAATAAAGTTCCTAAAAACTATTAAGGGTCTTCCAGGAATACCAGTATCCATTTATTTCACATGTACTTACTCATTATTTATTGTAAACCCAATCCCAAGCGTTTTCTTAAAGACAAGGACTGTCTTCTTAAAATGAATAAAATTATACGTTAGATCCCACTATTCCAAACCCTTTTGGACCTCAGGATTATATTGGGTTATATCATAACTCTTCTTGGCTTCCTAGCATCATTTGATGGCCTTTCTTGGCCGTCTGCTCACGCACCTTGATTCCATTTAGTATGTGCAGTAGGACATGCTGTCACCACAGCATCATTTGCACACTTAGAAATGTGCATCTGGACCCATGGATGTTTCCTGTTGAAACAACTCCTTTATTTGAGACCAATGTGAGGTGAAGACCATCACTGTCTGTTGACATTTAATTTGGCCTAGAGTTTAGTTGCTGAATTATCATCTGTTCTGCTCTTACAATTCTGTATAAGCACAGATTTCAGTCATTCCCTCATTCATTCAATAAACCAGTCTCTAGGGCAAAAAATGAACAAATGCCTGTATCATCAAATGTGCAAACAATAACTTTGCCAACATCCAGTATTGTCAGGAACTGTTCCATCCATTTTCCCAGGTATCATGTATACTACTCACAACAACGCTCTAAGTATTATTAAACTCATTTTACACTTGAGGAAAACAGACAGAGTTTGAACAACATTACCCAAGTTATTATGTCATTACCCATGGCTAATGACAGAGCTGGCTTTTTAATAGCCTTTTCAAGTTAGTATCCAGTAGGTCACAGCTGAGTTCATATTGATTTTCAACAAATCTCCATAGAGAGACATTTCGTATTGGGATGACTTCTAAGGATGGTCATCTTACTCTTTTTGCCTCCTCTGTTGTACTTTTGGAGTACTTTTGGAAATGGAAAATAATGTAAATGGCAAGTGCTACAAAATAAGAAGTTAGAATATCTGATCTCAATAACAGCTTCCATCTGTGACAAACTTTTGAACTTTTGAAAGCTCCTAAATTTAAGAAGCTTTACTTTTTATCATCGTAGCCAGGCATCCTGGCTCATGGAACACAAATCCATCTCTTAAATGAGCACAAAATCTCATGAGGGACTGAAAAAAAGACCAGTGGGAATAAGTCAGCATAGAATCACAACTTCTAAAAGCTGTGAAATTAAACACCAGAAGAAAATCTTCCTCCTTTACATTCCCATCGGTACCTTTCTTGTGATACTTGTTATTCTAATGTGTAATATCATCATCCTGCTAATCCAGGAAACATTATTCATCTTCCCCTGTCCTGTCAGGTGCTAGATCCTGTATCTTTACCCATCAACCTTTTCAGTTTCTTCACAGCACTAATCATATTCCCTGATGTTTTCCCTTTGTTTCCTCATGGTTTTTCTTCCCCCACTAGAACATAAATTCCACAAGAGCAGAAAGGTTGTCTATCTCATTCGTTGTTGTCAGCATCCAATAAATATTTGCTGAATGCCTGAATCATGTCTAGTATGTGGTTAAATATGTTTTTTGCAATGTCTATTCCATTAGGGTCAAACCATCACTTGTGAGTGGGGAGCAGGATTTCCCCTGGGGAAGCAGCTCTACAGCCAACCTGGAATAGAACTGAGAAGGAGGATGGATGCTTCCATATAGAGCCAGGGAGGGGTTTGGCTTAGAGTCTTGGATGTGAAGATTCAATCCTGCCTCAGGGAGGCCTATCAGGACGAGGTTTGGGTTTGGGCACAGACATTACTCTGTGGGTTCCCCTCAGGCCTTTGGTAAAGTCTTGCTGAAGTCTTAGCCTGCTATCAACTGCAAGAATCAGAGGAGGACTCACTCTCTGAGCCTGGAGTGGAGGAGGGGTCTTCACAGGGTGGACATGCAAGAAGACAACAGTGCCAGCAGAACAAAGATCTCATTGGGGGATTCCTAGCAGGAAAGACACTAAGAACCTATCAGCAAGACAGAGGGTTGGAGCGGAAGGAAGAAAAGTGTTTTAGAGAAGGTGAAAGTCTGAGAAATGCCTGGGGCTATTTGGAGGGGAGGGGGCAGTTTCTGACAGATGGGCCAGTCAGGGGGTCATGCTTTAATAACAAGAGAACTGAGGAAATATTACCCTATTCTGCATCCATGTTTTGTGAGGCTGCTGCCATATGACCCACAGCACATCTGTTTAAATCCACCCTACAGTGTCTCCTCCACGTTAACAAGTGCCAACTACTAAACTTTTGGTTGAAATGGATAATCATTCCTTTCTTTTTTGAAGCACATGCTTTGAAAGTCCATGTCACATGGTTTCCTTGGATAGCTACATCGCACACATATGCCCTCCATCAAGAATGAACTGATTTTGGTAATTGCCTGGTGGTCCACTGGTTAGGGCTCCACACTTCCACTGCATGGGGCACGGGTTCGATCCGTGCCCCCTGGTTGGAGCATAAGCTCCCACAAGCCCCTGATTTTGATTCCTGATGAAGCACTTATTTGAGTTCTACAGACTCTACAATCTAAAATCCTTTCAGGTTTATTGTCATAAAATCAATTTTCATTTGAAAAGTACCAAACAGCCAGGCATGGCCTGGAGAGTCATCTTATGCAGCTCAGAACCATCTGGAGTGCCATTACTCTGGGCTGTTTCATGGATATTTCCAGTCTATCTTAAATTCTCCCCCATCAGTCAGACATCCTACTCTCATGCCCTTTCCCTTCTTCCCATCTATCTTAGGCTGCTTCAAAGCTGATTCCGTAGTCCAGCGACATACTAGTTTTCTGGGGCTGCATAACAAAGTACTACAAACTGAGTGGGTTAAACAACAGAAGTGTATTCTCTCCCAGTTCTGGAGGCCAGACATGTGAAATCAAGGTGTCAGCATATTTGGTTCTGAGGGCTGTGAAAGAGAATCTGTCCCATGCCTCTCTCCTAGCTTCTGGTGGTTGCTGGCAATTTTTGGCATTTTTTGGTTTGTAGACACATCACCCCAATCTCTGCCTTCCTGTTCACATGGTGTTCTCACTGTGTGCATATCTGTTTAGACATTTTCCCTTTTTATGTCAAGGTCATATTGGACTAGGGGACATCCTAACGACCTCATCTTAACTTCGTCGTCTGTAAAGACTCTATTTCCAAATACGGTCACATCCACAGGTTCTGGAGGTTAGGACTATAATATCTTTTGGAGGGATACAATTCAACCCATAAGAGGTGGAGTGAGGGGAATGAGGAGTGTGGGGAGAAGATTATGCCTGAATGTACCACTGCCCCTTCCTACCACCCTCATAATGGTTTCTGAAGTTAATTTCTCAGGCTACTGGTCATGCCTGAGACGTCCTCTTTCTTTCTCAAACTCTCTCTCTCCTACCTCAAGACCCAGAATTTTAACTGCATGGATAAAACACCTCAGATAATCTTAGTTTGACTTTCCTCTGAAAATGAAATCATCTTCTCTCAACAAACATTCCGTTAGAAATTCTGGGTGATTTTGTCTCTTTCAAAAACTTTCAACAAAAGGCAGTGTTAAAGCACAGATGAAAGAGTAAGGTGGGAATTTATTTTGTTTTCAATGTTGCTGCTTTGTTTTTTCTTTTACCAATTACAGTAAGTCCCCTACGTACGAACGAGTTCTGTTCCGAGAGCGTGTTTGTAGTCCAATTTGTTCATAAGTCCAACAAAGTTAGCCTAGGTACCCAACTAACACGATCGGCTATATAGTACTGTACTGTAATAGGTTTATAATACTTTTCACACAGATAATACATAAAAAACAAACAAAAAATAAAGAAAACATTTTTAATCTTACAGTACGGTACCTTGAAAAGTACAGTAGAACAGTACAACAGCTGGTATACAGGGGCTGGCATCGAGTGAACAGGCAAGAAGAGTCACTGACTGGAGGAGGGAGAGGAGGTGGGAGATGGTAGAGCTAAAGGATCGTCAGCAATAGGAGACGGAGGGCAAGCTGCAATTTCACTCGTGCCTGACGTTGATGGAAAGCACGTTCGCATCTTTGAAAGTTCAAAACTTGAAGGTTTGTATGTACGGGACTTATCCCATCTTTATAAAATTTACAATCATCCTCTTCAACCTTCAGCCACCATCCCTTGTAAATCATGCTGAGCCACACAGAGCTACTCAGCGACTCTCCAACCAGGACATGCTTTGTCTTTTAACCTGCTGTTTCCTCTGCCTAGAGTAACCTGGCCCCACTTGCTCATCTGGAAAACTCCTACTGAACGTTCAAGACCTGGATTAAGTGTCATCTTCTCCAACTTCCTCAGGGATTTGAACTCTACGTATCTTTCCCCTTCTCAATAATTTATACAAGCTTCCATCCCCACCGTTTGGCCATTTTTTGAGGTGAATTGTTGACATAACAGTCCTTCCTAATTACACCATACCGCTGCCAGTATGGTCACACTTGCCATTGTATCTGGACCCTGGCTGGCACTTCACAAATATTTGAGAGACATATACAGAGAAGGGATGCATAAGTCACAGAAGAGCTCTTCACAGATCTTCACAAGCCTTGTGTGCAAGAATGGAACATATTCATTCTCTGAAACTTGCCCCCAATGCAGTCACTCTTGCCATGCGTGAGCTCCAGGGCGGAGGAAGACATTGCAGTTCAGTAAAATAAACACTGAAGACTCACAAGAGCTAATTTTTTAAATGGATACACATTCAGAGAGGAGTTTGGGGAGAAACTGTTAAGGACGTTGGTTACCCTCAAAGGTTTCTGGTCTTTTGTTCATGTGAACCAAGCTCTAAGCTGCAATTTAAAAGTCAACACCCAAGCAGAGTTATCTTGCTTTCTTGAAAAGCAAAGAACCCAGCTCATTTATCCATTTGGCCCTTCAGTATAATACTCTATTATGCCTTGTCATGTGACAAAAGTGTCATAAGTCTCAGCTGATCCATGGGCTGAGTCTTGAAGGGTGTTCTGAGTCGGTGGTGCCTGTTCACTGGGCAGAGACTCACTCAGAATGGGCTTCATGCCTTCACGGTTCCCGGTCTGGGTGGCTGCTATCTCTTGCCTCAAACACTGACATCTAAACAACCAGCAACTTCTACCAATAACGCTTTAACAAACTCCTTCACATTCTAAATGTAGCATCTGAAACTCCATAAACAGGAGGGAACTAGTAGCAGTCTGAAGTTGTCATCATTGACAGCTTATGATTTATCTTAACTCTCCCTCGCCATTTGGCCACGACTTTAAGTAAACACTTTCTGTCTTCCTCGTGTTCTCGTTACTGCCACCTCCCACTAATAAGAGAGACTGCCAAGAAAAGCATCCAGACAGTTCATTTACCTCCCAAACTTGCCTGAAAGTAGCCGCCCCAGTTTAGACAAGGGGCAAAGCAACTACTGCACATTTTCAACAGATGGAACAATGCTTCCCCAATTATTTACATTAACGTTATTGGCTTTCAGGATGTGCGTAACGAATGGGTCGTTGAATGAAATATTATGGCACAGACTGAAGACACTAGCCGTTCAGGCCAGCCTTTTGTGGTGATAGATGGAGATGGGCGCTTTGCTGTCTAAGAAGCTAGGGAACTTCACGCAGTCCGTCTTTGCTAAGTTCTTGGCACCACCTTGTTCCGTCCGGTGGCTGGAGGCTTGGTCCATATTCTCAGGGAAGTTCCTGTGTAAAGCTTGGTGGCCAGAGGACCCCAAGACTGTCTCTGCCTCACTCATCAGGCAGTGAATGAGATTGGTCAAGTGAGTTGGTTGCTATGCAGCTGATCCCAAGAATAAGTGTTCCCTGGATTTTCTGAGTGTCATGTAGCCATCCCTAGTAAATGAGAGACCTTTCCTCACCAAACCGATGGAGCCCACGTGAGATTCAGCCTTCCTGAAATGTTTAATGGCCTGCCCACACCAAATCCAAGGTGGCACTGGGTATCATAAGACCCTCACGAGGACCCTATGCCCAGCTGTATTCCCTTCATACCTTTTAAACCAAGCTGGGAGTAGAATAGAATGGCCTCGGGCAGATGACCAACTACGCTGTGGGAAAGGGTGAGCAGAGTCCCTCTGTTTCTTCAGGCACCCATTCCCTAAACACACACCCTGAAGCTTATATCAGGTACGTTAGTGACGTGATAGTCAGAAGGATGCCAGGGTGAGACCCCCTCCATGCCAGAGTCAATCTTGTGGCAAAACCTTCTGAGTTTTATTGGAGACTCACATAACAATTCCCCATGTGGAATGACTTAAGTGGCCAGGTACTTGTTAAGTATTTATTGAGTACATTCAATATCCAAGGCTCTGTGTCTGGTAGGGAACCCCAGCAGGGGGATACCTTCTCCAGAAGCTCTCTCATCAGTGGCAAGGTGAAATGCCAGCAAAATGCTAAGTGGTAGACCCGGAGGGCGTTTCTCAAATTTTCTTGACCTGGCGGCTAAGCTCATAGGCACAGGCCTGACGTTGGTATTTGTCAGAGGACAGCAGAGGGTGCGTGGGCGCAGGCGGGGGCTGCCCCATTGCTGCATTTACGTTAGTGGGTTGTGTGTTATACAAGGGATGAACCACCATGGGTTGTGCAAGGCGATTTTGTCCAGGAGCCCACAGAGCAACTTGAAATGTGAGAAGCTCCAAGCATCGTCTCTGGATTTGTCATCAGGGTATTTATCTCCTGTTTTGTTCTCTCCCTCTCCCTCCCTCTTCTTTCTCTCCCTCTCCCTTTCTCCCTCTTTGTCTCTTCTCTTTAAGGAACCCTCACAAATGTCTCATTTTTTCCTCTAGCGTCCTGTTAAATCCTCAGACACTCCCAGCCTCAGAGTCCTGAGTTTCTCATTCACAGTTGAGTTGCTTCCTCTGAAATGGAATGTCCCCCTTTTCCAGACCAGTGATGGTTTAGCCCAACTGGATTCCCTTTGCAGCTTCTCTGCCTGACTCCATGGCACCTTTAGTCCAAGCTCCATGATCAGACACCAGCAATCATCACCTCATGAGGAGGAGGAGACCCCAGGTTGGGCTATGGTGACCATGGCTGGACTTCCAATCTCTGTTGGGAGTCTGGATGGTTCTGGAGAAACGAAGCCAGAAAGTGGCATTTTGCCCTTATCATTTTGATAAATATTTTGAATTTTGAAATCATGAAAAAAAAAAGACACAAAGTTTCTGTATTTATCTGAGGGGTGAAATGCTTGAAGAAAGTGACAAGCCCTACCACACAACTCTTGCGCACCCCGCACCTGCCCGATGCCGAGGTCTCAGGCCACCATGCTGCAGGGACCACGGCGCCTCTGCGCCCGTCCCAGGCGCCCCGCAAATACTCCTGGGCCGCGAGCTCGGCTCTCACGGGAAAGCGTGTTCTCCTGGCTGACCGCACACTCCCTGAGTTTAAAGCCTGGTTCTGTTCAGTGTCCTAAATCCCTTCAGCCCGTAGCACGAGGCCTTGCACAGAAGGGGAATTTTTTAAACCCCTAAGGATCGCTGCTCTTTGACCAACCAAATTTTACAACAAAGTCAATTATGTTTTCATTTTCCAGGGACAACATCCCAAGACACACGAGCCAACAAAACACACAGGCATTAACACAGACGTATACATAGGTGCCCAGGGCATAGCGTTCAGACACACCCAAGGCAGCCGATCACACTCAGACGCGGGGATGCAGGAGCAGATGCTGCCTGGGGCTGGGCCCGCACCACACCCACCCTCTCTGACACCACTGCCCTTGCTCAGGGCTCCTGGCTCTGCGGTTGGGGCTCAATTCCTTTGGGCTGGAACCCAGTGGGGCCTGGCCTGGCTGGGCTGAGCCGGGCTGGACAAGGCAGGGCAGGGCAGGGCAGGGCCAGCCAGGGCGAGGCTGCAGGTGGGTTCAGGTGTCGGTCCCCACCTGAGAGGGAGCTCCCCGAGTTCAGGGTGACTCCGGCCCGGCCACACTTGGGTTCCTTCAGCTTAGCTGCCCTGAAGTGGCCTTGCACCCCTGCTGACCACACCAGCAGGTGCAGGCGTCTGCGCTTCCCTCTGGGCTTCAGAGAAGGGGCCTCGGTGTTCCTGCCTCGGGCAGAGGCTCCTGGGAATATACCTCAAGGTTGTGTCAGGCCTGACCCTGAGGGCAGGCTCCGTCTGCTTCACTGCCGGGAGCCCCGGAAGCTGGGGCTGCTCACTTCCGAGCAGGTGCTCTGGGGACGATTGTGGGTCCTGGTTACTTTAGCACCATTTGTCTCGTCAGCAAACAGATCAGCTTCCACCCGTGTAAATCCCGGTAACACCCTCAGGCATCCGCGTCTTGGCTCCGGCAGGTTATTCATCAATGGTGTGAGCTATTTTTCACAGGTTCACGTCACAAGCACTCAGAGGCCCCTTGCCACGTGGCTGGCTCCGTGCTAGGTGCTGGCGGCACCAGAAGAGTCAAAGCGGGACTCCTTCCTGGGGTTCACGGTTGGCTTGGGGAGTCCAGAAGTCAGAGTAGTAAAAGAGCAAAAATAACAAGTAGTCCTAGTCTGGACTTCAAACAGACTAGGCATCAACTTCTGTCTCCATCTCTGACTAGATGAGGCACTTTGGAAAGTTACCCTAAGGCTCGCTAAGCCTCTATTTTTTTGTCAGCTCTAAAATGGGAAAATCTATTTAACACAGGTTCTGTGAGAACCGTACTAGATTCTGTACATGATAGCAATATGGCTAATGACAAAAATAGTGCTGGTTACTTAGCGCTTAAAGCGTAAAGAAACTGGATGAAACTTTAATCTCATTTAGGCCTTACAACTGCTGTCTTATTTTTATCCTGCTTTATTTACTATAGCTAAATTATAAAATTTGCCAATAAAGTGTGGGAAGATAAATACAGAACCCCCATGAGGTATTAAATTTTAAGAGGGGCTCTTGAACATGAAAATGCTTATAAATCCCAAGGAATGGATCTCATATGCTGGAATTTTACACAAGTGGCAGTCAGTAGGAATGACAATTTTTGATAAGAGATCTTGCTAGTTCTCATTATTTATAGCACAGAGGCAGTTTTCCCTAACACTTTTCTTTAACTTCAGCCAAGATCAAAGCATTAGATAATGTGATGGTTGACTGTATCTGTCAGATACAATGGTGCCCAAATATTTAATCAAACATTATTCTGGCTATTACTGCATGAGTAGTTTTTGGATGAGATTAACATTTAAATTGGTAGGCTTTGATTAAAGCAGATTACCCTCCATAATGTGGTGGGCCTCATCCAATCAGTTGAAGGCCTGACGAGAACAAAGACTGACCTAGCCTTGAGCAAGAAGGAATCCTGTTTGCAGACAGCCTTCAAACATGAACTGCAACATGGACTATTTCCTAAGTCACCAGCTGGATGATCTACCCTGCAGATTTTGAACTTACCAGCCTCCATAATCACATGAGCCAATTCATTAAAATGAATCTCCTCTCTGTCTCTCTCTACACACACACACACACACACACACACACACACACACATCCCACTGGTTCTGTTTCTCTGGAGAACACTGACTGATACAGACAAGGTGACTTTTGTTGGCTCTGTCCCTGACAGAACTCCAGAGCAAATGGGAAGTGTTCGGGGATCCTAGACTAGGACAGGGTTCTGCAGATTGACTTGAAGAGGAAGAGCCATTCTTATGGGTCCTGGCCAGAATACTCTTGGGAGTCCCAGGACCTGAAGGTGGCTTATCCCAGCCTGTAACTAGCAGTTTCACAGAGATTTAGTCACAGGAAGAAGGAATGGGGGCTTCAGCCATGATGGCTGCACTGTGTGCCCACCTTAATATTTATTGTCCTTCACTTCTTAATGCTCTGTACCTTTCTGTGAACCCCTCACACCCAGGTTCATTGGCTTTTCCGAGGTGTTAAGCTCCCTTTCTGCTCCGCTGTGCCATCTTTTCAGGATCATAGTGTCCCTCCTTATCCAGCCATCTACTTCTGTCTCCCCACTTCCTTCCTGTCACCTCAGGAAGCTCCAACAGACTAGCTGTTTAACGTTGCCCCGTTTTACCAAGCTTCCTCCCCGGGGAGAAAACAGGGCACTAGACATGTGGTCAGAAGACTTAGCCCTGACCTAGCGGTCACTTGCCACCTCCATGATATAGGACAAGATGCCTGGATTCACTCATCCACTCAAATTATTCACAGGGCATCACCTCCGTGTCATCATTGTGATCGTCACTGGGGGCACAATGGTGAGTAAAACAGACCATGCCATTGTGAGCCTCAGCTTTGCATTGGCCACCCATTTTCATTTACAATTATAATCGGTGGTCAGGGATTTGAAAATATAGAGCAGAGGAAACTTACATATAGCAGGGGATCAGGAAAGTCTTCCCCAAAAAACATGACATATGAACTGATTCCTTACACTAACAGGAGAAAGCATGGGGAAATAGCATTTCAGATTGATAAAACAATAGCTTATTGAGGCCCAGAGAGAGAAGAGGTACAGTTCATAGAAGCTGGCCATGCGTTAGCAGTGGGAGACAGGAAGAACAAGGGAGGTGTCAAGGATGACTCCTGGGTTTCAGGCTGTGGAAAGGATGGATCATGGAAAGGGAAAAGTGGGAAAAAGACCAGGTTTAAGAAGAACAGTGTTATTTACTGTAGTGGTAACGTGTTGCTTTACCATCCAGAGTCAATTCAACCTTCCTCTAGTAACACGATAACCTGCATTTTCTTTGGGGAAATGGATTTCTTCCCCTCTGGTGCATGTGTTTTGGGAAATTGCCTCAAATACTCCAGGGGCAGGTACCAATTGGTTGAAGCTGAACAGAATAACTGATCTCACTGGGAAAAGTGATTGGTTCTGGACTTGGATCCATCCTCCTGCCTGGAAATTAGGCCCTGGATTATGGATGGTTATGAGGGACATTTTGTCCTTGTGCTGGACTTAAAAGTGACAGTGTGTACATTTAGAAGATACCGATCTTACAGTCACTAGAGGCGAGTCTAACCCATAGCTCATAGGCAGTTTTGCTGAATGGGGCAAAAGAAACTGAGTCATAGAGACATCAATCAAGCCCATGGTCCAACCATGCCTGAAGTTGGACTTTTCAGTTACCTTAAGCAATAAATTTTCTTCGTGATTTTGGATCAGGTTTTCTATTCCTTGAAACCCCAAATTTCCAACTGATACAATTCTTGGAGGTTTAACATGGACTATAACTTATCTTGACTTGTCATACAGATTAGATGGATGGGTGGATGAATAAAAAAGTGAATGAATGAATAGAAGGCAGGTATTTTTATTGAACACTTTCTATATGATAAGTGCCACGCTAGATCTTTCATATAAAATTGCCATTAGATCAAAAACATACCTAGATCGTTATTAGCATAATTATCAAGGATAAAGAAATTGCAGTTTGAAGAGGATGAAAGAAAAAGTCAAACGTCCGGTGCACGGGCCACCTAGGGTTGGTACAAGATCTGCCTCATTCTGAAGCCCATGAACTCCCTACAGCGCTTCCTGCCTTCTCTGAGCCTCAGCTTTCAAATCTATAAAAATGGAAATAATAATACTTCTTTCCCAAGATTGTTGATTGAACAAAAGGAGGTGTGTGTGTGTGCGTGCACACTTGTGTGTGGGTGTGCGTGGGTGTGGTATATGTGTCTCTAATTCCTTGGCCTGTTGTCTCTAGCAATATCAAGTGATGTGAACTTAGCATTCAAGACAGATGGTTTTGGTTTTTCTGTCCTTGAAAAACTATTTTTTCAGCTTTCCTGATGTCACAAGATTATATGCACACTTAAATCTCATGTATCCAAAACTGATTTCACTTTTCACTTTGCATGTTAAGTGTGCACCATTGTTCAAGGCTTACTCACCTAGAAAATTAAAGAAAATCTGTTTTCAGTTAGCCTATGCTAACTGAAATCTGTTGTCAAACTCTCCCTGGAAGTTTGGGGTTCCTCTATGTGTGACTTAGGGACTTCAAAACCACTACCGCTCTGCTAACACCACCACCTCGATCACTTTCACCGTCACTACCACAAACAAGTTCACCACCAACACCTCCACCCTCACCTCCACCACCACCATCACCTGCACCATCACCAATCCACCAACCCTAACTACCAATAATACCTCCATCTTCACTTTCTCCATCCCATCTTCACCATGCCCACAACCTCCACCATCACCATCACCACCAGTTACCAACAACTCCATTAACACCATCTCTAATGACAATTCCACCACCATAACCACCAGGGCTATGACTACAACAGCACCTACAGTAAACAAGACACCTGACACTTACAACCCCTCATCTTCACTAGAACCCTATGAAGAAGGTATTTTAATCTTGTTTTGCCTATGTGGAGCCTAAGTCCCAGAAAAATTAAATCACCTCTCCAAAGTCTCACAACTTCTAAATAGTTGAGCAAGAATTTGACACCAGGGCCAGTTGAATGGGAAAACGTGTCACCTTTTCACTGTAGTAATGTTTCCTTCTCCCATGCATTCATCTTCATTCTGAAAGGCCAGACTCTGTTTTTCTTTTCTGGAACATAGAATGGGATTTCCTCTTTCAGCCTTTGTTGAGTGCAGATATGGTGAAGTAATCTTGCCTGGGAGCAATTGTCTTAATTACCGAAATGATAACAGGAAGTCAAAGTCTCTACAGAAAGGTAGAGAAGGGAAGCTTGGTGTGGCGGGGGGCACGGGGAGGGTTGGTAAATGTGTAAGAATCATATGTGAGATTTAAAATGTCACAACCATGGGCTCTGACTATTGTCTGAAAGATAACAAAGTCTTTCCAGCTGGTGAGGAAAGTCCAGCTGAGGTGAGGGAGGAAGAGGGACCCGGCAGTGAGGCCATCTCCCTGTCAAGATTGGGGTGTAGGGTGGCTGTCACATCGGAAATGAGGGCAGGCTGAAGACTGAGGTTAGCATTCGATGGGAGGATTGAAAGGAGACTTTGAAGTCTAGATAGCATTTCTAAAGAATGCCTGACGAGAATTCCAGACTTTTATAGAGGGATATGGAGATTGGATATGTTTTGCTTTTGAACGCTTTTTATTTGCAACTTTATAGTTCTTTCTGCCATAAATTTGAACCGAAATGGATATTAAATTGCAAAAACAACACTGTGCATGCCTATTTTTCACACACACAAAAGAAGACTTGGAGTAAACTTTGTCTTGACAAGCACATAGAAGGGAGTTTGGATAATGCCTTTACCCAGGTTTTACTACTCCACCGGAACGATTACCTCCTCAATCCCTTTAGAGAGAAAATTGATTTATTAACTGTTGATATTTGCACTTGGGAAATTCATCAGGCCCCTTGATCAGTAGAACTAGGAATCCTGGACAGCACCCCTATAGTATAGGAGAAGGTACCAATTAGATACAGGCGATGTACCTAAAGTTAAGAGTGTTTTTGTGTTTGAAATGTTAACACCTCTACCTTGGTTGTTCATCATGGAAAGCATCTTATTTTCTAAACCAAGCATGAGCACACTATTTCACTCTAAATATTGTAAGCCATATATTGGCATTTTTATCAGGGCTCCTATAAGATTGTTTTACAAGTGCCCTGCAAACTTACTGTCAGTAAAAAGACATGCAGCAAATGCAGATATTTGCATGTTGTTTTTATATGATTGTCCATAGAAAGGTGCTCATAAACTCTGTCCCATAAGAATAATTGGGTGAGAAATCCTGATTAGCTACCTCATTTGATCCACTAAGATAACACTAGGAATGGTGGGATTTGCACGCTCTTAAAACTCTTCCAAGCATTTGTTCTTCCTCACATTTTTTAAAATAAACAAATAAATAGCTTCATAAGAGAGTTAATAGATCTCTTTGAACCCATCATACAAATATGTCCTCTACAAGAGCTTCCATTTGAGTCTATTTAACATTTAAACTGTACATATATAGATAGGGCTCACAAACTAGTCCCTGGGAAATAGTTCTTGCGGCGCTGATAACCGCTAAGTCTGATGTTTTAGAAATCACATTCTGCTGATGAATGAGATAAATTGTCTTATGTGAATACTGCAAAGGCCCCAAAGTGCCGATAGGAAGCCTCCTGGCTGGGTGAGGGTCTCTATGAAGGGAGAAGGCTGGCCCTTCCTCCATGGAACGCAAGCCTCCTGCTGCAGCCTGAGCTACACAGTGGGCATTTGTGGCTATACTGGCTGCTTTTAATCCCTCTGGGTAATAATCTGAAGGTTGCATTCATAGTGTTAATGATTATTAATGCCAGTGCCCATAGTTGGCACCAAATATGGCATGTTGATAATTATCTTTGGTCCTAAAGAATGAGGAGCACAGGAGGCCTGTGTCCCACTCTATATGAGGCCTTCTCTCCCCTGCAGTCAGTTGGCATCTTTCTCTGGCTTATTGCAGAGAATAGGTTTCCAAGCCAGCCATGAACAGCCTCCGGAGCATTTTCTGAGCCAGCTTCTGGTGGGGTATCGGGCTCTGGTGTATTCTGAAAAAAGCAGTTGGCATACTCAAAGAATGAGTATATTTGGAAATCACAATCACATCAATGTGAAGGAAAACACAATGTCTGCCAGCAGTGTCTCTGGCCTGTGTATGGAATAGACTAGCGAGCAGTGGAATAGACTAAGCTGTGGGTGTCGGAGCTGGAAGGGACTTCAGCATCACAAGGGCCAAAGCCACAAGGATGACAGAGAATAAGCAACTTTTCCAAGACCACTCAACCATTAAGTGGCAAATCTGGGACTAAGGACCTGGCCTACTAGCTCTGGCCCAAGGGTTCTTCTATTGCACCAAGGTCCCTTGGCTTCCTCATTTATAAAAAAAAAGGAACAGCAATACTTGTCTGGCCGAATACCTGTCATGATTAAATGGGTCAACATCTATGTAACAGAGATTGGCCAACAGAGATTGGCCCCCAATAAATGTTTAGTAATTTCCTTCTTACCAGGTTATTACCCCTTGGAGCCACATCTCTAAGCATCATTCATTCTTGCCATGCTCAGTGCTGATGCCAGACCACCTTTCCATATATGTAAAACCTGGTGTGATGTTGAATGGTCACACATGCCAGGTATGAGTTTCTGCCACAGAACTTACCTCTTGGCAGTATAAAAGATGAATTAACCCATATAGAAAATGGTAACCTTTAAAAAAAATGACTTTATATAAAAGTAATTTTCCAATTCCACAGTATAGAAGCACCACAGACAACTAAGGTAGGTCAAGCCTAGAGCCTTTTATTTGGTTTCCTTGAGATTTAGAGCTTATCTTCTCAAACCAAACACTCATGAACTCCTACTCTTCTCAGGAGTATATTGTTGTCCATTTTCTCTTTAGTTAAATGAGAAACACTTTCCAAGCTCAAGAATTTCATTTCCATACCCGAGAAAAATAATCATGCCCTTTTACCGTTAATAGCATCAATAACTAACAAAAACGTATCCCAAAGTATATCATACAGATGAAGCTTCTGAAATGTCTCCCAACTTTATAACTACAAATGTGAGAAAAAAGGATATGCCTGTTTGGGGTTTGGTGTTTGGTGTCCTTGTAAGAGTCCACAGGTAATTTTAACAATAGCACAGCAATGTTGGTGTATAGAAAATGCAGGCAATTTTCTTGAGCCTGGTTTCCTTTGAACATACATTTTAGGCATGTGCAGAGTCTTGCCATTAAGTATTTAGTATTTTTATGCAACAGAGAAAATCTCTGCTAGTAACAGGGTATCCCTTCACATAAATCAGCCAAAGACAACTATCATAGAATCCATATCACACAAAAATTACAGACAAACCATACTTTATAATATTTCACATCATGAGAGTTTAAATTTCTTTTTATCAGCAAATTACAAAACCTTGAAAAATCAAACTCCAAAACCAAATCCCCACCTGCCTTTCCAAAGAGCTCCATACTCAGCCCACTCTGGTAGCCTGGTGTACTATGGAAAGCAATGCTTGATAAGTTGCATCAAAATCAAAGCTATTGATTCGAAAGTTGCAAGCAGAAAAGGGGAGGTTATAAGAATGAAATCCCCTATACATGAAAAGATCATACAGATAAGGAGAAATCTCCTTCTGAAGCAAAAATCACTGAAAAAAACAATGATCAGACTCCCTGGGTGTTTGGTGAGGTACAAGAGCACACAGCTTCTGAAATCAAATACTGCTCCGAGGGGGAGAGTCTTACGTGACAAAACAGATGGAGAAGATAAGAGATGGCCTGGAGGTGTTGCTTTTTAATGTGATGACCATATTACACACACACACACACACACACACACACACACACACACATCATAATCAAACTGAATTAATACCACAAAAGGCAAAACTGAAAAGTGGCATCACATGGAGAAGAGGAAGAGAAGTAAATAAGAAGAATCGTAATGACATATATGGGGAAAGAGGCTAAAAAGACAATGTATGAATTCAAGCTCAAAGAAACACGGACGAAACAAACCACCATTTACTGAGTGTCTGCCATGTGCCCATTCCTCTGTGAGGTTCTTTTCTGCTGTTGTTTAAGAACTCAAAATGTGACAGAATTTAGGATAAGAAAATATTTGAAATACAAATAGCAAGTACTCCTTTAAGCATTTTCCTGTCACAATTTTCTGTTGCATTGTTAATGAGGGAGTACAATTTATTAATGTAGTACAGGGCTGGACTCATTACATACTTTATCATGACTAATTCTCAGAACAATCCTATGAGGTAGGTATTCTTTTTCTCATTTTATAGATGAGGAAACGGGCTTACAGAAATTAAGAAAATATGGTAAGTAGGCAGTGTCTTAGTCAGCTTGGGGTGCTATAACAAATCACCATAGATTGGGTAGCTTAAACAAAGATTTATTTCCCACAGTTTTGTAGCCTGGTAAGTCCAAGATCAAGGTGCTGGCAGATCCTGGGTCTGGTGACAACCCACTTCCTGGTGTGCAGATGTTGGTCTTGTCTTTTCTTTGTATCCTCACAAGGCAGAGAGAGAGAGAAAGAGAGCAAGCTCTCTCCAGTGTCTTCTTACAAAGGCAGTGGGCTCTACCATCATGGCTTAATTACCCATTTCCAGATACCATTACATTGGGGATTAATCTTCAATATATGAATTCTGGGGGGACACAAATGTCCCCCCAAAAGTACATAACAAAAAGAAACTTTCCTTATTTGAAAAAGACCTAAGTTAAGACAGTGGGAGATGTTAATAAGGAAAATTCATGAAAAGAAATCCTTACCTAGATTTTTTTTTCAGGACAATGAAAGTATTCTAACTATTGGGGAAAAGTAAATAAGCAAACAAGTGTTACATACCAAAGAATACAAATCAGCCTTTTGTAAAGCTGACAGGAAATAATGAAAAGGCCTCTGAAGAGGGTGAGGGGAAATGATGTGAGCCCCCAAATCTGTACCTACTTGAATTTTTGTTCATATTCAATGGAAAATAAATATAATTTATCATACTCAAAGCATCTGAAAAGTGATTTACATACGTAGTTTTCCTCCATATCTGTGAGGCATTGGTTCCAGGACCCACCAGGATACCAATCCGCAGATGCTCAAGTCCCATAGTTGGCCCTACATGGCCGTGGTTCCACATGCACAGATTCAGTCGACCACGGATCATGTAGTACTGTATGTAGTTATTGAAAAAGAATCCATGTATAAGTGGACACATGCAGGTCAGATCCGTGGTGTTCAAGGGTCAACTGTATTAACTTTTTTCATCATGACAGCAACTCCTTGAGGAAGAAACTATTACCACTATTTTACAAATGAGGAAACTGAAGCACACATAACTGACTTATCCAAGCTCACACAACAGTAGAATCATAATTTAATTAAGGCAATCCGATTTCTGAGTCCTCGCTCTTCAC
The DNA here is from genome assembly GCF_028021215.1 of Eschrichtius robustus. NCBI lineage: Eukaryota > Metazoa > Chordata > Mammalia > Artiodactyla > Eschrichtiidae > Eschrichtius > Eschrichtius robustus. The sequence goes on from NC_090838.1 coordinate 14,331,884, forward strand.
CAACACCCTGAGAGTAAATCAGCAGACAAAACAAATGTGATAATTCACGCCCCAAAATCTATATATAACAAATAAGTCAGAAAGAGACATTGAAATTAGAATGTTCAGAATACTAGAAAAGATAAAAGAAGAAATAGAATTCCTGAGAGAAGTATTGGATGTTTTAGGCGGGAAAAGAGTAAGCAGAATTGAAAAGAAACAAATATAAATTCTAAATCGGAAAATTATACTCCGTCACCGAATTTTTAAAAAAAATCTCAATCGACAGGTATAATGGTATACTTAGAAAAAACTGAATTTGACACTGCATCACTGCATTGGAATTTGAAATTGAACTTAAAAATAGAATCTACCTGGGGGGAGGGATAAATTAGGAGCTTGGGATTAACAGATACACACTACTATATATAAAATAGATAAACAACGAGGTCCTACTGTACAGCACAGGGAACTATATTCAATATCTTATAATAAGCTATAATGGAAAAGAATCTGAATATATATAAATATATATATATAAATGTACCTGAATCACTTTACTGTACACCAGAAACTAACACAACATTGTAAACCAACTACACTTTAAAAAAAAAAAAGAAAGAATCTAGATCTGAGGAAACCTCTCAGAATGCCACCAAAAAACTACTAGAGCTCATCAATAAATTGGGTAAAGTTGCAGGATACAAAACTAATATACAGAAATGTGTTGCATCTCTATACAGTAACAACGAACTAACAGAAATAAAAATTAGGAAAAGAATTCCATTTACCCATCACAGTGAGACACAAGAAGCAAAGGTGAGACAAAATGAAAAAGTAATTCTCTCAATACTGTGTTAGGAATAAATCTAATTAAGGAGGTAAAGACCTGTGCTTGGAAAATAAAGTTAACCATAAAATGTACAAATTAAAAACAAAGAAAGAGTTAATAATACAATAGACAGTTCTCTGAAACTAACCAATTAATTGTATAAACTTTCAGAAAATTAGGCAAATATGACAAAATTAGAAATAAGATGGAGAGACGAAGGACGAAATTATAAAAAATAGTAAGTATATATACATATTTTTCTAATACATATGAAATCCTGATGAAAAACAAACACTGTTTATTCACAAGATAAGCTCAACTTGGAATAGAGTGCCTAAGGAGAAAAATTTACACTACCCCAAAACATGCAAATAATCATAACAAACTCTAAGCTTGAATGGTTTTATTGGAAAAGTATTTCATGTATTTAGAGAGAAAGATTACGTCTCATACTGCATAAGCTATTCCAGCAACATACTCCAAGCCTTTAGTCTAAACTATTATTTTCTCTCCATACTTCATAGGTTGGAAAGAGACCTTGACGTCCTCTCAACTTGTGAGGAAACTCTTGCAGAGTGAAACAGAAGTCCTGCCCAGGACCAGGGCTGGAAGACACCTCTCCTTTTCCAAGCAGATTTGGGAAAACCAAACAGATTTTCCCTGCTCCAGCTTCAATTTTGCTTTGTCCTTGAAAGGTCTTTTCCCAGTGTGATCCCTTTCCTCCACCCCCTGTCAGTACTGCCAGGCCAGCCCAACTCTGAGAATACGTGGACAATCTTTGTTTATAGGAACTCTGTCCTCACAAGTGGGAGATAATGGACGTTTTACCAGAATGATTATTCAAAACAAAATCCAGGCTTCTGGTTTAAATGAAAAAACAAATTCACATTTATCTCTGCTGCATCTTGAAAATACATCTAAACCCAATAAAAAGTACAGCATAAGAATAAGTGCATAAATAAACTGGTAATTTAGAAAAGGAAACATCAGCAGATCAAAGGTATTGTTCTTTTAGATTTTCCTCTATTTTCTCTGCACTGCAAAATAACACAAACTCATTGTAACTGACAGAAAAAAATGAGATAACCAGCTTCCTTCCTCCTCCTTAAATCTTTCTTATAAACTTAAGGTAACCAATATCAACCCGTTAGGTAGAATCCTTTTAGGATTATATACCTCTTAAATATAATCTTTTAGGTATAATCTTCATCCTTCCTTATGGCCAAGGAAGACAAATATAGACCATTCATTCACACATAAAAGGATTCAGAATTGTCGTTACGGTGTCTTTGACTTTTATAAAAAAATTTACGATATTACTGGGCAACTTGCTTATTTCATTAAACAATGCATTACAGGGCTTCCCTGGTGGCGCAGTGGTTGAGAATCTGCCTGCCAATGCAGGGGACACGGGTTCGAGCCCTGGTCTGGGAAGATCCCACATGCCACGGAGCAACTGGGCCCGTGAGCCACGATTACTGAGCCTGCGCGTCTGCAGCCTGTGCTCCGCAGCAAGAGAGGCCGCGATGGTGAGAGGCCCGCGCACCGCGATGAAGAGTGGTCCCCACTTGCCGCAACTAGAGAAAGCCCTCGCACAGAAACGAAGACTCAACACAGTCATAAATAAATAAATAGAAGAACGTGAATTTCTTAAAAAAAAAAAAAAACTTAAAAAAAACAAAAACAAAAAACAACAATGCATTACAGGCATCCCTTCAGGACTATGGTATCTAACTCATTCTTTTGGATAACTGCATAATGTTCTACATGATCGGTATTACATAATTTGTGCAAGCGTAACTACTGATGGGTGTTAATTTCATTTCCAATATTTTGCTACTAAAACAATGCGGCAATGAACCTCCTTCAATATGATGCTTCTATTTTTATAGAAGACAGTGTCAAAGTAGGATTGCTAAATCAAAAAAATATGATTTTTTAATAGCTGTTACCAGATTACTTTATAAAAAGCTACAGCAATTCACTTGCTGAGCAGCTACATACGAAAGTGTCAGTTTCTCATAAATACCGCCACTGGGTATTATCACTTAATTTTTGACAATTTAATTTTTGACAATCTAATGAGTGAAAAGTATGATCTTTGTTACTGCATTCATCTGCCTTTCTCTGAATACTAGTGAGGTGGACATCGTTTAATATGAGTATGATCTGCTTAGATTTCTCTTCTTTGGCTTTTCTGTTCGCATCTGCCCATTTTTCTGTGAGTTTGTGTCCTTTCCTGATCAATTTGTAAAACTCTAAGGATTGTAGGGGTATTAAATCCTCCCATTCTTGAGGTTGAGAAATCTTTTCCCTATCTATCATCTATCTATTTTTTAAACACACACATTCATATGTAAAGTATATGTTATAAATATTATATATGTACATCAAGTTTATATATAACTAAGTATATATACTATATATATTATATACTATATAACATATTACATATATGTGTGTATACTTAATGTATACTGTCACCATATAATAGTTATTGCATGTATCTCTCATGATATATATTTAACCTATTGTGGTTAGAAGTATCTGCTATTGTTTTTACTTCTGAGTTTTTCTTTCCTTGAATAATAAGATATTTCCCCCAGCTTTTCTAAGCATCCTCTTGATTTCTTTCCTGATATACTTAATCTACCAGCTATGGATATGTATGTGAGGTAAAGGGCCTAGATTTGCTTCAATGTTGCCTGTACATCAGAATCATTTCCAAAGTGAATGTTCTTTATCCACTGAAACAAAATACCATATTAACGTCTCATATTTACTTGGATCTATTTCCTAAGGCTTTTAATTCTGCTCCACTGATTCATTCTCCTATTTCTGGGTCAAGATCACATTCTTTTATTTAAGGATGACTTTTTTTTTTTTTCAGTTTTACTATCTGGGAAGATATTCTTTATTGTAATTTTCCTAGCTATTTTTAGACATTGATTCTTCCATGCAAGCTTTAAAAACATTTATTTAGTTTAAAAAGTACATTAGGAGTATGATCATTATTATGTTACATTATACATTACTTTTAGAAATACTGATATTTGATGCCATTCTTCCTTCTAGTATTCTTCACAGATTCCCTCCATATCTTTCTTGTTTAAATGATTCCTATATAATTAAAAATTTTATTGCTATTGTGAATATAATTTACCCTTATTTCTAATTGGTTATTGCTATTACAGAAAAATTTTTTTTGTGTATATGTACTTTATTTAAGAATGTGCAAGGTTTAGAGTATTTTTTAAATTGAGATAGAATCCACACAACATAACATTTACCATTTTAAGATGTACAAACAATTCAGTGGTTTTTAGCATTTTCACTACATTGTACAACCACCAACACTACTTCCAGAACATTCCCATCACCCCAAAAAGAAACTCCATACTTATTAGCAGTCAGGAAAATTCCCCCTATCCCTCTTGACTGCTAATATAGTTCCCATCTCTATGGGTTTGCCTATTCTGGACATTTCATAGAAATGGGCTCATACAATATAATGGCCTTTTGTGATTGGATTCTTAGCATAATGTTTTTAAGGTTCATTTGTGTATGTAACAGTATACTTCAAACTTTTTTTAGGTTGAATACTATTTCAATTGTATAGACATACCACATTTTGTTTGTCTAAACATCAGATAATGGACATTGCGGTACCTCCACATTTGGCCAATTTGAATAATGCTGCTGTGAATATTCACTTCCAAGTTTTTATTTGGATATATTTTTTCTTATGATAGACATAGCTGGCATCTCTGTTTTGTTTTTGATTTTATAGAAAATAACTTTAGCATTTCAATATTTGATAAGTTATGACTAATTAATATATAGTTTATATATAACTATAACTGTATATATTTACATATATAACTTTATCTGTAGCTAACCTTCATCCTTTATTCCTACTTTACTTAGAATTCTTATTAGGAATTGCTGCTCCTAAATTTTACAAAGGACTTTTCTGCACCTATAGATATAATCCCGGGCATTTTCTCTTTTAATTTTTTGATATGAGGTATTATGCTAATAGATATCCTGATGTTGAACTATCCCTACATCTCTCTAGATGAACTCTACTTTGAAATGGTGCAAAATGCTTTTGATGCCCTGTTGACTTTGTCTTCCTAAAACTTATCAAAATCTGGACAGAGATTAAAATTACATCAACTTGAGAGTGTTTCCCTGATTCCCAATCTCTCCCACCATCCTCTCCGGAGGATGGAGGGACAGCTAGATGTAGAGGTTGCCAATTTCCCCGGGATGGGAGCAGGCCTGACTGGTCCTCCCTCCTCAGGAATGACTCTGTTGGTCTGAGACTGGCTTTCGGGAGATTGCCCGGCATGGGCACAGGATTAAACACTATTGTGCCCTTCATCCCTCCCTTGCTCTCCGCTGTTCTACAGACCTTCTGCCTGACAGACACCTTTGCTGAAGTTACAAAAAAAGGAGAAGCAGGCAAAATACCTATAACAACACACTTCAGAATTCTCAGGGAGAAGGATATGCATCTAGAAGAAACAACTTCTGTTGATATTGAATAGATGAAAGAGCTCGAAGAGAACTATAAAAATAATAAATACTATAGTGAGTAAGTCATTAAGAGACCAATAAAAGGCTTTCTGGAACTGAAAAAAAATACATGATTTAAGCTTTTGAGTAGATAAACTGAAAAGGACACAGGCATAGCTAAGTACCAGTTTAGATCTGAAAGATCCAATGGAAGAATTAGTCACAATACAGAGCAAACGCTCAAAGAGATTGAAAACCTTAACTCAATTTGCCAATCTCTGTATTATTGCTGCTTGTAAAACTGAAGCAACCATGACTAAGATTCACAACCCCATGTCATGTCTCAAAGGATATCAAACCCCATGTAAGATTCTTGAGGTACATCCCAGCTTCAGATGCCTAATAAGGTATTCACAAATAACATACTTTAGTCAAATATTTTATTTTAAAATCCACTAATGTGATATGAAATGACAAAAATGAACATTGAAGTATGAGTTAGTAGTTTGTTGGTGGTTGTTTGTGTATGGATGTGTGTGTGTGTGTGTGTGTGTTCCCCCTAGTTTGGATTCCTCCTACTGGGAGAAATGACAACTGTCTTCTCCAAAGACCATAAGCACAAACAGAACTTTCTGCCACTTCTTTGTTGTTCGTCATACAAAGGAGATGCTTTGGTATTTTTTGCAATTGAATTTTTAAGGCTGAATTTCCTTCAAAGTAAATATCTAACTCAAAGGAATGAATAGTTCCATGCTGCAAGCAGGGTTAAACCACTATTTTCAAAAGCTCTGGTCAACATAGAGGGGGAATCTTGGAGGTAAGGCTAACAAGATAACCTAGGAATGCTTGGGGGAAACCCCCTGGGAAGATCATGATGGACAATGGCTTCAGGAGTTGGGGCAGAAGCCGCAGCAATGACACTGGAAGTTCGTCTTTTTGCTCCATCAAAGTGTATCCTACATCTCTCCAGAAAGGCTGTGAAGCAACTGGGCTCTGAGATATACGAAGACCACGGGAAGAAAGCAGAGAAACTGAAACAGAAAACCAGGTCCAACCAAGAAGCAGACTGAGCATCACGTGTGGCTCTGAGATTTCTGGCAATTCAAGTAAAAAGTGAAACATAGTGAATTATGTGGTTCTTATTATTTGAAAGGAACAAGTGGGCCTACGTTTTTCTTGATACTTAACCATAATCTAAATCTCTCAAATGAGTCCTTATACAGGGAGCAATGAACAGCAAGCATATCAACATGCAGAAATAAGTTATTTAAAGTGGTACTTCTGAAGAGCTGGAATCACAGTTTTCATCAAAGCTTTGAAGATTCTTTTATTCTTGAGTTTTTAAAGAAAATTAAATTTACAAGAACTCCTTTCCTCCTGGTTTTGGAAATCAGGTTGTTTTTGGTTAAACTGTACCCTCCCCTGCCAAATTCATGTATTGAAATGCTAATCCTCAGGACTTCAGAATGTGACCTTATTTGGAGATAGGGTTTTTCCAGAGTTAATCGCGTTAAAATAAGGTCATTACTGTGGGCCTTAATCCAACATGACAGCGTCCTGAGAAGAAGGAGAAATTGAACATAGGCACACACAGGGAGAATGCCACGTGAAGATGAAGCCAGAGACCAGAATGATACTCCTATAAGCCAAGGAATGGATGCCAAAGACGGCCAGCAAACCACCAGAAGAGAACAGATTCTCCCTGATACCCCTCAGGAGGAACCAAGCCTAGTGACACCTTGATCTCAGACTTCCAGCATCCAGACCTGTTAGATGATAAATTTCTGTTGTTTAAGCCACTCAGCTTGTGGCCCTTTGTTAAGGCAGCCCCAGCAAATTAATACACCTGTTGTTATATTTTTTCAGGCCAGGGGATCCTCCAATTCAACTTCACCTGGTGATGAACATTTCTGATCAGGGCCTGCATAGAAGATTCTAGTGATTTAATTAAAAATAGAATCGTTGAGAGGAGAATGCAGTCAGGATGATTCCAAGCATAGACCATGACTGGGAACATTTTCTCAGTAACCAGCTTCCCCAGCAGCAACATGGGTCACATCAGGCCTCCTTCTCCCTTAAAAAGTCCACATTTCTACAATAAAAAGTTCACATGTTTTCTCTGGTCTTGTCCTACTTTATATTGGTTCCCCTTTATGACAAGAGTCCCGAGACCAGGAAGAACTGGCCTAGGACCAAATGTAAATAAAACTCAAAATCTCTGTCGCTTACCTGATCCCTAATTAGGAGTGGTGAAGCGCTGCACCCTAGCTTTTGGCAGCACAGGTGACAGTGCTGCATGGTCCCAGAAACTCCGTTTATGATTTAGCTGAATTTTGCCAAGTATTTGCTTGGTGTCACATTTATGAGCTGACTTGAGAATCTTTTGTGCAAACTTTCTGAAGGCTTACTTTATGGACTTGCTCCAGAACTCGATTCCTGGGGCCCACTGCGCAGTATTTTGAGGAGGCCAAAAGGTAAACTTTGCCTCCTGGTTATTTTCTCCTATCTTTTCTCCTGCCCCTCCTCCGCCTGCTGAGATGCCTCCTTTCCTCCAGGGGTTCCCGCTTTTCTAACACTCAAGTCAGCTACTTACCTATAAGCAAAATTCTCTTGAGCACCTACCATTGTCCTCTACTTTCTTGAGCATGGACCTGATCTCTATGGGGACGCTTGCAGTTTTAGAACACCTATGAATGCTTGTGTATGTGTGTGTGTGTGTGTGTGTGTGTGTGCATGTGTGTGTGCGTTCAGGGAGAACTGCTTCACTGGCCATGGATTTACAGAATCCAAATATCTTAGCATTGCAAGCAACTTTCTAAATGTCTGATCCAACTCTACTCCACCAATCTCTACCCCGATGAAAATTTACATTTGCCAGCTGGTCATATAGTTCTGATTGAATTCTCCCAATGGAAAAGTGAGCTCTGCCTTTCATGTAGCCCATGAAATTTCACAGAGTTCTCATTGTTGGTAGTTCTTTCACCTTCAAGATAAAGCTTCTTTCTTGGCTCCATCCCACTGTATCTCCTCTCCTAGATGCTCTCACTCACATGGGCAGGCACTTACAACAAAGTGAAAGAGAGGGCCAGTAGAAATTCAGATATAAAACACTTTGTGATTCTCAGTCATTCAGACAGAAAACACTCCTGATTCTTTTGTCAGACGCACAGGCTATCTTGGTCAAAGTACACCCTCAGATATCTGTAGAACTTGTGGCAGGATGTCATCTTCTCCTTTACTCTCCAGATTAGTATGAAATCCCCTGGCACAGAGCAGAACTGGGCTGGGCAGCTCCTACCCAGTCATATGGCTGTGAAGGGCAGAGTCAGAGGAAACAAAAAGTCTATCATCTTCGTGATACAAAATATAAACACTCCCTGCAGATCCCAGAAGTTCTAGATATGGTGTCCACTTGTGAGGCTTTGGAAGACCCAAGTCAGGATCATCAGGCATGAAGGCACGCCACACAGGAAGAGGAAAAACTTAGCGAAGAAGACTCCCATGTCAACCCCGGGAGTGACACAGGAAGAGGGACCTTCAGAGACTGGTCTTTTGGTACATCAGGGGAATTTCATGTGACTTATTGACTATAAATATTCTTGTATTCCATTTTCAGTTATTTTAACTTATGTACCCATAACATTCTGAGAGAGTTCCTGGTAAGAGGTGCCTGTGCCTTAAATGTGTCAGACATGGCAAGAGCGGCTGGGAGAGGAGCTGTGGACGGGGTTAAGACAGCAAAGGTAGTGCTTTGTGATCCCAACTGCAGAGGAATTGTGGGAAAGGTCTGCTGACTCAGGGAGCGGCTCCAGAGACATCGGGCCCGGAGTCTGAGAACGCTCTGCAGAACTCTGGTTGTCCACAGAACGCACACTGTTTTACACAATTCCATCACTTTGCAAAGTGTTTCATTGCTCCCTTGAACTTTAACAGAATCATTTTATTTGAAAAACTTGGAGGAAAACAATATTGGGTGTCCTAAGCTTTTTGATAGATGAGAGAATTGAGAAGTTAAGTGATTTCTTCCAAGCTACGTAGGGAGTTAATAGTGGAGGGAAGAATTTAACCCCTGATCCCTTGATCTTTCTGTTTTTGCTTATACACGTGAATGAGGGTGGTAGTTTAACCTCCTGAATTGTCCTGGCAACTGTGCCATTTACCCCCTTTGCTCAATACCATGTGGCTGTGACCAAGGGGACCGCATGCAGGACAACGTGACCTGCCAGTTCTTGCCCAAAGTGCCTTAGTTTCCCAGCTCCATCCTAGGCCTTTTGAAAGACTGAACCAGAGTTCCATTCATTGAATAATTTGGTCAGGATATTTTCATATTCTCTTCATGAGAGTGAAAATCGACTTTAGATGTTAGAAAATAAAATAAAATTGACTTCAGACGTTAGAGAATAGTATCTTGTATTCATGCAAGGGTAAAGGCAGTGTCCAGAGTAAGAGTTGAATCCTCCTTGTTCTATTTATACGGGTAAATTATTTAACCACACAGGTTACATTACCAGTTGGGAATGCCTCCACCTGACTAAATATATATTAGTACACGTTGGCATCAATCACCATCAACATAATATTAGCCATTATGGGAGCATTACAACATCATCCTACTCACAAATGTGACACAGAGCAGAGTGTCAGACACCTCAATGCGCTGGGCCCTTAAGTCAAAATGGAAAGTTAAAAACATCTTCTGCAGGCAGCCACTGGCATTACTTCATATTTACGTTAGTTTTGCTAATCTAGTCGAATGAACTTTTTCCCTAAGAAAATGTAATAGGAATATTTTATTTGAAAATTTCATGTGGTCAGCAGCTGTCTAAAGTCTTAATTCCTGTTTTCAGTAGGGTAAGTGGCAAATGCAACCAGGAAGAAAAAATAGCAGTCTCCCAAGTGCTAGTGAGGGCAGTAGGCAGTGGAAAATCCGTGCAAACCTTTTCCAGGAAAACGTTCCTACAGATCACTGTGTAAGTACTTAAAGGTTGGTGTAAAAAAATAGATCCATACATTTCTTGGTGAGATTGAGCAAAGGAGCTGGAAAAGCCTCCCAGAAATCAGGAAACAGAGGCAGAGAGAGGGAAAGCAACTTGAGAAAGTTATACAGCAGAAAGGTGATGACATTCAAGGAGCCAGGTCCTGCATCCACTGTCTACTCACCGCCCTACCTGGTACTGCTCCCTGGGGGCCACTGCATCCACGGAGGTGGGGAGAGCTCCATTATTCCCCTGCTACTTGCTGTCCCCGCAGAAATTCATCACAAGCCGAATGACATCCTCTCTTGACCTGCGGTTCCTCTCACTGATACCCGTCTGACCCATCACAAAAGCAAACGTAGGGCCATGTCGCAGCTTCTGCCTTTTTTTAGTCATAGAAATTCAAGCAGAAGCAGAAGCATAATTTGTATTTACATCCTCCATGATTTAAAGAAGGTGACCTGGCATAGTAGGAAGAGAAAGTTTGGGGGATGGTTGAATGAGGGTTCCTGTCTTCATTCAGCTATAACTTGGAAAAATCACCCAATCCTTGAGCCTCTTAAACCAGGATGATGATATTTTCCTGACAATTTTTGTAAGAACTAAATGGTATACTGTATGGAAAGTTTATCCTGACAGAGTTACGCAGTAAATTGGAGCCAGCAGTATATACAGCAGTATAACCACCAGTATATAAGCTGTATATAACACTAGGCAATAATTCCTTTGGTTGCCATGTTTTGAGGCAACATGCACTTTGAGCCAGAAGAAGTGATGGCTCCAGGAGCAGATATAGGACTTAAAAAGAAGTACAACACGCATAGAACCCCCATGTCATCAGTGGGCAGCAGTGCCCGCCCTCCATCTTTGTTGCAGCTGAGTGAAGGATCCAGCTGAGTCTGATACAGAAGAGTCTAGAACCCACTTCATTGGAGGGCTTTACTTTCCTGCTCCCTAGTTTACTCCTTTTTAAAAATATGTGTAAGACCAACGCTTACCTAAAAGGAGCATTTCCTGTATTAAACAGAATAACGTATGTAAAAGTTCTCTAAATGTCAGGTAGCGCTACTCATAATAAACAGATGGTGTATGACCATTTGATGGATAAGATGGCACCTGAAGGCGTTGAAAGAGCAGTAAAAAGAGAATAATGTTGAGGGAGATGACTCTAGAGAGAATGTACTAATAAAATGGTTCCAGAAAATTACTAAAATCAAATTGTTGTTAAAGTATGACTGCGGAAGTCAGAAAGCCAACTACAGGGGTGTGTTCTCAAAACTAGTCCAGCTGTCTGCCTGGAGCTGGATGGAAGGGATCGTAGAGGATGGCATGTGATGGGCTCCTCAGCCCCCTTAACAGAGCAACTGGAAGATACCCACATTGGCCAGAACCTACTTAGGGTGCCAGCATAAATTGGTGTTGGGAGGCTACATGGAGAACTGACGTGAAGTGTGGGAAGGCCCTGGTTTTCCCAGACCATGTCCCTACAGCACCACGCAGCAGAGAGAAAGCCGTCAGGAAGTCCCCCACCAGGCAGATCATGGTTTGGTTTTGTGTTTTGCAGGACAGTTTTTTGTTTGTTTTAAGATGCAAGTGTAGGTTAATCTCTTGGGAGGAGAGGAGTGAGAGAGGTCGAATATTTGGGGATGTTTTGTATTCTTCAAGAGGTGGTCGGTCAGCCGCAAGAGGGGTCGCAGGAGAGGCGCGTGAAAACAAAGTTCATCGTTACTCACGGGCCCTAGAGAGACAGAGTCACCGCAAGCCGCGGGGGAAACAGACAGCAGGGAACATCAAGGGAGGGGGCTTAGCCAAGCAGGTGGGGAGCTGAGAGAGAGAGTGAGGGCCATGGATCAGCGCCTTTATGGGGGTCAGGGGGGAGCACACCAGTAAAAGGCATGAGGGGACTTTACTTGTGTATATGATTGTCACTAGGTCACCATCAGGGGAGGGCAAGAAGGGGACCTTGTGGCAAGGACCAGCCTTATCACACTGGTGCACCTGGTCACCTGAGCGGGGTGCTCACAGCGTGTCTGTGGGGATATTGGGGTAGCAGGAAAATATGAAGTGGTAACATTTACGATGCAGGGTGTTAGTGGTTTAATCAACATTGTGGTTCCAGCAGCAAGAGAAGTGTGCACAACCTCCACTGAAACATCCAAGTTAGAGGACAGAAGAGGTGAGCCTGAAAGGAAAAGTCCTTCCCAGGTTAAACTGTATTGTGGGCAGATCATGGGAAAGTTGTAGAGAAATCTGGAACCAAAGATATCCTTAGGAATTGTTTTTCTTTTACACCTTTGTTTGGTCTAAGAGGCATCAAAACTGAGAATTTTCGTATATGAATTATAGTAGTGATATAGGTGGTTCAGTTCACAATATGCATTCACATACACATCTGCACATACCCACCCCTGACACACACACACACACACAAACACACACACACACAAACACACACACACACACACACACCCCCCACACACACGAGCAGTGGGTCTTTTGCTTACTGATGAATCCCTAAGGGACTGCTACAGCACTTGGCACAGAACTGTATTCAATACATACTCAGAAAACTCATGAAATAAGTTAATAGGTGAATGAATCAGTGGGAGAAAGAGAGAAAGAGAGAGAGACAGAGGGAAGGAGGAAAAGACAGAGAGAGACGCACACACGGAGACACAGAGAGAGAAACGTTAATCACTGACTCTAGAACTAGGAGTCAGAGGCGTGGAATGTGAGCCAAGCTTCCCCTTCAATGGGTCTTTAGTTTGGCTCAAGAGGAAATTTCAATTCTTTGGAGAAAGGGCGATGTGTATATATGAAAGGAGCAACCTGGAGTCAGCATGGCCTTAAACTAGCAACTCCAAGTAAAATCAAAAGGCTACAGAGCCAAAATGTCTATAACATCTTTGTGATGCATTCAATTTTCCTTTAAAAGAAAAAAAAAAGCTCTCTTTTGCAAAGCCTACATGTAACAAATGTACCAAGAAATCTGCCTGTGGAGCTATGGAATGTTGCATGTGGTTTTAAGCAAGTCATTTTATGTCCCTATGACACAATCTAGCCATCTGTAAAATACAGTAAAATCCCCCACTCACACTCCTTACGCATATCCTTGCAATGTTGAGAACCGCAGGCAGTAGCTCTGAAGGAAACGTGCATTGGGAGAAACCTGCAGGACTGTCACCGGGCTACACATGGTAATAAGGGGCTTTCTCATCATAGACACAATCCAGATATGCCAGTTAGTGGGTTGAACCCACCTCTCCTCCGAGGAATATTTTAATGAGATAAACAAAAACCACCACTAACTCATCATTAAATCGGGGGCCCACCTATTAACCCCAAATGAGCTAAATGCCAATAATAAGGGGAGTGGAAAGTGTAGCTCGTTGGTAAAGTCTGTGACTGTGAGTCACAAGACCTGGGTTTAAGCCCAAGTTGTGTCACTTAGAAGTTGTATGATCCTGGTCAAGTTAATCTCACTTCCCAGTTAATCGGACAAGCACGGTGCATCACATACTAGGCCGTTAATGAATGAGAAAATGAAGGGTATCATGCAGATCAAACAAGATAGTGCATGTGCATATGCTCTGTAACACTTAAAGCACTACATAAATGTATGATTATTACAATTACTAATAATGGACATCCCATAACTTGACTTGTATCCTTGAAGATGGACTGATTGTTTTAATAGGGCCATGTGGGCAGAGATTGAAATTTAACTTGGGGTGCAAGTTGGCTTTTCCTGTTATGTAGATCTGCCCAGCTAGGGGCTCTGGCAGTTGAAGCCAAAGGGACAATTGCTTGGAGTCCTTCTGTTGTATACCTGTGCGTGTGTCTGTGTGTGAGATGAATCTGACGTGGGGTTATCCATGGGACATAATGGTAGCACAACCCTTCCCACTGCTCAAGTACATTAAAAAATGAAATCTTTCTTCTTAATGCCTGCTTGGTTTTAACTTTTCCCCCAACCAACTCACTGAGCCAAAAGAAAGGCAGGCATTTTCCACCTTGCTGCCTGATTGGCAGTCTCACATTGGCCTCTTGCAACTTCTCACAAGTTTGGCCACAATGACTAGCCTTCTTCACGCCAAGCAACATTAGTGCTGTTAACACCAGGCAGCAACACAAGCAAAAAGTCTCCTTGTGGTTACAATGTGACTTCATTTTGCTGACATCTGAGCAAAGAAAACACCAGAGAAGTCTGGACAGTTTCTTTATGAGCAAACAGGAAGCAAAGCGAGAGCTGTGGCATGGTCTAGTTTAAGAAGAAGTTGGTGAGTCGCTGTGGATGCCTCGCTGATAGAATTTGCAGAGACCGTAAGGATGTACACAAGGTAAAAATATCAACAGAGCGAGTGTGGGAGGGGGCGTGTGGTGTTGGTTGATGGGGGAAAGATTAAAGCCTGCAAAATAATGTACCACTCTTTCAACACTTTCCCTCCATGTCTCACAGTCTCGATTTCCACAGCTTCACTAATATCTTTTATCCTAGTCTAATAAAAAGCTGTCAGGTGAAGCTTTTGTTGAAAATTATTGAATATGCACCTCTTTTGGAGACTGTGCCTGGGGACACAGCTGCTCTCCATGCTTTGCCCACCGTCACTTTTTGGAGAGGCCTGTCTGTGAACTTATGAGGGTTTCGAACCTATCATCCACAAACCAGGAAGGAGAGGGACCAACTGCTTTCTGCTGGTTTGAAATTTCACATACAACTGACTCCATAATCCTGATAATTGTGTTTGCCACAAAGACAGAAAACCCAGCTGATCAGGGGAAGCAGCTTAGTGTGCCCATCTTTCTCCATGGAATCTGCCAGAGCCCCCCTGAGGTCGGTGCAGGCTGTTCACCTGGGTCCCACGTTCTGTCTTCTAGGGAGTCTCCTCTTTTCATGTTCTTTCCACCAACCAAGAGTAAGGCCTGAGGACACTCTACTTCTTGGTTGCATTTTATCCTTTCTGAGCTTTTAACAAAACAAAATCCTGGGAACCATGCTTTTCTAGCATTCAGGGCTAACTCTCAACAAAATAAGAAGGAGTTTTCCATTACATGGCCTTCTCTGTGCTTATGGTTCCTAACTTCCCACACGAGGGGCCAGATTGTCCACACTGCTTCCTCTCCCACTTTAGTTAAGCCCCTTTTATTCACACCAGGACAGGGTTTCTCCATCCCGGCACTATTGACATTTGGGGCTGGATAATTCTTGTTGTGGGAGGTTGCCCTGGGCACTGTAAGGTGCTTAGCAACATCCCTGGCCTCAACCATTAGATGCCAGAAGCACCTTCTCTTTCTATATAACAACGAAAAATATCTTCAGACTTTGACAAATGTCCCTTTGGAGACTCCATCACCCTAGGTTGATAACTGGTGCTCTAAGAGGGACTTCAGCAATGATCCCTTCCCAGAGAATTGTCGATATGCTACAGAGACTGTCTAATAATGATGGAAGTTCAGGCATTCACCAGCTTAATGATCTTCTTGGTTGACCCTGAAGTCACTTAATGAAGGCAGCCCCTTCCTGCTATTAAAGTAGCCCATATAGTCATTAGCTGGTTTATCAGAATTATATAATCGAGACCTGTAATAAACCAATCACAAGCTTTTGGCCCCAAGCAGTAGCAGTTTCAGGTGTAAAACCTCCTATTCATTGGACTTCTGGGCCAGTGCACTCCCTTAAGATCCTGGAATGACACTCAGCAAGGCAGAAGGGATGCTCTCCATTCCTCAAATGATGTATTTTCAAGCTCAGAATATACAGCTATAAAACCCAGCACTTGGGAGCCAGTATCTGTATGCACGGTCTCACACAATTTACAGCCCTAAGCAGAAGGGGATGTCATCAACCAAGGCACATATTCCACACGTCGTTTTCCTGTGGTAGGATTTACACTTTCTTGGAGAATGTTGAGTTGGCAGCAAGTGTCGAAAGTAAAGCAACAAAAACCCGGGGCAGAGGCACAAACTATTCTTTAAGAGTAAAGCCCTATTCCTGTGTGGTTTGTGATCCACCAAAATGTGAATGCTTCAGCACATTTTGTGCAGTGTAAAATCATTTACCACGGTATGAGGGAGGGTTGCTTTAAATAGAATGAGAAAAAATTACTATTGCAGCAGGGAAGCTGGCTAATGAGCGTTAGCTTGTGGCAGAGTCCTTTTGGCGATCTGGCAAACTCAGGCAACTGACTGAAACTTAATATTAGATCTACCGATTGGGTTGGGTGACTCCAATCACAGCAAACCAGCGAGGTGAGGAGAGATCCTGCATCGAGGAACTCTTGTGGAGTTAAGTCAAAGATTCTACCTTCTTTTCTCCAAAAAAAAAAAAAAAAAAAAAAAAAAATTGCCTTCTAATGAAAATGAGAAGGACTTTATCACAAATTTTTAAGGAGAATTAAATTTATATATTTGGCCAATTGTTTGTGTTAATAGAACATTTATAATCCATTCATTTGGAATTTTTAATTTCCAAGTCTATTAAATTTGTATAGCAAATCTCCTGATATTTACATTGGTTCCATTGCTACTGATGAAATTTAAAAGGTTGAATGATGTGTTCTAAACCTTCAGAGGTTATTAATTTCCAATATGGATTTTAATTTTTTTAACTCAACAGTACCCACCACCACTTATTAATATCTGTAAAGACTCATTTTTTTCCCCACTTTGAGGACAGCTCATAGAATCACAAAACTAATCTTGAACCTGGCACTTGACAACTGCAAAGGCACTTCATTCTTCTGGCAATGTGATCCTCCTTCTAAAAATAATTAACTCGTGGTACCATTTTTGCAAATCTATGGCTTTGGGATTAGTGCCTAGGCAACTGAGGTAGAGGCAGCACATTCTTTCTTGGCCATGTGAGCTGCATATTAATCATACAGACTGGAGTTTACAAGACCCAAACATGATGCCAAAGCCCAACACTTCTTACCAAGAAGGAGAGAAGTACATCATGGAAGACGTAACATCATATGATGTTGCTTGAATTAAAAAAAAAAAATAGGGGCTTCCCTGGTGGTGCAGTAGTTGAGAATATGCCTGCTAATGCAGGGGACACGGGTTCGAGCCCTGGTCTGGGAGGATCCCACATGCCGCGGAGCAACTAGGCCCGTGAGCCACAACTACTGAGCCTGCACGTCTGGAGCCTGTGCTCCGCAACAAGAGAGGCCGCAATAGTGAAGAGGCCCGTGCACCGCGATGAAGAGTGGCCCCCGCTTGCCACAACTAGAGAAAGCCCTCGCACAGAAACGAAGACCCAATACAGCTGAAAATTAAAAAAAAAAAATAGTAATGTGTTATGTCTGAGAGGAAGTGGGTCTCTAATTTGAGTCTCTGAGGCACAACCATCAGACAGTCCTGCATGTACCCAGCACACAGCACTATGCTTCCATTCGCTCTTCTCTCAGCAACCCAACTGTGTCAGAGCCTCAATGAATGCAAATGGAAGAAGGGTTGGTCCATAAAACTCCCTCTCAAAATTTCAACAAGTCATGTATTTAGGGCATTTTTTCTTTTAGAGTGTAATAACCAGCGTCATAAATTCTTAACTGGTTTGTGGGTGAGGTAGTCTGATCAACTTTGTTCTGAGCCTCTCAAATTTTCTTTGCTGCTCAAACATACCCTCCACTTTTGTTCACTGCTATGTCATTAATATACTTTTCTCTCCATTAGTAATCTCCTTCCATGCTAACTCCTTGAGGGATCCCTGTTGGGACTAGAATCCAGCATCAGCTCCACCGGGAACCCATCCATAGCTTCCCAGTCAGTGATTATGGTTCTCCCTCCTCTTGCCCCACCACACTGAACATATCTCTGTGACAATGCTTCCCATGTTGTCCTGTGATTGCCTGTGGACATTTTTGTCTCCCTCTTTGATCCACAAGTTCTTCTGGGGTAGCCCTGTGTCTTACCCATCTCTGTGTCTGCAGGGCCAGGAACATAGTGATCATCTATACATTTCTAATAAAAGGATGAATGAATGAGTGACAAATGAATGGGCATAATTGTCTCACTGACTACTTTATGCCTGAAGTTGACAAGAATTCCAGGAACATTGGTAAGATTTTTCCACCTGTTACGTCAGAGGGCAACGGAAAGCACTTGGCTTTCTTTGTCTTGTGAACAAAGGAGCATAATAAGGAGAAGGAGCTCAGTCAGTTAAGAAATGCAATATCTTAGAGCAGGACCTTATGTCCCCACCTCCTCAACTGTAGTTCAACTCTTTTATTTTTCTAGTTTTAAAAAGTTATTATTTTTGGTAATTTTCCAGGAACACTTTGAATCAAGCATCACATATCAGAGAAATGATTATCTAACTAGGGAGACAATAGGCAAATACCCTCAGAAGGTCACAAAAATGAAAACTCAAGGCAAATACTAGACATGGTGCCTCTTGATTTAAAGCAGCCTATTTCATTACTGTCCTGACCATTTTATAGATGTCATGGGAATAGTAGTAATTAAATTACAGTGCTCTCTCTTTGAGAGAATCTCAGGAAGATGATTTTGTATCAGACACGCATTTGATTTTGCTTTTCTTGAAGACACAGTATATCATATAACCATCAGCTTTTCTTCTGCCATTGGCTCCTGTCAGGTTTGGAATCCAAGAAGCAACTCATTTCCAGCAAGTCTTTTGACTAACAATTTACACTTCTGTTTTGGTCTCACTCCTGCCCAAATTTATCTTTCTACCTTTGTATCTCTTTTTGCTTTTTTACCTACTTCTAATAGATGTTATTTTATTAGTTTGTGGCATTTTTTATAAACTGCCATACATGTTTTGAAGTAATGGGGAGAGAGCTTCAAGATGGCAGAGGAGTAAGACGTGGAGATCACCTTCCTCCCCACAAATACATCAGAAATACATCTACACGTGGAACAACAGCTAGCCGGGAGGGAGTCCAGGAAAAAGTCGGACCTTCCTAAGAGGCAAGGGACCATTGTTTCAGGGTGCACGAGGAGAGGGGATTCAGAGCACCACCTAAACCAGCTCCACAGAAGGGCGCGAGCTGCGGCTATCAGTGCGGACCTCAGAGATGGGCATGAAATGCTAAGGCTGCTGCTGCAGCCACCAAGATGCCTGTGTGCAAGGACAGGTCACTATCCACACCTCCCCTCCCGGGAGCCTGTGCAGCCTGCCACTGCCAGCGTCCCGTGATCCAGGGACAACTTCCCCGGGAGAACGCACGGCGCGCCTCAGGCTGCTGCAACGTCACGCCGGCCTCTTCCGCCACAGGCTCGCCCCGCATCCGTACCCCTCCCTCCCCCTGGCCTGAGTGAGCCAGAGCCCCCGAAGCAGCTGCTACTTTAACCCCGTTCTGTCTGAGCGAAGAACAGACAGCCTCAGGCGACCTACATGCAGAGGCGGGTCCAAATCCAACTCTGAACCTCAGGAGCTGTGCGATCAAAGAAGAGAAACGGAGATTTCTCCCAGCAGCCTCAGGAGCAGTGGATTAAATCTCCACAATCAACTTGATGTATCCTGCATCTGTGGAATACCTGAATAGACAACGGAACATCCCAAAATTGAGGTGGTGGACGTTGGGAGCAACTGTAGACTTGGGGTTTGCTTTCTGCATCTAATTTGTTTCTGGTTTTATGTTTATCTTAGTTTAGTACTTAAAGTTTATTATCATTGGTAATTTGTTTATTGATTTGTTGCTCTCTTCCTTTTTTTTTATATTTATAGAGATATATATATATATATTTTTTCCTTTTTCTGTTTTTGTGACTGTGTATATGTATGCTTCTTTGTGTGATTTTGTCTGTATAGCTTTGCTTTTACCATTTGTCCTAGGGTTCTGTCTGTCTCTTTTCTTTTGTTTTTTGTTTTTCTTATTTTTAGTATAGTTTTTAGCACTTGTTATCATTGGTGGATTTGTTTTTTGGTTTGGTTGCTCTAATCTTTCTTTCTTTCTTTTTTTAATTACTTTTTAATTATTTACTTTTAATTATTTTTTATTTTAATAACTTTTCTTCCTTCCTTCCTTCCTTCCTTCCTTCCTTCCTTCCTTCTTTCTTTCTTTCTTTCTTTCTCTCTCTCTCTCTCCCTCTCTCTCTCTCTCTCTCTCTCTCTCCCTCCCTCTCTCTCTCTCTCTCTCTCTGTCTTTCTTTCTTTCTTTCTTTCTTCCTTTCTTTCTTTCTTTCCTTCCTTTCTCCCTTTTCTTCTGAGCCATGTGGCTGACAGGGTCTTGGTGCTCCGGTCAGGTGTCAGGCCTGTGCCTCTGAGGTGGGAGAGCCAAATTCAGGACATTGGTCCACCACAGACCTCCTGGCTCCACATAATATCAAACAGCGAAAGCTCTCCCAGAGATCTCCATCTCAATGCTAAGATCCAGCTCCACTCAACGACCAGCAAGCTCCAGTGCTGGACACCCTATGCCAAACAACTAGCAAGACAGGAACACAACCCTACCCATTAGCAGAGAGGCTGCCTAAAATCATAATAAGGTCACAGACACCCCAAAACACACCGCTGGATGCAGTCCTGCCCACCAGAAAGACAAGATCCAGATTCATCCACTGGACACAGGCACCAGTCCCCTCCACCAAGAAGACTACACAACCCATTGAACCAACCTTAGCCACTGGGGTCAGACACCAAAAACAACAGGAACTACGAACCTGCAACCTGCGAAAAGGAGACCCCAAACACAGTAAGTTAAGCAAAATGAGAAGACAGAAAAACGCACAGCAGATGAAGGAGCAAGGTAAAAACCCACCAGACCAAACAAATGAAGAGGAAATAGGCAGTCTTCCTGAAAAAGCATTCAGAGTAATGACAGTAAAGGTGATCCAAAATCTTGGAAATAGAATGGAGAAAATACAAGAAATGTTTAACAGGGACCTAGAAGAACTAAAGAGCAAACAAACAATGATGAACAACACAATAAGTCAAATTAAAAATGCTCTAGAAGGGATCAATAGCAGAATAACTGAGGCATAAGAACGGATAAGTGACCTGGAAGATAAAATAGTGGAAATAACTATCACAGAGCAGAACAAAGAAAAAAGAATGACAAGAATTGAGGACAGTCTCAGAGACCTCTGGGACAACATTAAACACACCAACATTCGAATTATAGTGGTCTCAGAAGAAGAAGAGAAAAAGAAAGGGACTGAGAAAATATTTGAAGAGATTATAGTTGAAAACGTCCCTAATATGGGAAAGGAAATAGTCAATCAAGTCGAGGAAGCACAGAGAGTCCCACACAGGATAAATCCAAGGAGAAACACGCCAAGACACGTATTAATCAAACTATCAAAAATTAAATACAAAGAAAAAATATTAAAAGCTGCAAGGGAAAAATAACAACTAACATACAAGGGAATCCCCATAAGGTTAACAGCTGATTTTTCAGCAGAAACTCTGCAAGCCAGAAGGGAGTGGCAAGACATATTTAAAGTGATGAAAGGGAAAAACCTAGAACCACGATTACTTTACCCAGCAAGGATCTCATTCAGATTCGACAGAGAAACTAAAACCTTAACAGACAAGCAAAAGCTAAGAGAATTCAGCACCACTGAACCAGCTTTACAACAAATGCTAAAGGAACTTCTCTAGGCAGGAAACACAAGAGAAGGAAAAGACCTACAATAACAAACCCAAAACAATTAAGAAAATGGTAATAGGAACATACATATGGATAACTACCTTAAATGTAAATGGATTAAATGGTCCAACCAAAAGACATAGACTGGCTGAATGGATACAAAAACAAGACCCGTATATATGCTGTCTACAAGAGACCCACTTCAGACCTAGGGACACATACAGACTGAAAGTGAGGGGATGGAAAAAGTTATTCCATGCAAATGGAAATCAAAAGAAAGCTGGAGTAGCAATTCTCATATCAGACAAAATAGACTTCAAAATAAAGACTATTACAAGAGACAAAGAAGGACACTACATAATGATCAAGAGATCAATCCAAGAAGATACAACAATTGTAAATATTTATGCACCCAACATAGGAGCACCTCAATACATAAGGCAAATGCTAACAGCCATAAAAGAGGAAGTCGACAGTAACACAATCATAGTAGGGGACTTTAACACCCCACTTTCACCAATGGACAGATCATCCAAAATGAAAATAAATGAAGTAATGCAGCAGCAATATTAAAGATTTATATAAAAACAGAAGCAATAATCAAAATATTTAAAAACTACTATGGAAGGGTGATTGACCAGTCAGAAAAGTGCTATCCATTAACAAAGAAAAAATGCCAAACTGGTGCAAGCAAGTTTTATCACCTTTGTTGGCAAATAAATTAAATAGCATAGGCTCAGGTGGAAGAGAGAGCACTTGACTGTGATTCAGGGAACCAGGAAAAGCAGCATT
The DNA here is from genome assembly GCF_028021215.1 of Eschrichtius robustus. NCBI lineage: Eukaryota > Metazoa > Chordata > Mammalia > Artiodactyla > Eschrichtiidae > Eschrichtius > Eschrichtius robustus. The sequence goes on from NC_090838.1 coordinate 14,354,542, forward strand.
AATGAGGATAAGAAGTACTGAAACAAAAGTCAAAAAGATCCGTGTTGGAAAGCTTGGCTCCGCCTCTTATTCACTCCCTAAGTTTCGGGTTTCTCATGTGCAAAAAAGTAAAAGAATACTTGCCTCGTTCATGGGGCTGGTAGAAAAAAAGAAGGCATATGAGTTTTCTGCACAAAATCCGTTACTGTATTGAGGTGGAAATGCCACACCTCATGTGATTATTTGGGCCTTTCAGTGAAAATTTTCAGTGAGTCACACCATTTTCTTCCAGTTCTTTTCATAGCAAGGAAACATGGTCACACTTATAAATGTCTCTACCTTGGTCTCCTTGGATGATCTTGCAGATTGCTACTGAAATTGTTGAGTTCCTCCATGGAGCAAAGTAGATACACAGGGCTGCCAGGGGCTACAACCCTGTGCACAGAAGCCTACTCTACAGCGGCCTTGGGATCGGGCCACATGGCCACAGGAGCAGCCGGAAAGGAGGAAAGGGTGGGTGAGGCCAAAATTCAAGCCAGGCATTTCAACTTCAGCCCTTAGCCGGTGAGGTCATTTTCCATGTATTCTTTGTTTCCACTAGATTCAATGTCTGAAAAATGCTGAGCACACAAAATCTGAACCCATATGATGAGCCATCCAGGCCCATGCAGTGGTGCTTGCCATCCTGGCAGGGTCATCTGGAGCTGGAATTATTGTGTGTGAGTCCAAGAATCAAGGCTGGCTTGAGATTATACTTTGCCCTCTACATCCATGAGCTTTTTGTCCTCAGAGAGAGTAGCCCCAGTCTCCAGAGAGATCACTCTGTCACGTCTCTGGTGGCTCAGAGACTATCTGGCCTACAGTCCCAGTTCTGACCTGGACCATCCGTGTGCCTTTGGACTTCAGTTTCTTGATATATCAGCTGGGAATAATAAGAGTACCGAACTCAGAGCGGTAGCAAAGATTTAATGAGATCATTCACTAAAGCACTAAGTTGCTGCTCATAGAAGCTTCTACATGTGTAAAGTATAATTATTATCTGGGCTCCTACATGAGAATAATACAGTTTCAAGCTTGTTAACGTTTCAAGGCTGCTACTAGTTGTTCAGGCTTATTCCCACCTTCTCACAAAAATTCCTTGTTTCAGGCACACCTCAGACTTGTTTTTTCATACTTGCTCTGCTTTAATTGCTCTGTTTCCTCTGTGTGGAACTCTGTGATGTTGTGACATTAATAAGAAATAAGAAATATACTTCATTCCCAGTTCCTGGCACAGAGCTTCCAAAACCCTAGGAATTTCCCGGGTTATAGGGGTGAGAGGAGCATCTTTTATTATTCATAAGTCGTTTTCAAACATCCTGTTTATACTATTGAGGTGAGTTTTGGGAAGTTCCTAAGGATTGAGAGCTGGTTTCAAGGAAACCAACCACGGGATTAGAGGATTGTATCTTTCAGCCTCACCTCCCCCAGCTTCCTCAGGAAAGAGAGAGGGTCTGGAAACTGGGTTCAATCACCACTGTATGGCCAATGACTTAATCAATCATGCCTATGTAATGAAGCCGCCATAAATACCCTAAACAACAGGGTTTGGAGAGGTTTTAGCTTGGTGAACACATCGAGGTGCTGGGAGGGTGGTGAGCCCAGAGAAGGCATGGAAGTTCCGAGTCCCTTCCCGCCTTGTCCTGTGCATCTCTTCTATCTGGTTGTTCCTGAGTTGTATCCTTTTATAATAAACTGGTAATCTAGTAAGTAAACTGTTTTCTTGAGTTGTATGACCTATTTTAGCAAATTATCCTACCAGACGATGGGTTGTGGGAACCCCCAATTTATAGCCAGTCAGTCAAAAGTACAAGCAACATTATAAGTCTTAAAATTGGCATCTGAAGTGGGGGGCAGTCTCGTGGGACTGAGCCTTAACCTGCCTAGTCTGCTCTAACCCAGGCAGTTAGTGTCAGAACCGAGTTAAACTGCAGGACACCCAGTTGCTCTCTGCTGAGAATTGAAGAATCACTTGCTGTGGAAAACCCCACACATCTCGTATCAGAAGTAGTGGTGTGAGTGTACAGAAAAGCAGTGTGTTTTCTTTTAAAGGCCTTTCCCAATTTTTACTTCTTACTAGATTCTTCAAGCACCAATTCAAGGCCATCTCATCGAGGAAATCTTCTCAGGCGTATTTCTCAGAATGAGATAGGTGTCCACTCCTTTCTGTCTCATTTTTTACATGAAAATCAAGTCTGTCTCCCACCTGTACTGTGAGCCCTTTGAGGGTAGGGCCTAAGTTCCTCCACTTTACTATCTCCCCCAGCATAACCTAACAGAGAGTTGGTGCTCAGTAATTACTGAATGAAATTATAGATAAAAAATGAATTTAACGTAGTGGGATACTGGCATTGTGCACAAGCTTGTGAGGTGTCTGCTAACATGGTATGATTTCACAGATGCAAGGAAAAATGTCTGATATTCTCAAAAGCTCTTCCACCAGTGAGCTAATACCTTAGAGCTCCACTCATCTATTTGTCTATGTATGAGTCCAACTCTATGCTGGGTTCCGGGATTTTAAAACAAATCAGACCTGACCCCTAATCTGCAACAGCCTTCCTCTGGCTGATGGTTCTAAACCCCTGCTGAGCTCACACAGGGCATGCACAGGAGACCCTTCTCTAAGTATCCCTATGCCTTTGTAACATGAATGAAAGACCTCAGATACTTCTTGGCTGGGGAACTGAGCGAGAAAAGAGGAAAGACCGGGAGCATCTGTGGAGGGCAGAGGAAATGATACGTCACCCACAAGGAAAGGAAACTGCTAGAGGAGGTCAAATCAGAATGAGTCTGCCCAAGACACATGTCTCAAGGAGCTGACCAAAGGAGAAGGCTTATCAATAATTGGACTCAGTGGGAAAGGGATGTGAAAATAAGCATGCTCTGAAAGCAAGAGCCCAGCTTGGGGTCAAATAGACATGAATTTGAATCTCATCTCTCCACTTAGTAGCTATAAAAACGTGGGCAAATCCTCAAAGCCTCTGATCTTCAGTTTTCTCCTTTATACAAAGGAGATGGCCTCATAGTATTTTTTGTGATGATTAAATGAAATATCAAATAACCAGTTAGATTGCATGTACTTGATAAATGTTGTCACCCTTCTCTCCTAAGGTACAAAGCAATCCCAGGGTTCAGATGCACTTCTAATCCACACGTCTCTGTAGGTGGATACTTGTTCAGGAAGCTATTCACATACAAATCAGAAGAACAGGAGATACTGGCAAGGCAGAGTCAATCTGCATATCTGCCTCCGGGCAGGACATGACTGGGGCTACTTGGGTCTACACTAGGTAAAGCGGCCTCTTTTGTGAACATGCCTTCTGGAACCAGGATGCAGAGGAGACTTGGATGGATTCTCTTCAACATGAGCCCAGCCTCTCCTTGCAGACAGAGCTCCTGGAAGCACCGGCCTGGGCAGCTGTGGGAGGACTGAATGGTGGGGCTGTGCCAGCCCTCTCACTCCAGCAACTACCACTTGGTAGCCAGAAGCTGGTCCCGTTGCTCTCCTGGAGCCTGGGCTGATGCTGCGGGTAGGCACAGGGGGAAAGGGGTGTGCGCGGGGCAACTGTGCAACTTCAAAGTCTCTGAGAATGTCGTTTGGCATAGAGGAGAGTCAGGGGCAACTGGAACTGTGGGATTTCCAGTTATAAATGGTCCCATTCAGAGCTGTGTGCCCTGTTGCACAACAAGGGAACAAGGAGACATTTGATGGCATTAAAAGGCCTTGAGCTCAGAACAAAGGGACACAACTTTCCCTGCCTTGTCTTCTAAACTTTAAGGCCTCTCCTGTGTGACGGCGGGTTATGAAAACACGCCACAGCTTATCCCACTCTGCCTTGGCAGAAGGCTTGCTTCTGGACACAGACCCGGAGGCAGTGGCCTCCAACCTGGGCTTTCTTAAAGGCTCAAGCATACATTTAATCTGCACAGTGAAGGATCTGGATTAAAGACCCAGTGGCCCTAGAAGGGTGGGATAGGGAGGGTGGGAGGGAGGGAGGCGCAAGAGGGAGGAGATGTGGGGATATATGTATACTTATGGCTGATTCACTTTGTGATACAGCAGAAACTAACACACCATTGTAAAGCAATTATACTCCAATAAAGATGTTAAAAAAATAAATAGATTAAAAAAAGACCCAGTGGCCCAACACAGACATAAGAACTTTCCGAGACTGATCTCTCTCCCTCGTTCTGATATCCAATCCATTAAAAAATCCCCAGTTACTTTTTACACCACTTCCATCTCCATCCCCACTGAGCTGTCTGTCAGTTTACTCCTTGGGTTCTGAAGGAACCTGAGAGGCACAGTCACTGAGACCACGTCTGGAAGAATTTCACAACGGCCGAAATCAGAATGCCACCCTGAACTGAATTTATATTTAACAAGTTATTCCAAGCAGCTGGATGAGCAAGAGCATCTTATGTGTACATCTTAGGATTTCTTTCTCAAACTTACCTGCATAAGGAAACAGAAACTCAGAAAAGTTGTTTAAGGTCAAGTACCAGGAAGTGGCGGAGCTGTGGATTCTGGTCCATTGGCACCATCATGCTATCCTGCTTCAGCCCTTCCCATAGGGTGCTTGCCTTTGCGATAGCCTTTCGTGAAAGCCCTCCTCCTCCAGTGGTGACCACATGGAAGGCAGGAGCTGTGGTGGCTATTGTTAGAATCTCCTGGCGTGGATTTAAAATATCTTAAAACAGAGCCTTTGAAAAATTGATTCTAAAAATAACTCATTTATTGATACCAAATATATACATACTGATCAATATCTGAATGTGTTCATTTCTCCAGGCACCAGTTGCTCAATCTCCCATTTCTAACTGAGAAATGTCATAAAGCTCAGTAAGTACACACCTTCAGAAGTACAAGTCTAAGCTGCCACAAAATATATTTTAAAGTGTGAAACGTATAAGTTGCAGGAACACAGTATCCCTGTGCAGAGAGAAAAGGTAGTTACTTGAATGCCAACCCAAAACTGGGAAAATGAAACCTTCACAATGGAAATCTTGTGTGGCTGGTGCACATGTTTGGTCGGAGACGTGAAATTTTAAGGAATCTTCATCTACAGGAATGATGCCAGCTCCTCTCTCCTGCACATCCTCTCGGTGGATTAATCACCAGGCCCCCGGGAACCACAACGTGACCACTATGTGAAGCGCCTTCTTCCCTGAAACAATGAAGTTCTGTCCGATCGTCTTTGGGAGGCATTTATAGCTTCAGGACATTACTCTGTTTTATTGAAAGTACTCAGCGCTGGCTTCTTGGGACATGGCTGGAAGGGGTGTTGAGCTGGATTGGGCAATAACAGATGTTCCAGTGGGACGCTGAGACATCCTTAGCGTGGGGGGCACCCAGCAGGGACACATTTTGAAAGGTGAAGAAGGCATGAGTGTGTTTCACAAAGCCGAGTGTGAGTGAGCTGACCCGTTGCTCTGAGGAAGCTGTGTGTCCCGACCTCAAGTTCTTAGTGGGGTCTTCCCCACCTACAGGCTACATGACAGAGAGGAACACAACTGCCAAAGCCGAGACTCTTTGTGTTAATAATGATGAGATGAAATCGTTTCTATTCATCTGGCTGGGTAGAGCCTGGAATGCAGTAGCTGTGCCCGGGGCACCATGTGGAGAATACAGAGCAACGCTGTCATTCCCAGAAGAACGTGGCAGCCGCCTTGCACAGTAGGCTGGCTCCTCTCCACCCCCAATGTCTAAGGGCAGCAACCGAGAGCTCTTAAAATAATAAACAGCTGGCCGTGGGCTCCCTACACAATCCCCAGAATTCCAGTACAATTAGACTTGATTGAACAGGTTTTAGACCGCAGCACCGGAAACCCAGAGTCTGAAGGTCTCCCACCCACACCCACTGGCTTGGGTACCCATTTAGAATGATTGCCCTGAAGGAGGATCTCCTACAAAGCAGACAAGGGCAGGGGGATTCAAAGGTCTTGAGTTGAGAAATCTTGTTTTCCATCTTTGGAATATGCAAATGCAAAGGTGACTGGGGCTCTGAATCCCGTGTGGACAGGATTTCATTTCCCCATGTTGGAGGGGGCCCCTCTACCTAGGAGGTAACTCACCAACCTCGCTACCCTACCTCAGACCTGGAAGTGGGGAGAGCATAGGGTGGAAGATGAGGAAAGGCAAGAATCTCGATGAGGTTCATAGCAAAGACGTTTTTAGCAACCCCGTTCTGAACTTCCAGAGTGACTATGGCGCAGTGGTGACAGTTGTAACTTATCTGCAGCCTGGAAAAGTGGACACAACTGAGGACTGGGAATCAAAGAGACCGAGTTTTGTTTCTGGTTCTGCCACCTGCAGGTCGTGTGACCCTGATATATTATTTAACTTTTCTGGGCCTCACTTTCCCCATCTCTAAAATGGGGAGAATAAGAAACCTGTCCTGGAGTCATGCCCATAGTAGGTAACTCATAATTACTAATTTTTAACTGACTACTGGTGCACGACTAGTACCTACCTCCAAGTTGCTGTGAGGATTCACTGAAATGGTATCTGTGACCCTTGCCTCATAAATGATAAACATGCACAATTTATGGTGGTGGTGGGATGAATTGGGAGATTGGGATTGACATATATACAATAATATGTATAAAATAATAAGAACCTGCTGTATAAAAATAAATTAAAAACAAACAAACAAACAAACAAAAACATTCACAGTCTACACCTCTCCAAGGAGCCCTGAGAAGGCTCCACAAAAATGTGAGGCTTCACAGTACGCAAGATGCAGAATACTGATTATGTGACATGGTAACAGGTATTCCGTGGGGAAAAGTTTTCATGGGGAAATATTCAGGAAATTGAGTTAAACTAATTTAAATAGGTTTCTGTCCTGTGGGATCTCTCAGGGTGTGTTGTAAATTTCCGAGAGACATAAAAGGCAGCTCTTTTTAAGCTCACCTGACCATTGAACCCCTTTTCACAAGGTCCTCCAAAATCTTGAGCTCTCAAGTGATACATTAAAGAATGCAGTTGGGGAAATAGCTGCTTTAGACATGTCCCCAGGAAGAAGGAGATTTCATGGACCCCGTTCCCCCTCACCCCCACCAAGAAATAAACTCTTTGGTTTCAGGAGCTGTACACATGTTTTCTTCCCTTTGCCAGGCATTTCAAAAGCCTGAAACCACTGCGAATTATTTTTATGCTGAATTGTTTTTTATCTGTAAAATGGAAATAAATACCTGTAAAGAGGACATACCAATGCAAGATTTGAGCTCCTAACTCACCAATATCTAGAGTAGCTTCTGGTGATGGAGATTAGCCATACACTTTACCCCCTGAGTAGGAGCTACATCCACAGAGGTAAAGGGAAGGATCTGGGGGGCAAAAAGAGCCCCCCAACCTCCAGACCAAAGGGATGAGGAGAACGAGCCCTATCATTTTCTCAGGGTCTGAGAAACTCGGGGAGCCACCAAAGGCCCCTGCAGGAGTCATGGGTATGGACCACAGCAGAAAACAGGAGAGTCCAGAAAACAAAAGACTATCTTCTCCAAAACAGCCCATACCTCCAGGTCAATCCAATGGTACCGAGAACCAGGAGCTGGTGAAGAGAACTTCATTCATGCTTATCTTCAATTTGAACGACCAGAGATTTGCATTAGCCCAGGACAGATTTTTGGAACCACTCTATGAGTGCCAAATGATATCTGGCATTGGTGTTTCCTCAGCATCCTGGAAAATGAAAACTGGGGAGATGGACTGACTTGTCTGGGTGTTGGGGGGATGTCAGAGAATGGGTCCATTACCTCAAAGAGTGGAGCTTCTTTGCCAGGTTGCTAGGGCAACTCAGTGACAGGTTCATGGAAAACCCCAGAATATTCCCAGCCACACCTGCTTCTGCTCATGGCTCTGCAGCCACCTGACCTGGAAGAGATGCCAGGAAGTTGACCCATCTACACGTGGAGCAAAGAGAAGTCAAAAGATTATCCCCTTTCTTGCTGTCTTAAAAATCCTGTTCTAAAAGTCCTCTGGTCTCTAGGATAAACGACCTTTTTCTATATTATAATCCAGTTCATTTTTAATTACTCCCCCACCAAATTCATTTGAGTTAGTTAAAATCCTACACAAATCATTAGAGTAAAAGTGAGAATAAATTAAAACTTAAGGTGCAAAACGAGACTGAGTTAGCAATTGTTTTCATTGGAAAGATGCCTAATTTCCATCAGTCATGGGGGGAGGATTAAATGGGAGAGAGAAATAGCAAGGCTTGGTGAGGAAACGTAGAAATAAAAACCCTTAAGTGAGGGTCTGAGACTTCGGATGCAAAAGTTGGCCCCTACGTTATACAGTCACTGTAAGTCCCTCTCTTTTCACTTTCTTGGTTCTTCTTCTGTAAGAGAGGTATTGGGTTGGGGTCCTTTGGGTTCAGCATTCCAGAACCAGGATGGGGGGATGGGGGAGAATGTTTCCTAACAGTGATTTTTGGATGCGTTTTTCTTTCTGTTTCTGTAGGTCAGGAAGAAACCAGTGATGTGAACTCCCCAGCGAACTCCTGAGAAATAGTGTCTGCATCCACACGAGTCTAAGATGCAATCAGTATAGAACTTTCCACCTTTGCTGACATTTCTTATCTTCTGTCATCTGCATGGTGACTGTGAAAAATGCTCTCAGTGGGTGTCTCTGATTCATTTCTGTGATGGTCCCACGATGTCTGAAGAAGTTAAAGTTTAAACTTTCTCCTTTCCCATTGGCCTTTATAGCTCTGTGGATTCTGCCAGTAACCGGGCTGATTCCTAAGGCTTGAGCTTTCTAGAAAGGAAGATGCCCTGACCAGGGTAAACGGCTGTATTTGCTGAGGAGAAAACTCACCGAGCTTTTAAATGGTTCTCTTATACAGCAGCAATAAATGCGAACCAGTCTATCAATGCCTCCATTTTCAGAGGGTGTTATGAAGATCTCTATCTAGGAATAAACTTCCTCAAAGATAAAACAACAGGCTCAAGCTTCCGGAGACAACAGTAATACTGTCTTGGGAGTTTGAGAAGCTGCTTCTAAAGGCACTTAGAGAACTCTTCCCATTGATCTGACAATTTATGTATTGTTCAGGAACTAGCCCCGAGCAAAGTCAGAGAAGAGTCAGTATTTGAGGGCTTTTAAAACATTAAAGTCGAACTGCAGCCTCCAGAGGATAGAGTGAATTTTTTTTTTGTATGTGATGCGTTGTGACTGCCACACAGGTCAGGATGCGGGGTGCTTCCTGACTCTCAGCCCCAGTTTCAAAGGTATCTGGAGTGCATGCAAGTGTGTGTTTGTGCACAGCACGCATGTGTATAGGCGCTGTCCTGTAGCGGCTCATGTGTCTGTGCCGGTGTGTGTGTCTGTGTGCAGCGTGCCTGGCTGTGAGCATGGATTGGTGAAGGGGGGGGGTGCCGGCAGTGATAGTTTTTGGTGCAAAAGAGGTGAATGTCAGCACTTAAGGGTACTGGGATGCACACGCAGGCACAGCTGTGAGTGTGCAGGTACCTGCGTGCAAGTTCACTTACAGCAAATGTGTCTTGTGGGTGATGAAGTGGGCTTTTGTAGAAATGTGTGACTGTGGCCTAGCCCACAGAATCATCATCAGCCTTCACATTCAACTCAGTGAAGACACCTCTGGTCCAGCCCAAACCCCAGTGGCTCTCAGACTTGTCCATTCACTGCAGAGTTTTCCCAAATGCCTACTGTATGCCAAGTCCTACGTCAGACACTGTAATAAAGGTGAAAAAAAGGAGAGAACACGAGGCTTATGTCTTCAAAGAAGTCACCACATAATATGAAAGATGAGGTGTGTACACCTGAGAGGTAGAACACCCCTGAGCAGAAGGGAGCCTGGTCCAGTCAGTGTTACCTGATCGGTGCTCAAATACCTGTCTGGTACCTCATCCAAGGGTGTCTCTATTTTTTTAAAATTTTTATTGGAGTATAGTTGCTTTACAATGTTGTGTTAGTTTCTACTGTACAGCAAAGTGAATCAGCTATACGTATACATATATCCCCCTTTTTTTGGATTTCCTTCCCATTTAGGTCACCACAGAGCACTGAGTAGGGTTCCCTGTGCTATACAGTAGGTTCTCATTAGTTACCTATTTTATACATAGTATCAATAGTGTATGTATGTCAATCCCAATCTCCCAATTGTCTTTAACTATAAAATTTATGAAGGCAACAAACAGGAATATTTCCAACACACCGAGTGAATTCTCTGAAAGGTAACTGAGGTTCTTTTTTATGTACAGTTACTTTAGACTTTGTCTTGTAAGACAAACTATAAATAATACATTTACCAGTTAGAAGCGTGAGAGGGGCTTTTGATTTTTTCTCAGTAAGGAACTGACAAGGATGTTGTAAGGATTAAATAAATGATGACGGGGATGATGATGATGACGAAGTTAGTACAATAAGATTAACGAGAGATGCTAAGTTCTTAAATAATCTGGGTGTTGTGGGAAGTGATTTACGTAGATTTACAAGATGAATTTGGATCCCATCTAAGTGCAGCGGGGAACTCTGACAAGAGCTCCGATGAAGGAGAAGTCTGAAAGGAGACCCAGCGGAGACCTGGCAGAAAGAGCAGTGGGTGTGCGGACCCGGCTTTTTCCCACAGGAACTTGGAGCCCTTCGGGGGGTCTAAGCCTTCCCTTGAGCCTCAGGGCTCTGTTCTTAATTGTGTGAGACTGAAGAGGAGGTCACTCCTCAAGGACTGTTCGTCAGCCTTGTGGCCAAGATAGCTATTCAATCACCAGCCATCCTACTCCCAGACCACTGCTTCAGAAAAACTCGTCCCGAAACACACACCCCACTGTCTTATACAGGCTTCCCTAGGGGGCAGCTTTCAGAGGAAGCACAGATGATAAGCCGGCCACAAAACATCTACGTATTAGAAGTCATCTACTGCTTAGGACTGGCCCAAAAGCCAACACGTGATAACACACTGTTATCCTCTACATTACGGGAGCACTCAGTCCCTTGACGGTCGGGCACGTAGCCTCCGGAGCAGACCATCACTCTGAACTGCCTTGCTCAAGCAGAGGGTAGCTAAGCTGGGGGCTAGGGATGCTTGTGCCAAGAGCCAAGGCCATGGGAGGGCCTATTCTAATACTCAGTCAAGGGAGCGGTCACTAAGAACCGAACTGTAATAACAATAACCTTCGGTTACTTTCATCAAGATATGTATATATCGTTAATGTCTTGAAATTACTAGACTTATTTTTATATCACTTCTGTATAAAATGAGGCGAAAAGAGTTGTGTTTTCTGTTTGTTGTTTGTTTGTTTGTTTGTTGTTAACAATTCCAGGTTTTCCTGTATCCCAGGGACATGTTTCTGAGTATGAGTGTGAATGCTCAAGGACCTAAACTTGTGACCCTAGAAAGGAATTTAAGATGAATCCAGAGTGTCCCAGGTAGACTAAGCTGCATTTCTGAGGTTGTCAATGATGCTGTGCAGGCCTCTGGACTGAAGGTGCTGCCGGCTGTTGTGTGTTATATGTAGTTGGTTTCTAGTGAGTTGAAATTGTGCTAGGCAAATAAATCAAGTTGATGCTCACTTCTTTGACTATCTAGATACTTATAAAGAACGTAATCCTGGCTGATTTCTTAGGGAATGTCATATAGGGAAAAATAATTAAGCCACTTCCATTTCTACCCACTAAATATTAATACATTTCCCTTCCTTCGGAGGTCATAGCTCGGCCTATTTCTTCTTTGCAACCCTCTCACCATCTTCCTGGCACAAGCTGATTTTCAGCTTGTCCTTTGTTTTGGCCAGCCAAGGACAAGATTATCCTCATCCCAAATTGCTTGATCTCCTCTGCAGTGGAAAGCCACTGGATTTTTTTTTGAGCAAGCGAGGGGCATGGAGAAGGAGATATTTAACTCTGTAACTCTAAGCTGCTGGGTGCAGAATGAGAATATTACCTATTAAAAAATACCTCTAAATAATAATTATGGAGGGGGGAGGGTGATGTGTACAAAGAACTTTGGCTAAGAGTCAGCAGATAAAGAATATCTGATCTTCTAAATCTCATTTCTCTGGCACCGATTCACTGAGTTACTTTGGGCAGGTTACAACCTCACTCTGGGCCTCTAAGTTTTCCATCTATAAAATAAAGCTTTCTAAATATCCATCCAGGCTTGGAATACTATGGTGTTCACATTCTATTCCCAATTTGTAGTGTATGATAAAATGACTCTTCTGTTTCATGGTTTCTTCCACTGTCTATTGTCAAAGAAGAGACAAGGCATTGTGGGAAGCCCCAGGAAGCTCGTGGAACTTTTCGCTAAAAGAAGAAGCAACATCCAATGCAAACAGAAATCTGCATCTTAGTATCTTTCATGTTAAATGGGATGAGAGAACCTGACCAAAGTAGGAAGGGAGGTCATTGAGTCCATGGTCAGGAGGAAAACAATGAAGCAGTTAGAAATATATCCACTCTCTACCACAACCCTCTCCCTAAAATCAATCATTGAACTAAGGCGATACACATGCAACTTTTAAAACTTAGGCATCATAAATGATGCCCATAACTTAAAGGATACATCATATATATTCCATTTGGGACATTAGAAATCATTAAGATAAATCTTCTTGTTTTATAAGGTTTTGAATATCCTTAAGGGGAAACTTCTTGTTTGCTTTGGTGAAGCACTGCAGAGGTTTATTCACGGCTCAGAGATGAGGAAGGATATCTCTATCCCATCCAATGATTTACAAGGCTGACTTGAACATTTCCAAATGAGATTTTTTTTTAAAGAAATGTTGCCAGTTTATTTTTTTTTCATCTCCCTCTTGGTAGCAACCGAGGTTCTGAATTCAGTAAATATATGTTAGACACTGTTTACTTGAACTTTCTAAAACAAACTGTTCATCTTGGGTGTAACAGAAATGCTCTCTTTTTTATATTACTGTTCCCATGCCTTTCTGCAGAGACTCGCCAATACAAACACCCACTTACAGGGCTGCGCTCCACCACTGTACGCTCTTTGGTGAGTCTGCCATTGGACTTCAGTCAATAAATTTGCATTTAGTGCTTAATTTGTTCAGTATGCCTTACTAATTTGGCAATATTTATTTTGGCCCAGAAAGCATAAGGCAGCTAAATTCTTTTGGTTTGTTTGGTGTGGGTTTTTTTTTTCATTTTCATAAAAGGATTTGAGATATGAAAAAGTTCCAATGTCATGGACAGGACTGGTTTCCTGTTTATAAGTCACCATAAATATGAAAGGTGCTGGGTGACATTTCTCAGCTGAGAGAGTCCATACAGCCCTGTGTGGAGAGCAAATCCTCAAGCAGGGTGGTCTTGAGGTGACTTGCTGACCTTGTATAATGTCAAGAGGAATTACTGTTAAACTACAGTAGCCAGATCACACACACACACACACACACACACACACGAACTTTAATGGTTTTCTCACCCTTATTATTACAGGGACAAGAGTTTTATTGTAGTATCTTGTGTTCTCAAAATCAACCTTCATCTTTCAGAAAAAACTGGCAGAAAGTGCATTCATGTCTGTCTCTTTTTTGTTTGTTTGTTTGGTCGGTGTGTCCTTTCACAAGGCTCCTCCACAGAAACGAATCCTCCTACACAGCACCGCGCCCAGAAAATTCTTCCATTAGATATGGGGCTGCAGCCCTGTGGCCCCTGCTTTTTCCCTCACAGGAATGCTGCAGCTTGCTGGGCCCTCACACAGGCCTTGAAGCGTCCATATTAAATAATCTCTGAGGACGCAGTAGTTAGCAGACTCTGACCTTCCTGAGATCAATGCGATCAGGGAGAACTGGCCCCCACGGTCTGAGTTTGACATTGTTTGCTGGAACACAGTGGGCAAATGGAATGCTCCCTAGAGAGGGGGCTGTGCTCGCTCAAAGAGACTTTGGCCTTAATGACTGACATCTCGTGAAAGTCTCCGAAGAACTGGGCTTACGGCAGCAGACTACGTATCCATCCATCTCAGCTCTGGTCTCTTCCAACTCCCAACCCACAAACACTCAGAAGTTGGTCTGAGATATTAAGACTGTACTTTTTGCAAAATGAATCAACTTGAGTCACGAATAGCAGTGCTACCAAGGCTGATATTTCTCTTCACACAAATAAGACACTGCCCATGAAATTCTGAAACCCTTTCCAGATCGTTCAACCCACTTCCTGAACACGTCATGGTTTTTGTTTTTAGTATAGCTGATACGTTTGCCAAGCTATTCCATCAGCTCTGAATGCCCTCTCTAGCCTTCACATAAAAAACTCATACATACCCTCCAGGAGTCAGTTTCAATGTAACCACCTCGTTGATGGTTTTGCCAACTTCCCAGGCAGAAAGTTCTTTCCTCTCTTTCCCTTGGTCTTTGTACTTTCATTTGTTCTTTTTCTCCTGCATGCCTTATTTCATTTATTCAATAGTATATATTTTAATGCCACCTGTATGCCAAACACCATGCAAGCCACTTTTCCCAGAATATTGCAATGTTTGTTTATGAAAATTGTCTCTCTAACAAAACAGTAGGGCTTATGAAGTCAGGAAATTTGTCATTTAGATCTTAAAACCCCAAATGCCCAAAGCAGGTTAAATGGTTACTTTGCTCCGAAATTATATTTACAATAAACAAATTAATACACTGCACTCCGTAGGTTCAACCCAAACTGATCATTGTTTATTTGATAATTGTTTACCTACCTACTAGATAACCAGCCATAGTAAGCCTAAGTAGTTGTGCTTCCAAGTACCAGCCTTGAATGCAGGAAGCATTGGATATTTCAAGTTATATGCCTGGGAAAAGTCAGTGTCTCAGTTTCTTTATTTATAAATAGAAAAAAATGCTTACACTGTTAATATGAGAAGTAAATAAAATAAAATGTGAAATGTATTTTGCACTTATGCCAATGTTCTATGAGTAGTAGCCATCAGTCTTAATGATCAGGATAGTCAGGAATCATGTCAAAAATAGCATTATTAACTTTTAGAACAACACATAGGGAAAAATGTAGAAACATTGCCAAGGCTGAGTTGAGTGTCTCAAATGTAACACATGACGTCCACCCTGTGTGTCAACAAAGACAACTGTAGGGTCAGCTCAAAGAATCAAGAGGATGTCACTATCATTCAGTTACTCAGATACAAAGTCTCTTGCAAATGTGAGGCTGAAAAGTGACCAAGATACCCAAAAGGAGTTCTAGGGTATACAGTGCCCCAATCAACTCTAATCCACTCATGTCAATAACAAGCACATGTGAGGTGGCCAAGTCCTTGCAGTCTTTAAGGCACTGTTTTAGGATGACTTCAGGGACAGGGCATCTTCTCCCAGAGCATAGACTGGCATCTTGGCAGTAGGAGTGAGATTTTTGCTGGGATAATAGGCATAAATAGAACTGTCCTAGGCAAAGTGAAATGTATGTTTACCCCCTTATAAATTAATTTAAAGATATATATTTCATTAAAGAAGTATTTTAAACATAGTGGTGAAATGATGTGGTGTAAGCGTCTAGAATTTCACTCTAACTGCTGTGTAGGGAATGGATTGGAGGTTAGTCAAACAGGATGCAGGGAAAGCACTAAGGAGCAGGTCTATTGCAATAGACCAGGTAAGCGAGGGTGATGTTGTAGACTAGGATGACTGCATCAGTTGAGAGATTCTATAGACTAGTGGGGAAAACAGAGCTACACTGACATTTTAAGTATAATTTAATGAAAGCCTTGCTTCATAGTAGATACTTATAAATTTTATATATTCATCAATTTCTTTATTCAACAAATATTTGAGCTGTATTATGAACCAAGAATTGTCTTGAATACTAAAACATCTACCTTCCCCAATCTTCACACCTAACCATGAACAGTATAATATAAAGGAGGCAGATATAAAGATTTACATATATATGGATATATATGGATATACACACACACACACACACACACACACACACACACACACACACATAATATTGTGAGAGCTTATTATGGGAATATTTAATGAATGAATGAAGTAAGTATTAACCACAATAAATGAAAGAACTGTAAGATAATGCTGTTTGAGGAGTCAGGAATTACATAAGATAACTGAAGAGGATCTTAAAGAATGCTTTAGAGTTTTTGAAGTGAGGAATGGAATTGGTGAGACAACACACTTTCCATGCCAGAGGAGAGTATTAGCAAACAACAGAGGCATGCATAACCTGGTGTGTCTGCAAAATAAAAAAGAGTTTACTCTTGCTAAGTTCTTAGATACTGAGTAGAAAAATTAAAATCAGTAGAGTAAAAAATTGTTAGTCCATCTTGTGGATGATGAAATCTTAAATGACCCTACTTTCCTAAGTCTTAAAGTTCACTACTTGAATTACACAATTTTTACAAATGTCAAGCTATTAATGAACACTGATCTGGATGCATTGAAACCTAAACAATTAGTAAAGATATAGTAGATCTGAAGAATCTGAAGAGCCTAATTAGTAAGTTTAATCAAACAGTGATATATAGAATACTGAACACACCAAACAATAATATATATTCTTTTCAAGCACATATACTTAACAGGTATATGTGGTAGGCAGACTTTTAAGATGGCTCCCAAGAGCCTGGCACCTGGTATACACACTGCTTCTCCCAGTTATTCAATCAAACACTGATCTATGTACTACTGTAAAAGGATTTTACAGATGTAATTAAGATCTCAAATCAGTTGACCTTAAGATAGGGAAATTATCCAATTAGATTTAACCTAATTCCATGAGCCCTTTTAATCTGAGTCTAGAGGTCAGAGACAAAGAAAATCAGAGATTCAAAAGCATGAGGAAGATTTGATCCAAGAGATATTTTCTGTTGCTGGCTTTGAAGACGGAGGAAGTAACAAGTACAGGTGGCCTCTAGGAGCTGAGAGCTGGCAAAGTAATGGGAACCTCAGTCCTATACCCACAAGAAACTGAATGCTACCAACAAGAAGAATGACCTCAGAAGCATATTCTGCCCCAGTTCGTCCAGACAAGAACTCAACTCAGCTATTTTGAGTTCTTTCTACATTGTGAGAACCTGAGCAGAGTACCCAGACTTCTGAGCTACAGAACTGTGGGTTAACAAATGGCTGCCATTTTAAGTCTCTAAATTTAAGATGACTTGCTATGAAGCAATGGAAAACTAATACAGTATCAGTCCATCAGGAAATCCCAACAGATCTCAAATAATTTATAAAACATAGACCACTATCTCTGACTAAAATTTAATAAAATTAGAAATGATAAAATATGCTCCTCAAAGTCTCATAAATTTGGAATTTTTTTCAAAAGCAATTCTAAATAGTCCATGATTCTAAGGACAAGTCATAATAGATATTACAAATATTGAGAAATAAATAATAAAGCTATACTGTGTCCATGGATAAGAAAACTCAATAAAATATAAGTCAATTCTCTGTAAATTGAATCCAATGATTACATACAATTCCTTTAATACATCCAAAAAGATTTTGGTGAAAAAAAGCAAGTCAACCCAAATATTCCCATAGAAAATTGTTTTTCAGGTTTCTTTTAAAAAACAAGTTGCAATAAACAATCTTGTCCATAGCAATTTTAGAACTTTTATGAGAACATTAAAAGACAAATGACAAGTGAGATGCTGGAGTAGGAGGACCCTGAGCTCACCCACTCCCATGGGCACAACAAAACTACAACTATTTACAGAGCAACTATCTATGAGAACCACCTGAAGACTAGCAGAGAAGATTTTTCACAACTAAGAGTATAAAGAAGGAACCACAGTCAGATGAGTAGGAGGAGCAGAGACACAATATAGTGAAGACCCACACCACCAAGTCGGTGACCCACAAACAGGAGGACAATCACAGCTCCAGAGGTCCTCCCTAAGGAGTGAAGGGTCCAAGCCCCACACTGGGCTCCCCAGCCCAGGGGTCCTGCACTAGGAAGATGAGCCCCAGAACATCTGGCTTTGAAGGCCAGTGAGGCTTGCTTGCATACAGTAGAGCTGGAGAGACTCTGCTCTCAAAGGGTGCACATAAAATTTCAGATTCTCCAAGACACTGCACGGAAAGAGTCATTTGAAAGAAGCTTGGGTCACATCCACTTGATGATCTTGGAGAGCCTCCTGGAGAGGCAAGAGGCAACTGGGACTCCACTGGGGACACAGACACTGGTGGCAGCCGTTTCAGGGAGCTCACTGTACCATGAGGCCACTGGTGCTGGAAAGTGCCATTTTGGATCCTCCCTCTCACCTGTTAGTGTTGGAGGCTTACCAGCCCACCAGCAGGCAGGCACCAGTCCCAGGACGGCCCATCAGCCACCCCAGGACCTGGTCTTGCCCACCAGCAGGCCAGTGAGGCCAGACTGAGGTCCCCACAGGCCCTGCAGACAGGTGCCCTGGGACCCGGCCCCATCCACGAGTGGGCCAGCACCAGCCCCAGGCCATAAAACAAGTTTCAATAAATTTAAGAAGACTGAAATTATATCAAGTATTTTTTTCTGACAATAATTGTATGAGACTAGAGATCAACTACAAAAAGGAAACTGGAAAAAACACAAGCAAGTGGAAGCTAAACAATATGCTACTAAACAACAGTTGTGTCATTGAAGAAATCAAAGAGGAAATAAAAAACACCCAGACATATGAAAATGGAAGCACAACAATCAAAAATCTTTGGGACACAACAAAAGCAGTTCTAGGAGGGAAGTTGATAGTGATACAATCCTACATTAGGAAACAAACAAAAAATCTCAAATAAACAATTTAACTTTACACCTAAAGGAACTAGAAAAATAAGAACAAACAAAACCTAAAATTAGTAGAAGGAAAGAAATAATAAAGATCAGACCAGAAATAAATGATATAGAGACTAAAAAAAACACAATAGAAAAGGTAAATGAAACTAGAGCTGGTTCTTTGGAAAGATAAACAAAATCAATAAACCTTTAGCCAGACTCATCAAGAAAAAAAAGAGAGAGAGAGAGAGAGGGCCCAAGTTAATAAAATCAGAAATTCAGAAATGAAAGTGGAGAAGTTACAAATGACACAACAGAAATACAAAGAGTCATAAAAAATTACAAACAATTATACATCAATAAAATGGACAACCTAGAAGAAATGAATAAACCAGAAACATAAAATCTCCCAACACTGAATCAGGAAGAAATACAAAATATGAACAGACCAATTACCAGTAATGAAATTGAATCAGTTATTTTAAAAATCTCCCAACAAACAAAACTCCAGGACCAGATGGGGTGGGGGAGGTGCAAAATAGGTGAAGGGGATTAAGAGGTACAAACTTCCAGTTATATAATAAATGTCACAGGGATGTAACATACAGCATAAGGAATATGGTCAATAATAGTGTAATAACTTTTTAAGGGGACAGATAGTTACTAGACTTATCATGATGAACATTTCATAACGTCTGCAAATGTCAAATCTTTATGTGGTACACCTGAAACTAACATATTGTACATCAACTATGTTTCAATAAAAAAATGTATGAGATTATTAATTCAGCCAACACGAAAAAGTTTTAAAATATCTACTTAGTAAATATATGGAAGAATAGAGTCTCATAAAAAACTGTTGAATTCCCTGGAGGTCCAGTGGTTAGGACTCTGTGCTTTCACTGCAGAGGGCGCAGGTTCAATCCCTGGTTGGGAACGAAGATCCCGCAAGCCAGGCGGCACGGCTCAAAAAAAAAATAAAAAAAAACTGTTGATGAGTAATTTCTGTAACCATTATAATTTAAAATGGCATAACTTTTAACACAGCAAGTCAACTTCCAGAAATGTGTATTATTTAATACATGATGAGAAATTTTCCCTTGATGTTCCTCTACTTTTCTATATTTTCTTAATAATTTTGCCTGCTTACACTTTCAGGTAATTTAAAAAATATTTTCTCCTAATTTACTTAGATTTATTTTATTATTATATATTTTAATTCTTCAATTCAAATTTTTATGTTCATAATTATTTTTAACAATTATGAAAAATGAAACTTATGTAGTTTTCCATGAGTGTAGATTTTGATATGTAATAATCTAAATTTCTTTATTTTCCAAAGTTATTTTAGAGTAAACTATTATCTGATAAGTGTTTTATTTGAAAAAATTATTTGCAATTAAATAATTATTTGCAATTAAATAATTAATTAAATAATTAATAATTGATTACAGTTTTATTGCACGGTCTGAGAATTACCCCTATAAAATTTCTTTTGTATGTTTTGGAATTTATTGAGACTTCTTTTTGATTAGCTAGTTTATGATTACGTGTGCCCTTTTGCACTCCCATTTTTCTTTGTATTTCTAATTGATTTTCCTTTATATATCCAATATTATATTATTGAATAAAGATTAGCAACTATTACTACATATATTGTGGATTTTTTTTTTGTAAGGATCATATTATATTAGTCATGTTTCTTATTTTTTGTATATTATGATGTTTTGACAGCTTATGGCTGGGAAGAGACTGCCCCTCCTGGGTGCTAGTCAAATTTTTAGAGATAGCAAAGAACTCAGCCAGAAACATGCCTTTTGTTTTTTTGCTTTTTCCCAAACACTAACCTTGGAGGTAATGTAAAACATGATGACTATAGTTAACACTTCTGTACAGTATATTTGAAAGTCGTTAAGAGAGTAGATCCTAAGAGTTCTGTTCACAAGAAAAAAAATACATTTTTTCTATGTTTTTTGTATCTATATGAGATGATGGATATTAACTAAACTTATTGAGGTCACCATTTTACAATATATTTGTCAAGTCACTATGCTGTACACCTTAAACTTAGTGCAGTCTGTCAATTATATCTCAATAAAACTGAAAGGAAAAAAAAAAAAATCCTGTAAAGCAAAGGAGCCTGAGTCCTCCTAAAAATTTGACAATTCTGAATTGATTGGCAGATAGTGGAAGAAGGAAATACAATTTCTCCTTGATTTAGTGGGAGCAGGTTTCTGCTGTTCTTGGCGACATCACATGAGCAGGGCTAGATGAGGTTTCTCCATACAGACTAATGGTTTCGTGGTTGTTGAGTGACTCCCAGTTTTAGATAAAGTATGGATGTTAGTCCTAAATGTCGGTGGAGGTGTGAGATTTCATCTTCTATTGTGTCTCCGTGGGAATTTTAGAGGAAATTTGAAAGATCCAATTGGATCTTGATTTTGAGATGCTTGGCATTAAAAAAAAAAAAAAAAAAAAAAGTTTCTAGCTAAATCCATTGAGTCAAATCTAGGCTTTAAGGCCATAAAACTGAAAAGGTTAAAATTATGTCGGTCACTTTTACAGAGGCAGAACGTTAATAGTCTAATAGCAAGAGCAAACATATTGGCCCCCCAAATACATGGGTTTGAATGCTGGCTTCACCAACTAGTAAGTAGGAGGGCTTGGGCACATCACTCTACCTTTCTGTACCTCACTTAACTCATCTGTAAAACAGGAACAACAAGGCCAAGTATAATAAAGACCATCAAAAGTTACCAGCACATTACAAATATCCAAAGAATGGTAGTTGCTACTGGGATAAGATATTGTTTTTTTTGTTATCACTCTCATATGATTTGCTTTTCCTTCTGGGTAACTGTGGTGACTGGTTAGCAAAAGCAAACTCATATCAAGTCCCATGGCATTGGTCAGCATGAGCTCTGTTAACTGTATAAATAGATTATGAAGTACTTAGTTGATTTACACATTTCTGCAGCTGAAGAAAATATTTACTGGGCAGATTCAACTGAATTTAAATAATCAGATTAAAAGCAGCCTAGAGGCTGCCCCTCAACTCAACAAAGGACAAGTTGCCTTGCTCTGGGTAGCAAACTAATGCCAGCTGCTTGGCTAATTTAGCAGTAACCTGGGGAGGTGTGATTAGAACTGCAAAAGGGACAGAAATGCTTGAGAAGGAGGGCTTTTCTCTTCACACTATATTCACATCACAGCTCTGAGGATGGACTCTAATTCACTAATTCAAAGCAACACAAATAAGGATTGAAAAGTCTGAATGAGAGAACATGGGCTTAAACTTGGATGAGGTAGGAAGTTTAAGTTTCCACGACAGGTTAGTGTCATCTAATAAATAAGTCATTTTTTCAAAGGCGAAGTGGTAAGTTAGCCCTTTATAATTCAGAGCAGATTTCCTTATAAATGTAAATTTATATTCAGTGATCAGGTGATCAGCTTCCCAGGTGGGCCACACAAGTATTTCTAATCCAAAGAGCATAGTGTGACAAGTGCCACAGGCAGACAACATTAAACCCAATGAAGCCATGTTCTATAGCCTGACTGTTCTTTTTTTTTTTTTTTGCTTGCTTGCTTGCTTTTTAGATAGTCCATATAAAGTTGAATTCTCTTCAGGTAACTGTTTTTAAAACAGTACTTAATGGCCATAAAGAATATTATTAAAACAGCATAGGTTGCTTCTATGATCTTCTGGCACCTTCTAGTTTATATTGGCTGCATTTGCTTAGTTATATCACAGGAAATACTGCTTAACCCCAAATTTACCAAACTGTGTTCCATAGCTCCAAATTTACCAAACTGTGTTCCATAGCTCAGTGAATAGCAAAATAAAGAAAAGGTACTTTGTAAAATAAATTTGGGCAATGTAGTACACTAAAACCCCCCCTTGAAGATTCACCATGCACGTTCAGTTATTAAACATTCTAAGCTAAGGAAACCTTTTAAACTTCATGTCATCAGCTGTCACTGAACTTAATTTCAATAAATAACAAGTTTTTGTTTTATATTACCCCAATTAAAATCCTGAGCATAGTGTTCAGTAAGACACTAGCTTGGAAAATACCAATCTACTTATTTCCACCCAATAGTGTATGTGTTGCATAAAACTCACAGGAGAATAACAGCCCATTGCATACACGGTCAGTTACATTCAGTACTGTCATAATGAAAACAATATAGTATAGCTGTATCACAGAGAACTTGAATTTTTACAGACTGTCTGTCTTTAGAAGGTAATGATTATACCTAACAGAATATTCAGGGGAAAATAAAATTCACTGTTCTGTGGAAAGAGACCGTAACCCCTCTTCCTTCTATCTCTGAAGTTTAAACCATGACTTTCAGGATAACATCTTCCCCAGTGACTAGGTACCCACAGGAGAATTTGCTCACAGGGGAACTTGGGCTCAGTGTTCGCTTGTAAGCAGGGGTGTTATCGATTTATACTGACAGTCTTGCTGCTGAAAAATAGTTTCTCCAATACATAGATAAATTGTCTGCTTCCAGGGTTTTCAATATTATTTTCTTCTTCTTTCCCCAAGGAAATAATTGGTCCAGGCTCTTCACAGTTTTCCTTATTCTGAAAATGTATATAAAAAGCCCTGTCCCTGTGTAAGAGCATAAAAATAAACTTGAGTTAGGGTCCCAAGCTCTGAGGGAGAGGGTCCTGAATTGAGATTTCATAGTCTGCTGATGGTAGGACACATTAGGCAGTGAAAAGTCCCGTCCCTTCTGGTGCTGGAAATTTGTATTCTGGCTGAGCAAGGCCAGGAAATTTTGGGGGGATTTCAGTAACATGAATTTCAGCAGACACTGCTGATCTGACCCAGAAAGGCCCAGGCCCAGCTCCCATTTGCAGTTCTGGCAGCCCTGCTGGAGACCAGCAGCTTGCTTTGGCTAATTTAACTACCTCCCTAGCTGGTGACATTCGTGCTGCTTTCTATGGCACTTGAGAACTGCCGACACCGAAGGGTTTGGTTTCATGTACTTGAACTTGGGTGACACAAATATTTCAGTGGTGAATCAGTCCTGAAAATGGGAGGTGGGTAAGGTAGGGAGTGTTTATAGAAGACATTTCATCACTACTAGTCAAACATGTCTCATTGTTGGTTCAGGATGGCCTGGTATTTTCCTCTTTGAAGGGGATACTCAGGGAGCCAAGAGCTTCCAGCTTGGAGCTCAACTCCAGGGTAGGGTAATAGCCATTTGCACACAGGAAACCTGCAGGACTAGTTGCTTTGGAATGTTGACAGTCTTAGGGAAATGGTTTTATGTCTTTCCTCAGGGGAGAAAAAAATACTCCGTAGATCTATGTAAAGAAATCCTGGGCTGCTGCAGAGAAACTGTCTTTCCGCCTGACATTTTTTTCTTTTTAATTGAAGTATTTCTTTTAAAGGTTTCCCAGTTGCAGAACCCCAAAGATGAGGTCAAGAAACTTGTAATTTCAGAAAAGCACTACTGATGATATCAATGGTATAAAAGCGTGGTTGGAAGATGAGAATATGGGATTTCTTTGGCTTGGGTACATGACTTGGACCATAAGTGATAGAAACCCAGACCCTACACAGCAGTCTCATGAGTCCTCAGCCTTCAGGTGAAGCACAACTGGCACCATGGTCCTGAGTGCCCTGCCAGCCTCGGGAGGTGGAGGTCACCTAAACAGCTTGCCGTCCTTCTGGGGATGTGGCACTGTGCATGGCAAAGGGGTCTGAAGAGGATTGCGTTTAGAAAAACCATAGCCAAGCCATGCCAAGAAACACAAACCAAAAGGAAATATTTTAAGAAAATAAACAAAGCTACTGAGTCAAACATACAAAGCAGGCAAGCGGAACAAAAGATTATTTGAGGCCTGAGTTTTGAACATGTTGAAGCCACACATGTAAAGGGCCAGCCCAAGAACGTGAGGAGACTTAACAGCTGTGTAAGCGTTGAGGCAGTCTGCTCCCACCAGGGGCTCCCCAGCCGGTGAGGCTCCGAGCAAGCCCACCGAGCTAGCCGACTGTGCACTTGAGCTCAGCCTTGAGCTATGCAGAAACAGAGCTCCACCATCACGTGGGCCACACAGGACTGATCCCACGGACTGACTAGCTCTTGTTATATGCATTTAAGTGTCCTCCAGGCCTAAATTTGTTGTTCAGGAACCCCAAAGAATATCTGTGTTATAATATAAAACAGTACTAACGATGTATGCATGTTGAGTTTTACAAGTTTGGGTCTCAGAGTTTCTAACCAAGTACCTGTCACATCAATATGACACTGTCCTCAGAATCCCGAAATTCTGGAACTGAATTTGTTGGGCTGAATCATCTCATGGCCCAAGGATTTAAACTTTGTAAAATAAGCCACAAGTTGGATATACTTCAGGGTCAAGTGTACGTTCTAGTGAATAGAATGAGGCTGCAGTGCCCAACAGCCTCGATCAGAGAGTAATGTCTCAGTGGTACTAAATCTGAATCCATGTTCACCTTCTTTGGTGTATCCAGAGGGCTTTTTGAACCAATTACCTTAGACACAACAGAATACCTTTCACCAAGATGTGCTATAATGCCATGCCTTTGGCTTTCATGAGGGGTTCAATAAAGCACAAGCTATACGAAAACCACTCTGAATTTGTTGTAAAACTATTGTCAAGAACATAACCATATCTGATTGCAAGTTATTTTTGTGATTAAAGGCCAGAATGAGTGTATTTCCTCTATTCTGTTGAGGAGGTATATCAAGTTTTCCTTACTGTTGTGGTTGCCAGGAAACTCACATATAAATGTCATGATTGTAACTCCATAACTTCTCACAATCAGTATAGGAAAGAAAGAGGAGGTCAAAACTGTACTGATCATGAGAAATTATGGAGTTACGATTATGACATTTACATTTACATATATACATATATGTATACATACACGTATATGTATATACAC
This sequence comes from Eschrichtius robustus, assembly GCF_028021215.1. Taxonomy (NCBI): domain Eukaryota; kingdom Metazoa; phylum Chordata; class Mammalia; order Artiodactyla; family Eschrichtiidae; genus Eschrichtius; species Eschrichtius robustus. Next base: position 14,380,180 of record NC_090838.1, read on the forward strand.
ACACGCGTGTACACACACATATATGTGTATATATGTGTGTGTATATATATATATATATACACATATATATATACACCTGGAATTAGGACACGAAGATCAGGAAGTGTCGTTCCAGTATGCGAAGCAAGAACTCTCATAAATATATGGTCCTGACCATCTGCAGATACTATTGCAGAAGGAACATCCACTTTCTGCCCATCTCCCAGTTTGGGAGAGAGACTCTGTTTTGCTGAAGGAGAAGCAGCATAATTCATATTGTGGCGGCAATAACCCTTCGCTCTGGTCCTTGCCCCTGGAAGAGATTGGTCAGGAACGGAGAAAAAGCATAACCCTTACAGATGTAGAGCTGAGCACGTGAATGCTCAGTACAGAGAGGTCAGGACCTGAGGCTAGGTGGCAGGCAGGGGAATGCCGAATGGGCCCTAAATGATGGAGGGGAAAGTGTTTGGAGAGGTGCTGGAGGGTTGTGATGGTAGGGAAGGGGTGGAGAAAGGACAGAAGAATTTAGCAGGAAGCTGGAGTCTAAGTTGGCAGAAATGATCAAGGGAAATGTTTTGAAATAGGACTGTTTATATTCCTTTGAAATTATCTAATCAACAAAAGTGTAAGAAAATCTAGTTCATCATTATATTATTACCAAAATCATGTCTTTCAGTTTGTATATAAGGAGGATGCTGATGGAGAGGCAGACAAGTGACAGGATTTAGGGAATGTTATCAGGGGGAAAAGATTGGGGTCCCTGTTTAGTTGAATACTAACATGAAATAAAAAGAAAAAACCAGGGCAAAAAGGTAAAATGTGGAAAATGAGAATTGAGTATCAGCAGGTAACTGGAGTGAGAGGTCATTGGCAGAAACACGAGGGCTTGAGCACCTGCAAACCCATGTGGACAGGCCATTCCCCATGGGACATGGAATTCAGGAAGAAGGCTCATAGCGACAGTGTCTAAGTCTCAGAGACAGTAGGGAGATCTTGCTAGTCTATATTTGCAAATATATTGATATTTCAGGTCTCTCAGGGAGGCCTCAACCTGAGATTTTCAAGCTTCCTTTTTACCAGTCGATGTGGGTCACAGCACATGAGTGTGGAGATCGCCTAGTAATACAGGAAAGGGCATAGGATGGATGTGCTCAGTGTCAAGGAGACACATCAGGTATCAAAAGAGAGGTTTCTGTAAGTTAGACTGTCCAGAACAGGCTTTATGTAGGATGCAGATTAGACACAGACCTTGAAGGATAACAACTTCTCTATGCTTATTTGTTGACCTACTGGATGAATGCATGAATATTTAGACTGCTGGTACTCTAAAAATGTACTTTGTATATCTCTTAATAAAAGCTGTGAAGCCATGAGAAATGCCGTCTGAAGTCCTTAATAACTTGGGCCCAGATCTAGGAACAGAGTAGAATAAATAGATATTTAATTTTATTCTATATATGTGATTTATTTGTGAGTTACTGTCAAGGAAGCAAATTACCAGTGTATTACTATATTGGAAATGGTAAGTCCACATCTGACTTTGGAGAGAATAAATTCTAAGCAACAAAAAAGACTAATTAGCTGTCATAACTTGGATCACCCATGTGAAAGGAATTCAGTTTTAAGATGCTTTATCACTAGAACTTTGAACTCAAAAAGCAAAGTTATAATTTAGAATATGGTTAAAACACCTAATATCTGGTGATATGTTTCTCAGTTTAAGAAGAAAAAATTTTAAAGTCTACATTCTATTATTCTATGTGTATATATGTTGGGTTTTATTAAAAATTTTATGAATCATTTATAACCTGCCTATTTCCAAGGAAAACAATTATTTGATATAATAGTTAAAAAGACAATAAATTGAATACCAGAAAGCACATACAAAGAAGGGTGTGGTAGAGTCTTTAAAAAGTGGTGCCTTGAAACAATACTTAGATAGAAGGGATAAGATTGACATTTCATAGCTGCCTTTCACTCACCAAGCTCTTTATTCCCTTCTACCTGAATGCATTCACAGGTATTTACCCTTTTTGTCACCTAACTGAGTATTTGATTTGCTCAGCACATGTTATAAATGTGTTAATTTAGATTATAAAAGCCTAGAGGATTTATATAGTTTTCCTATAAATAAGTACTCAAAAATAATAGTGATGTGTATGTAGTGCTGTAAGGTCTACAAAACACATTCACATACATCCCATGATATCAGTCTCCAAACACTTGGGAACTAGAACTTTCATATGCTGTGTTCTAACACCGTGTCTACTTTGTAAAGTGTTTCCCCCACTATTCTCATTTTACCCTCAGACTGTGAAGTAGTAAAGACTTTCTTATTCTCAGTTTATAGATGAAGAAACTAAAATGCTACCACCAAGTTGAATTATTACTTAGAATGATCCTTAAGAAAACGTATACATACCCCTGCTTATAAATTCATTTACTTCTACTCTTTGACTTACAGATCTTATTTTTACTTTTTCAGAAATTTCAATATTAGTGTTGCATTATTTCCCCCACCTTAGTAAAAAAACAAAAAATCATTATCAGCTCCAAGAGGTATATTTGTCTTCCAATTCCAGCAACATGGTAGACTGACCTAAAGTGGAGTCCCTTTTTCCACAAATAAAATATTACCAACAGAAAAGTGTTTAAAATACATAAAAGGGCTCACAAGAGAAATGCCCAGCTGTCAGAAATAAAAAGCTAATTGAAAGACAGAGGCTGAAATAATAACGTATAAAACTTGCAGAAGGCAACTACACCAGTACTTACAGGGGTATATACATCGGCAAACATATATACATATGGAAACCTATAAGCTAAATGTGTAACTTAAGGTACTCTAAAGAAAGTTGGAGGAAGGAAATAGTATTAAAGAGCAAAATAAAATAGAGAAAAACAACAAATTCAAAACTTATTCTTTGAAAGGCTAATAAAATAGTCAAATTCATCACAAAACTAGTCAAGAAAAAAATTTTTAATGGGATATAACTACAGGTACAGTGGAGACTTCTTCCGTTCTTTATAGAATGTTGGAAATCGTTTTATGTCAGTAAATTTGAAAACTAGGATGCGACAAAAAATTTTACAGAAAAAAAGTGGTAAATTATCAATACTGATCTAAGAAAAATAGATAAACTGAGTATCTATTAAATAAATTAAATTGAGAGTTAAAAAAAATTCATCTCATTACCCCCACCTTTTCATAACCCTTGTCTTCCCACAAACCCAAACATCAACACCATCAGACTCAGACAGTTTTACAGACAACTTTTACTAAACCTTCAAGGAACACAAAAGCTCTGTCTTATACAAACTGTTCCAGAGAATAATAAAAGAAAAAATTCTCCCAAACTCGTTTTATGAGGCTAGGATGACCTTGATTCCAATACATGACAACGGAGGAAAATTACAGACAGATTTCACATACTAACATAAATGCTAATATCCTCCACATAAAATAAACAAAATCTTTCCACCTTCTTCTTCCCACAGTTATCAGAGACCAAGAGGAGATACTTACAATAGATGTAAACCAGCCTTCCCCAGTCATCCTTTATCATCAGTCAAGAATGTGGAGTACTGGCTACTCTCCCCCGAAGAGATGAAGTGGGAGCCCCTCGCTGGATCTATGACCACACCCTCCACCCTCAGGGCTTCAACCTCCTCCTGTACCATCAGGAATCAGGAGAGGGCTTACCAGCACTGAAGAAGGATTCCTAGTGGAACTAAGTCTATGCCCCCCAGACCTTTGGGCCTCTTTGAACAGGGTCAAAAGGAAACCCATAGGGTTCTACATGTAATGAGCTCAGAAGTCACCACTCCATCTTAACAAAAAGTAAAAACTGAACAGACTGAATCAACATTTCTTGGATCCATAAGAGAGAGGACACAGGGCAGAGTATGGCCCCCAAAACTGGAGAGACAGACAGGAAAATGCAAGAGGTCATGGCTCAGCAGAAGAGAGACTCATGAGCAGAAACTGCAGTGGGAACCAATGTAAGGTAGGAAAACTTGAACCGTAACTGATGAACCGCTGTAAGCTCAGTGTAGACAACTCTGAGCGTTAAAAACTCCACAGAGAACCACTCACTGGGGGGTCCAAGAATTTTTTGAGATTTACCTTCAGGAGCTCGACCAGGTTTTCACAGTAAATGTTGGAGAAAAAGCCCCTGTGCTTCTGGCAGGAGAAGGGAAAAGAAACCATTTTGAAATACACCAGATCACTCTGTTCTTAATAAAACCTGTCCACAGGAAAAATCAGTTAACCAGAGGTAACCTGATGAGGTATTATCAGAGCCTAACTGATCTGGGGGAAGGGAAATACCTAACTCCAGTCCTCTTTAGCCTTCCACGTGGGAGAAGCGAACTACCCAACTCCAGCTCACTCTAGCCATCCTGTACCATATAAGAGGGGAGAGAAAAACTGAGAGACAGTTGTGAAGTTCACAGCCCAGAGTCTTTTGTTAAAAGACTGAGACCTAATTGTAGGACTATGGAACACTTCCCCTCCTCCCACATCCTACCACCATACTGTTAAAGGCCTATTAACAGTAGTTCGTTTGACCTGGTATATCATGTCTGGTTATCAAGAAAAAAAAAAAAAATTACATGGCATACCAAACAGCAAAAAAACACAGTTTGAAGAGACAGAACAGTATCAGAAATAGACATTGTAGAAATGTTGAAATTGTCAGTCTGGGGATTTAAAAAGACTGTGATTAATATGCTAAGGGCTCTAATGGATAAACTAGACAACATGCAAGAACAGATAGGCAATCTAAGTAGAGAAATGGAAATCCTAAGAAAGAAATAAAAAAAAAAATGCTAGAGATCAAGAACAGTATATCATAAATGAAGAATGCCTTTGATGGGCTTATTAGTAGACTAGACAAGTCTGAGGAAAGAATTTCTAAGTTAGAGGCTATATCAATAGAAACCTCCAACTCTGAAAAGCAAAGAAACAAAGACTGAAAAAATAGAACAGAATATTCAAGGACTATGGGACAACTACAAAAGGTATAACATATACATAATGGGAATGCCAGAAGGAAAGAAAGAAAGGAACAGAAGAAATATTTGAAACAATAAAGACTAAGAATTTCCTCCCAAATAATGTCAGACATCAAGTCACAGATCTAGGAACCTCAGAAAACACCAAGCAGGATGCCAAGAAAAAAATTCACCTAGGGACTTCCTTGGTGGTCCAGTGGTTAAGACTTCACCTTCCAATGCAGAGGGTGCAGGTTCAATCCCTGGTCGGGGAGCTAAGATCCCACATGCCTCAGGGCCAAAAAACCAAATCACAAAACAGAAGCAATACTTTAACAAATTCAATAAAGACTTTAAAAATGGTCCACATCAAAAAATATCTTAAAAAAAAAATTCACCTAGCCATATCATTTTCGAATAACAAAAAAGCAAAGAGAAAGAAAAAGATGCTGAAAGAAGCCAGAGGAGGAAAACACCTTAGAGGTACAAAGATAAGAATCACATCTGCCTTCTCCTCAGAAACCACGCATGCAAGAAGAGAGTGGTGTGGAATATTTAAAGTGTTGAAAAAAAAAACAAAACAAAAGAAAGCACCAACCTAGAATTCTGAGAAATTAACTTTTTAAAATAAAGGAGAAATACTTTCTCAGACAAACAAAAATTGAGGGAGTTTGCTTCTTGTAGACCTGTCTTGCAAGGAACGTTAAAAGAATATTTTTTAGAGAGAAGAAAAATAACATGGATAAGCTACTCAGATCTACATAAAGAAAGAAAAAGCATCAAAGAAGGAATAAGTGAAGGTAAAATTAAAATTTTTTTCTTATTCTTAATTGATCTAACAGATATAACAGATATTACTTGTTCCAAATAATAGAAACAATGTATTCAATTATATATGCTTATGTATCAATATATATCATGCATCTATACATATATGTATATATACTTGTGTATACACATATGTATATGTATACATATATATGCACACACATACTAAATACATGTGCTTAAGTATGCTTATATATGTGTAAAACAAATGACAGCAATGATACAAGGGACAGGAGAGGGAGGAATTAGGATTATTTTGTTATTATAAGGCAGTCACACTACCCATGAAGTAATGTAGTATTACTTGAAAGTGGAAGTGGACTTGGATTTGTTGTAAATGTATATTGTAAACTCTAGGGCAAACATTTAAAAAGTAATAAAAGAAGTATAACTGATATGCTAAGAGAGAAGATAGAATTATACGAAATGCTAAAGTAAAACCACAAAAGGCAGAATAAGAGTGGAAGGCAAAAATAGGACAAAAAACAAAGGCAACATAAAGAAAAAGCTAACAAATATGGTATATATTAATCTGATTATCAGTAATCACTTTGAATATCAATATTCTAACTGCACCAATTAAAAAACAGAAATTGACAGAGGGAACCAAAAAACTAGGTCCAGCTCTATGCTGTCCACAAGAATGTCATTTTAGATATAAAGACACATATACATTAGAAGTAAGTGGAAGGGGGCAGGATCAAGATGGCAGGGTAGGAAGACCCCGAGCTCACCTCCCCCCATAAACACATCAAAACTACAACTACATATAGAGCAGCTCTTACTGAGAACAACCTGAAGACTAGTAGAACGGCTCTTTTTCAACCGAAGCTATAAAGAAAGAACCACACAGAGTCTGGTAGGAGGGGAGGAGAAGTAGGGATTCACACCCCTAGTGGGTCACCCAAAAGAGGATTAGGATACCACAGGCTTGGGAATACTTCCTAAGGAGAGAAGAGTTAAAGTCCCCCCCGCCCCACACACACACGCACACACTGAAGAAAAAGAAGAGACAGCTCAAAAGTGTGGCTCCAACGCCTTGGGCCAGATCCTGCCTCTAACCAAGGCAGATACCATTCATAGAAGCATTATTTACAATAGTCAAGGTATGGAAGCAACCTAAGTGTCCACCAACAGATGAATGGATAAAGAAGATATGGTGTATATATATATATATATATATATATATATATATATATATATATATATATATATATATATATACCATATATATAAATATAATTATATATATATATTTAATGGAATATCAGCCATAAAAAGAATGAAATTTTGCCATTTGCAACAACATGGATGGACCTGGAGGGAACTATGCTTAGTGAAATAAGTCAGACAGAAAAAGACAAATACTGTATGCTTTTACTTATATGTGATATCTAAAAAATAAAACAAACTAATGAATCTAACAAAACAGAAACAGAGAACAAACTAGTGGTTACCAGTGGACAGCCAGGGAATTCCTTAAACAACACACTTGTAAACAAAGAAGGAATCTTAAGATAAATTTTAAAATATTTTGAACTAAATAAAGGTGAAAACACAACTTGTAAAAATTTGTGAGATAGAGCCAAAGCAGTGCTTAGCAGGAAACTTATAACGTTGAATGCATATATTAGAAACGAAAAAGATCTAAAATCACTAATCTAAGTTTTCACCTTGGGAAACTAAAAACAGAGGGGCAAATTAAATACAAAATAAGTAGAAGAAAGGAAATAATAAGAATTAGAACAAAAATCAATAAAATTAAAAACAGGAAATCAATAAAGAAAATAAAGAAACCAAAAGCTGGTTCTTTGAAGAAAAAATCAATATAATTAATAAGTTCCTAGACAAGCTAAGAAAAAAAAAGAGAGGACACAAATTACTAATATCAGAAATGAAAGAGGGCACATCACTACAGATACCAAGAACATTAAAAGAATAATTAAGGAATACTATGAACAATTCCATGCCCACAAATTTGGTCACCTAGATGAAATGGACCAATTCTTTGAAGACACAATTTCCCAAAACTTACACAAGAAGAAATAGACAATGTGAATAAGCCTATTAAAGAAACTGAATCAGTAATTAATGGTCTTCTAAAACATAAAGCATCGGACCCAGATGGGTTCACTGGTGAATTCTACCAAACATTAAAAGTATAAATTATGACAATTCTTTACAATCTCTTTCAGAGGATAGAAGCAGAAGGAATACTTCTTAACTTGTTCTATGAGGCTAATATTAACTTTTATACCAAAAATAGGCAAAGATATTACAGGTAAAGAAAAATACAGATCAATCTTTCTTATGAACATAGATGTAAAACTCCTCAACAAAATATTAAAACATCAAATCCAACAATGTATAAAATGAATTATATACCATGACCAAGTGGGATATATCCCAGGTATAGAAGGTTGTTTCAACATTTGAAAATCAATTAATATAAATCATCACATCAACAAGCTAAAAAAGAAAAATCCACATGATCATATCAATAGATTAAAAAAAAGGGATTTGACAAAATCCAACATCCATTCATGATAAAAAGAAAAATTCTCAGTAAACTAGGATTAAAGGGAGACCTCCTCAAACTGATAAGAAATATGTACCAAAAAACCTGAAACAAACAAAAACCCCTACAGCTAACATCATAATTAATGACGTATGAAACTCTACTTTTCTAGTAGAAAACTAGAAGCTCTCCTACTAAGATCAGAAACAAGGCAAGGGTGATCCTCTCACCGCTCCTTTTCAACATCATACTGGAAGTACTAGCTAACGTAACAAGACAAATCAAGGAAATAAAAGGTATACAGGGGCTTCCCTGGTGGCGCAGTGGTTGAGAGTCTGCCTGCCAATGCAGGGGACACAGGTTCGAGCCCTGGTCTGGGAAGATCCCACATGCCGCAGAGCAGCTAGGCCAGAGAGCCACAATTACTGAGCCTGTGCGTCTGGAGCCTGTGCTCCACAACGAGAGGCCGCGACAGTGAGAGGCCCACGCACCGCGATGAGGAGTGGCCCCCACTTGCCACAACTAGAGAAAGCCCTTGCACAGAAACGAAGACCCAACACAGCCATAAATAAAATAAATAAATAAATTAATTAAAAAAAAAAAAAGGTATACAAATTGGGAAGGAAGAAATAAAACTGTCTTTTCACAGGTGAAATGGTCATCTATGTATAAAATCCAAAAGAAATGACAGAAAACTCCTGGAACTAATAAGTGATTATCACAAGGTTGCAGGATACAAGATTAGTTTATAAAAATTAAGTGCTTTCTTACATTCAGCAATGAACAAAAGGGGATTTGAAATTAAAAACACAGTATTATTTATATTAGCACCTAGGTATAAATCTAACAAAATATGTACATGACCTATATGAAGAAAATTACAAGATTCTGATGAATGAAATTAAAGAAATAAATAGATGGAGAGAGATTTCATGTTCATGGATAAAAAGACTCAATATTGTCAAGATGTCATTTCTTCTCAACATGATCTATAGATTCAGTGAAATTCCAATCAAAATCTCAGCATGTTATTTGGTGGATATTGACAAACTGATTCTGAGGTTTATATGGCGAGGCAAAAGTTTCAAAATACCCAAAAAAATATTGCATGTAGGAAAATAAAGTTGAATAACTGACATTACCAGACATCAAGACTTACTGTAAATCTCCAGTAATCAAGACAGTGTGGCATTGTCAAGAAAACAGACAAATAGATCAGTGGAACAGACTAGAGAGCCCAGAAATAGACCCATATAAATACAGTCAACTGATCTTTGACAAAGGAGCAAAGGCAATACAATGGAGAAGCTGGTAATTCATATGCAAAAAAAAAGTATCTAGATACAGACCTTAACACATTTCACAAAAATTAACTCAAAATGGACCATAGTTTTAAATGTAAAACACAAAACTATAAGACTCTTAGAAAATAACATAGGAGAAAACATAAACAACCTTGTATATGGCAATGACCTTTAGAGGCAAAACAAAAGCACAATCCACTAAAAAAAAAAATAATGGACAACCTGGACTTCATTAAAATTAGAAACTTCTGCTCTGTAAAAACAGTGCCAAGAGAATGAAAAGGCAAGCCACAGACCGGGAGAAAATATTTGCAAACAATACATCTGATAAAGGAATGTTATTCAAAATATACAAAGAACTCTTAAAACTCAACAGTAGAAAAGCAAACAACTTGATTTTAAAATGGGCATAAGACCTTAACAGACAACTTAGCAAAGAAGATATATAAATGGCAGATAGTATGTGAAAAAATGCTCCACATCACATGTCATCAGGGCAATGCAAATTATAAAAACAATGAGATATCACTACACACCTATTAGAATGGCCAAAATCTGACAACACCAAATTCCGGAGAGCATGTGGAGTAACCAGAACTCTTGCTCATCGCTGGTGGGAATGCAAAATGGCACAGTCATTTTGGAAGACAGTATGATGGTTTCTTACAAAACTTGTTATTTATCCAAAGGAGCTGAAAACTTAGGTCCACATAAAAATCTGCATACAGATGTTTATAGCAGCTTTCTTTTTCCATAATTGCCAAAACTTGGAAGCAACCAAGATTTCCTTCAGTAGGTGAATAAACTGTGGTATATACAGACAATGGAATATTAATCAGCAATAAAAATAAATGATCTATCAAGCCATAAAAATACAAAGAGGAACTTTAATGCACATTACTAAGTGAAAGAAGTTAATCTGAAAAGGTTACACACTGTATGATTCTAATTATATGACATTCTGAAAAAGGCAAAACTAGGAAGACAGTAATAAGATCAATGGTTGCTAGGGGCTGGATGGGGTGAAGAGGGACAAATAGGTACAGCACAGAGGATTTTAGGGCAGTGAAACTACTCTGTATGGTACTATAATGATGGATACATGTCATTATACATCTGTCCAAACTCATAGAATGTACTACACCAAGAGTGAATCATAATGTGAAATATGGACTTTGGGTGATTATGGTATTTCAATATAGGTTTAGCAAATGTAACTAATATACCATTCTGATGGGGGATGTTGATAATTAGGGAGGCTATGCATGTGTGGGGTCAGGAGGTATATAGGAAATCTGTACCTTCTTTCAATGTTGTCGTGTACCTAAAACTGCTCTAAAAAATTAACTCTTAAAAAAATAGAACCCAGACATCCCCTCCCTACCCCACTAGTTCACACAGCCTCATCCCTATTACCCACGCTGTATCTATGGAGCCTAATTTTACTATGTTCATTATACCCAGTTATCACTACAAGACACAGACTTTTGAGTTACCTCTCAACTCCATCATTCTAACCTTAAATTTCTATGAATATGCTTTATTCCATTCTCATCTCCTAACACCACCTCAATTTTTAAATTCGGTCTACCATGATCTCTGGAGCTCGTTGTCAATTAATTGTAATATTTACTGTGTACTCAAAATCATCTCTAAACATCCTTTATCCTCTTGTTCTTACAGCAATGTGACTCTCCTCTGAAACGTTGCTTCTACACAGCTAGCCCTCTTAATTGCAAAAGGGGCAAGTATCCTCTGTGCCCCTAATTGCCACTTCTAAATCATTCTCCCTTACTCCTCACTTAAAACCCCAGCTTTAAATTTCATGGCATCAGATTATATCACTGCTACCATTACTTGCTGGTATCATCCACCTGTTCCCCTTCAAGTCTCAATGTTCATAGCTCTTGGCTCACTGCTTGTACCATTATTCCTATCTTCATTCTTGGTGATTTCACAGGGCATAAAGATGATTCTTCCAACACCTATTAATTTCTCGAACACCTCTCTTCAGATAATCTTGTTCTAGGCACTCATTCTCATGGTTATATACCAGAACTTACATTTCTATAACATTTCTATAACTTGCAGTCTCTATATAATTTCAGTTGCATGCATTCCATTCTCTGACCATCACTTCTATTTTCCTAGTTCTTTCTTCCTAATACCGTGATTCCAACCATAGACACTCAATGTTTATGGACAATTTGAATGTAATTCAGTTCATTATCAGGTAAAAAGATTACTGATTACTGCAACACATGCAAAAAATAAGTATTTGAAAAGTTAACACCTGATTTTTAGTACAAATGTTTTAGCGAACTAGGAACAGAACAAATTACCTTAATTTGATCAGTGTTTCTAACAAAACCTATGAAACTAGTACATTTTAGAAGTACTCTTTTTTATCAAGAGAAAAAGACTTGTTGTCACTCCTTCTATCCAACATTGTACTGGTGGTCCTAGCAAACACTACATTTAAAAAATAAAGATTATTGAATAAAAAATCTCATTGTTGACCGATATTATGATTGCATAGAGAAATGTAGAGTATTAGAACTGACTGAGGAAAGAGTAAATCAAGTTAGCTAGTTATAAGAGAAATACATAAAAATTGATTTATTTCTTGTATGCCAGAAACAATTAATTTAGAAGTGACATTAAAAATATATAGATACCATTCATAACAGCAACAAGCTTTATCAGATACCCAGGAATCGACTTAACAAAGTACATGCTAAATTTCACAGAAAGAAAAAAAAAAACGTTATTAAGGAATATTAAAATTTCAAAATACATGGGTAGATATACCAAATTTATCGGCAATAATATTCAAAATCTAAAATATGGCAATTGTACCCAAATTAATTTATAGATTCAATGCAATTCTAAAAACATTCTAACATGTTTTTTAATGGAATTTGATAAGCAAAAATCAATATGGGATTTTAAAATACCAAGAAGAGCTAAGACAAATTTGAAGAAAAATAAGCAGAAATTCACCCTACTAAGCTTTCAAAATTTGAATTTAATATAAACACAAGGTTAGTTTATTGGTGAAAGGATAGACAAATAGACCAAAGAAACAGGAAAGAAATCCTAGTCAAACACATATAGAGGAACTTCATATACGTCAGAGATGACAAAATAAATCAGTAAGAAAGTCAGGAACTAGGCAATAAATGCTTCGGGGACAAATGCTTACTCATATGGAAAAAAATTGAACTGTATCTCTGTCTCATATTTAGAAATAAATTTATGTGTAATAATATTCTAAATTTAAGTTCAAATATTTAAATTTAGGAGATAATAGAATAAAATATATATATAAATATATATTTTTTCTCAAAATAGGAAAGAATTTTACAAACAAAATAAAAGTCTAACCATAATGGAAAAGATTGATAGTTTGTCAGCCCAAAAATTAAACTTCATTTTTTGTGTGTGTGTGCAGGGTTACCATGTTCAATAAAATGCAATGTGAATGTCTGAAGTTATGTATATGAATAGTACTGTGGTAATGTATATATTCAATAAAGAAACCAAGAAAAAACTTCAAAGCAAGCCACAGATCATAGGTTGGGAGAATACATTTATAAAATATGCAACTGATAAAAGAACAATACTGAGAATATATCAAGAACTCTCTCATTCGACAATATGAAGTCAAATAACTCAATAGAAAAGTGGAAAAATGGATGGCTTTTTAAAAATCACAGAGCAGAGACTTCCCTGGTGGTCCAGTGGTTAAGAATCTGCCTTCCAATGCAGGGGATGTGGGTTCAATCCCTGGTTGGGGAACTAAGATCCCACAAGAAGAGGGGCAACTAAGCCCACATGCTCTAGAGCCCATGCCACAACTAGAGAGAAGCCTGCATGACGCAATGAAAGATCCCACATGCCACAACAAAGATCCCGCGTGTGGCAACTGAGACCCGATGCAGCCAAATAAATACATAATTTTTTAAAAATCACAGAGCAAGAAAAGAATACATAAATCTAGACACACATCTTACACTTTACACAAAAATTAACTCAAAATTGATCATTGGCCAAATGTAAAAATGAAAAACTATAAAACTTCTAAAAGAAAACATTTTAGAAAATCTGTGCCTTTGGGTTCAGTGATGAGATACAACACCAAAATCATAATTCATGAAAGAAAAAATAGATGTTCAACTTTATTAAAATTAAAACCTACTCTGCAAAAGATGATGTCAAAAGAATCAAAAGCCACACAATGGAAGAAAATATCACGTATCTGATAAAAGACTTGCACCTAAAATATACAAAGAACTCTTAAACTTCAACAATTAAAAAACAATTTTAATTTTTAAAAATAAGCAGAAGAAGGGCTTCCCTGGTGGCGCAGTGGTTAAGAATCCGCCTGCCAGTGCAGGGGACATGGTTCAAGCCCTGGTCCAGGAAGATCCCACATGCAACTAAGCAACTAAGCCCGTTGCTCCACAACTACTGAGCCTGCACTCTAGAGCCTGTGTGCCACAACTACTGAGCCCATGTGTCACAACTACTGAAGCCCGTGCGCCTGGAGCCCGTGGTCTGCAACAAGAGAAGCCACAGCAATGAGAAGCCCGCACACCACAACAAAGAGTAGCCCCTGCTCAACGCAACTAAAGAAAACCCATGTGCAGCATTGAAGACCCAACGCAGCCAAAAAGAAATTAATTAATTAATTAATTAATTTTTAAAAAATAAGCAAAATATTTGAACAGACAGCTCACAGAAGAAAATAGTATATATATATATCAAATAAACGTGAAAAGATGTTCAACATAATTTGTTATCAGTGAAATTGAAAAAAAAATTAAAACAGTGAGTAACTCTACACATCTATTGGACGACTACAACACAAAAATTGACAACACTAATTTCTGGTGAGCATTCAGAACAATACAAACTCTTATTCATTGCTAGTGGGAATGAAAATGATAAGACACTTTGGAAAATAGTTTGACAGTTTCTCACAAAGCTAAGCATAGTCTTTCCATACAATCCAGCAATCAAGGTACTAGGTATTTACCAAAGTGATTTAAAACTTATGTCTACACAAAAAAAATCTTCATATAAATGGTTACAGCAGCTTTATTCATAATCATCAAACCTGGAAGTAACCAAGACGTCCTTCAATAGGTGAATGTACAAACCGCACATCCAAGCAGTGGAATGCTCTTCAGCGATGAAAGAGAATGAGATATCAAGCAATGCAAAAGCACAGATGCATACTGCTAAGTGAAAGAAACCAATCTGAAGAGTACTTACTGTATGATTCCAATTATATGACATTCTGGAAAAGACAAACCTATAAAGATGGTAAACAGATCAGTGGTGGCCAGGTGTTTGGGAAGCAACAGCATAAGAGATTTTTTTAGAGCAGTGAAACTAATCTGTATGATAGTTGCAATGGTGGATACATGCCATTATGCATTTTTCAAAACCCACAGAAATTTACAGCACAAATAGTGAGCCTGAATGCATGTAAATTAAAAAACATTTATTGGGGGGTCAGAGGCGATACCAGGTCAGGATGCAGACTGAGACAAAAGATGTAACTTTATCTCACTGAAGAGAGTGTGAGAAAAAAAGGTGCTAACCTCAGTAACTATGGAAATGAGTGGCATCTATAGGATTAAAGCAAAAAGAACTGCACACAATCACTGTACTCTAGCTGACAAACTTGTTTCCCACAGGAATATGAGTTAACAACTCTGACACCACTATACATCTATACTGGAACTGAACAACTAAGTAATGGATGGCAACGGTGGGAACCAGACTTCTCACTTCTGGAGTGGGAGGTTACAGACGAGCAAGGAGAGAGGGCTGGAATGATTCACATAGTAATGGATTAGAGTTGGAAAGATCTTGGCTTAATATAGATGGAGATGGACACATATGGAAATATTTATAGATATGTTTATATATGTGGGTTAGTAGTCCTTCATATATTTTCTTGCCCTGTCAGCTGAAAGGGCCTAGAAGCAATGACACCCTAGTAGCAATGAGCACATCTAGCACCTAGATCTTGGTTTCTAATACCCTTCTGCAATAAAAGGAACCAGGGTCCCTTGAAGAAATGGCTGGGCATTCCAGGGAAGGGATGGAGAAATATAAAATATGAGCCTGGAACATCTTGTACTGTCAGAAAGTGAGGAAGTACTAAAAATCAAACACACAAACAAAAAAACCCATAATGATGAGAGTATGTCAAAGAGGCACAGGATCTAACTGAAAGAGTCCCCAGTGCCAAAGCTGGAACAATTTGAGCAGCAAAAAAATAAAGTGGTTTTGGTTATAACCCAAAGTACAAAATTAGTAAATGAATAAATAGAATAAATAGGGGGAATAGAAAAATATCCCATGAAGAAGAACTCCAAATAACTTACTTATGTAGATATTCTGTCTTCAAGGAGGTGAGGCATAACTCCTCACTCCTGTGTCTAGTCACTTAATTCCAGAAAGTACAGAATGGAAAGAGGAAAAAAGAGTACAGTGAGAGAACCTAACAAACACCACCTCAACCAGGTGATCAACATGAACCTCAACTGTGCTGAGTCATGTTCATAGTATGTGCCCTTGATCTGATGTGATGAGAATGGCAATTACCTCTGTGGGTCTTCCTCCTCAAAGTCCATAAATAGTCTAACCATGAGAAAAACATCAGACAAATCCCAGTTGAGGACATTCCACAAAAACCTGACCAGGACTCCCTAAAACTCAAGGTAATAAAAAATAAGTAAAACCTGAAACTGTCATAGCCAAGAGGACCATAAGAAGACATGATGAAAGTCTGATGTAGTATCCTGGGTAGGATTCTAGAACAGGAGAAAAGTACATTAGGTAAAAACTAAGGAAATCTGAATAAAGTGTGGACTTTAGTTAATAATAATGTATCAATACTGATTTATTTATTGTGATGTATGTACCATATTAATATAAAATGTTAATTATAGGGATAACTGTATACGGGTATATATGGGAACTCTCTGTACTACATTCATAAATTTTTTGCAAATTTAATACTACTCTAAAATTAATAGTTTATTTTTAAAATCAGAAAAGTAAATAGACTGTCCAGTAAATTATTAATAAAAATTAATTCAACTTCACTAATAAACATGAATATAAATTTAAAAGGGAAAAATGAAGACATGTTTCTGATGGATTATCTTATATCAAACTAATCCTGCCAAGAACACCTATAAAAGATGAATAAATTGTTTAAACCTATTACAACAAGAGCATTCATTCTACCTCTACCTATTTGAAGGCAGCCAAGGACTTGTGGAACTTTGGTCAACATCCCTGTTCAATAAATTTTGACAAAAGTATACAGTTGTGTGACTACCCACAAACTATATGGAACATTTCCATCAAGTCAGCAAGTTTTCTCAATCCCCTTTATAGGTAATCCTCCTCTCAAACCTAGAAAGGCAATTGCTCTCTTTCTGTCACTATACTTGCCTTTTCTGGCACTTCATACAAATAGACTACAGTACGTAGTATTTTGTGTCTGTCTTTTGTCACTAAGCTTAATGCTTCTGAGATTCAATCATGAATACATGGAGCAACATTTTGTTCCTTTTAATTGATAAGTAGTTTTCCTTTGTATGTATATACCACAAAAATTTTAATCTATTCACCAGTTGATGGATATTTGGGTTGCTTCCCATTTAGTTTGATTATGAGTAAAAGTACTATAAGCATTCCCAAACAAAATTGTGTATGCATATGTTTTCATTTCTCTTGGATAAATTTTAGAGTAGGAATATTGGGACATATGGTAAGTGTATGATAACTTTATAAGAAAATACCAAAATGTTTTCCAAAGTGGCTACAACATTTTCATTTCCACTTGCAATATATGAGAGTTCGAGTTTCAATGCCGCTTGGTATTTTTTTAATTTAGCCATTCTAATAGGTGTGCAGTATATTTCATTGTGGTTTTAATTTGCATTCCTTTGATAACAATGACATTGAACATGTTTTCAGGTGTTATTGGCCATTCATACATCTTCTTTGATGTAATGTCTGCTTAGATTCTTTGTCCTTTTAAAAAAAATTTTAGATTTGCTTTTCCTTCTTCTTTTGTTTGTTGTATGAGTTCTTTGTATCTTACAGGTACAAGTTCTCTCTCAAATTTTTTCTCCCAGTCTGTGGCTTATCATTTAATTTTCTTAACAGTGTCTTTTCTTACAGTATATTTTGAAGAACAGAGGTTTTTATTTTATCTGTGCTTTTGGTGTATTAAGAAATGTTTGCCTAAGAAGGAGCAGTCCTAATGCTAATGAAATACACATCATCTCTTTTCAGAAGGAGACAGTCTGGGTGGCTGAGTAGTAGGAAGGCAGCAAGTTAGGCTGGGTGATAAATGGAGTGTGTAGGTGCCTAGGGGTTCAGGACTTCTGGACAAATACACTGTTCTCACCATAGGCCTTTGCAGTGAAACCAGACCCTACACTGTAACCTACACTGATCTGAGTCTTCCTGCTCTCTGCTCTTCTGCTAGACAGAATCTTTTCTGTCCTTAAGTCCTCTATGGCCCTTTGGATATTACAAAGTGTTTTTAAATATTTTAATGTATTTGATCGCTACAGCCCTGTGAAGTAGGAATTAAATGTCTATTGCTTTGTTTTGTTTTGTTTTGTTTGATGCACAAACTTCTACTATCCCATATTCATAGTTGAGAATTTAAGTGACTTGCCTAACACCACATAAATATTGAGCAACAAAGTTAGGACTGGAGCCCAAGTCTCCTGACACAAAACATGGTATCTCCTGCTTTCCTTACTTAAATGCTTGAGCAACTATGGCTAAACCCAAGTCCTCTCTGTGGATATGGTAGACCCACGGTAGAGAGGTTGGGTTAGGGAAAGAGGCTATTCATAAAGAAGGTTTGGGAGAACCTGATAACACATTACCATCCCATGTCAAAACAAAAGGCATTGTGGTACAGTAGGAAATTAGATAAATGTGAGTTCTGAATCCAGTTTAGCTAGCTTTAAAAAATTTTGTCTTCTGAGTCAATGTGTTCCCCTAAAGTATTTGAGAAGATTAGTCTCTCACTCATTAGCTATGTATTTCTTAACTCTGATTAATCAGTGTCCTTTTAATAATATGAGCTAAAGTTTTTTGAGCATCTATGTATCAGATCCTGAAATCCATTTTATTTACTGCATTTAAACCTCAAAACATCTCTATGAAGTAGATAATCTCATCCCAATTTATCAAAAAATGAAACAGAGACTATGTCTTGCCTGAGCCCCCATAAAGCATATGCTAGAGAGTTAAGATTTTCTGACTCCAAACCCATGCTCTCAGGCACTTAATCTATAATGCCTCTTGTATTTAAAATGAGCACATTCATTCTTACTGCGTACAGTTGCTTTGCAAATTTGGAACAATTCATGTCAAAGTAGATTGTAAATACTTGTCGTTATTCAATTCCCTCCCTTTCTCATTGTATGAGAGGATTAAATTTCCTAACCCAACTTGCAGTTGCAGGGTGGGGGGTGTCTTATGATTAGCCCTTTCTGATGGGTTATGGACAGAACAGGCTTGTGCCGCTTGGGGGATGGAAAATTTAATTGTCAGTATAAGATCATTCGGTTCTCATTCTGCCTGGGAGATTATGGAAGTGTGTGTATGGAAGTGCCATAATTTTCAAATACCCTGGAATGCTGAGCCAACACATGGAGGACAGCTGCCTTGGAAAGTTTTGCAGAGTGAACTTTGTATGAGAGAGAGAAACTTGTCTTCAACCACTGATAGTTGGGGGTTGTTTGTTACCATAGCAAAACCTAATGCATCCTCATCTACACAACATAGCATCTAGGGTTGTAGTGACAGTGGTCATATTTTAGTGGTGGTTGGTCTTGATGTTACTGTCCGTAAAGACCATCAGGCCATTTCCCAAAACAACCCCTTTATGGTCCTTGGCCTCTCTTTCATAGACAGGCAAAATATTCTCATTATCAAAGTAGCAAAATTAAAATGATGTCTTTGTAAAACATAATTCAATGACATAGACAAGGAATGGATATATTGTCTGCAGTGTTCAGCAGAAGTTTAAGCATCAGATAAACAGTCTTTTCCCTTGAGCTGATGCTCTCAATCTACTTACAAGTAATTATAAAGGCATTAAACTCACAAGCATGAATGGATTACAAACCATTCCACCACTAAGTAAATTTAAGCAGTCTTCTTGATCTCTATCAGGAAGGCCTTCCCCCCTTAACAAGTTCCACATTGCAGACAAACCTTTCTGCCATCTGCTCGAAGGGAAACATGTGACAGGATCTTGCACTTGAACATTTTGCCCTTGGTAAGGAAAAAGACCTTAGGGACTTTTTTTTGGAAAACCACCCTCTTGGCACACAATTTGTAGCCAAGGTTTGCCCTGTGTCCCTTGTGCGAAATGATCTATTTTGATATGAATGTCACTTTGAATAAATGTGTATGAGGTCATATTTACATATGCTAACCGCTCGTGTGGTTTCTGGTGGTGACGGTGATGGTGGATCCCCATACAGCCAGAGTGAGGATTTGAACTGGGTGATGATATCAATGTCTCCTAAGCCACAGAAGGAAATGAGCCGTCTTTTAAAAGCTCCATAGCCGTTCTCCACTGTAGTTGCTGCATGTTGCACTGCCTTCCTCCTCTTTCTTCTTCATCGAGCTCATGCTTACTGACTCTTCTTAGATGCTTTCTTTGGCCATGCCATGTGGGTTAAGTAACTCTTCCCTTTGTTCCTTTTACCCTGTTCTTATCCCTCTCCTAGTATAATATGAAGGATATTCAGATATGATGTGGCTAGAGCTTTCTTGCTGACTGGAGGAAGTGTAATGATGTTTCAAAGCTGTATCATCATGTGTATTTTTTCCCCGCCATGGGCATCAATTTTCATATGAAACTTCAAGCAAGAATTGGAACATCCCACGATAGGTGATTTGAAGCATTCTCCTTCCCAAGACAGCACACATGAGATCAATTCTCCAGAAGCCACCAAAGAGAATTCAAATAGTTTCAAGAACTCTGAGATTAGAGAGGAGAAAAGATAGAGAGGATCATAGTCATCGAACTAAGAAAGAAGGCAACTTGCATTTCGCAGAGCATACTTGATGTAATCAAAGCCATCTGTATGGATGACTGCTACATACTCAGACTCTACAATTTGATCAAGTGTATTGGCCAAAGCTAAGGATTCAGTGTGACTAGCAACAAGGGTCCCAAGATGAGGCAAGAAGTAGACATCCAAACACACATTTAACTGGAACGAGAGCAAACATAGCAAATACCAAAGATGATCCAGTTTGGATCATAATCAGTTGCAGCTTTGTAATTCAAACACTGCAGTTTTATAATTCACACTAGAATCCTAGTGGGAGGTAAGGGTGAGGATTTTCAAACTCACACACAAAGAATTGACACATAAAATTTGTTTTATAATCAGCTGTATATGACTCATTCTTAACAAATTCTTCTATG
Source organism: Eschrichtius robustus (assembly GCF_028021215.1). Taxonomy (NCBI): domain Eukaryota; kingdom Metazoa; phylum Chordata; class Mammalia; order Artiodactyla; family Eschrichtiidae; genus Eschrichtius; species Eschrichtius robustus. The sequence continues at coordinate 14,401,310 of NC_090838.1, forward strand.
GTCTTCAAATATTATTATAGATAAATGAGACTAGATGTTCCTGCCTGTTTCAATCAAGTTTTAAGGGTAGATGTGAACAAAACTATGTAAGTTTTCCACTTTACAGAATCCTGTTTTAAGGAAGTGTTTTTCTGCCCAAGTGTACTAAATTTTGTAGTAGCACTTACCATGTTCTACATAGCTGTCCATGGGCTTATTTCTTGTGAGGACAGTACCTCACACATTTTTTATGGCTCACGTGTGTAACATAACAATTAATGAATTAAGACATTAGTTAACATAACTGGCACGGCAGAAAACTATCATTCTAATCGTTGGGTAGACAAGGGTTTCTTAAAATGACAAAGGAACTAGTAATACAAAAACTGAAAACTTGTTCATACTAAAATCAAAATATCTGTTATGATAAAACACTCTTAAAAAATCAAATTGTTAAGGTAGAGGTTGTGTGATATGTTATCACATATGTAACTGACATCAGCAAAAGCATAAAAAATATAATACTTCTACAAATCAAAAAGAAGACAAATAGACAAAAGACATAAATAGTTATTTTATAAAAGAGGAATTATAGGGACTTCCCTGGTGGCCCAGTGGGTAAGACTCCACTCCCCCAATGCAGGGGGCCCGGGTTCCACCCCTGGTTGGGGAACTAGATCCCGCATGCATGCCGCAACTAAGAGTTCGCATGCTGCAACTAAAGATCCCGCATGCCGCAATGAAGATCCTGCGTGCTGCAATGAAGACCCAGCACAGCCAAAATAAATAAATAAATAAATAAATAAATATTATTAATAAGTAAATAAAAGAAAAAAAGAGGAATTACATATGACCAATTAATACATGAAAAACCATTTGATTTCATTAGAGATGAGAGAAATGCAAATCAAGATCACAGTGAGATAACATTTTAGAACCATTCGATGGCAAAAACCAATGATAAGTTAGAAGGACCATGTTTTGTCTCTCAAAACTGGCATAATTTCACTGTGTACAGTACAAATAGGAAGACTTGCTTACACATGAAATTCATTATTAACTCTGTACTCTTTAACCCTTGCTAGTTACCACAGTTCTCGATGACAAATGACATAGTGTTCTTATTTGACAGAAGGTTCCTCATGTAATATGTAGAACTGCTTTTAGAGTGTCATAAAATTTGATTTGTGCTATTCCTTGTCGAACATTAAATTGTAGTATTTAAACAAAAAAACAAGGACTAACATCTCCAATCTGAGTTTTGTTTTACATTACACTGAATGTTTCTGAAAGAATCACATGTTCCTAAGAGATAGAGACTGATTTCCTAACCTCTTTGTGTAAGTTCAAAAAAAATATGAAGGTTTAATAAATTTTTAGAAAAGTATAGCAAACACAGTATTAAGGATGATTGCCGCCTTAACTGGGGAGAGAAAAGGAGATATAATGGGAAAATCACATAGCATGTTTTTGTCAATATTCTAGTTTCCACATTGGATGATGGGTGCATTGGTAGAAAAAAATTCTAGTTTAATTCCTAAAAGGCTTCTCTAAAACCAAACTAAAATCCTTAAACTATGAAGCTGGAAAGTAATGAGATTTGTAAATGCTTCTTCAATTTGAAGAAACTGCTTTTTGATCATATAAAAACAGCTGTGAAAAATACACTTAAAAATTTTCTGATATCACTCATCTTTTCAAAAAGAAGAGCAAAACTACCCAAGGAGAAAAACAAATGTCCATTATAAAGGACTGAATAAGAAAGATCAAAAATATGATGAGTAGTTTCTTAGGGATAAACATCAACACTTTGGATCATGTTTCCATTTTATCACTGTAGCGTGAGATAATGGGGATTATTCAGCCAATTTAGAAATATATCTTTTCAATCGTGAACCTCATTTTTAGTGCAACCTATAAGAACTGGGTCAAGGATTTTAGTGTGCTTCTTTTCCCTGCCCGAAGCCCACTCAGATCCAACCACCATGAACCTGAACTTCACAAATTGCCTTTACCATTTAAGGCACCTAAAGTACATCAGTCAATGTCCTGTCCCTTAATTATGAGCACTATTTACATAAGGTTACCGAAGGTCTAATTAATAAAATATATAAGAGCATAAAGTAAATATTAAGTGTGTACTCAAGGTCATTGCTCATGGTTAAGGGCATAACATGGTATATTTCTTTCCTGGTTCTTCATCCCAAGTCCTTCCATGTGTGTCACATCCAACCTCCAAGTGCCACACTCTTCTGCTCTTCAGCAACTCAGCTCAAATAGGAACACCTATCATGCAAACATCCAGTGCATGTGAATGTCTGACCCGTCCCCTGCCGAGGTGAAAGGTACTTTCCCTCAAACCCTGATGAGCAAGAAATTTGACCTGAGCTAGGTCATGGAAGCAACCTAAATGCCCATCAACAGACGAATGGATAAAGAAGTTGTGGTACATATATACAATGGAATATTACTCAGCCATAAAAAGGAACGAAATTGAGTCATTTGTTGAGATGTGGATGGATCTAGAGACTGTCATACAGAGTGAAGTAAGTCAGAAAGAGAAAAACAAATATCGTATATTAACGCATGTATGTGGAACCTAGAAAAATGGTACAGATGAGCCGGTTTGCAGGGCAGAAGTTGAGACACAGATGTAGAGAACAGACATATGGACACCAAGGGGGGAAAACTGCAGTGGGGTGGGGATGGTGGTATGCTGAATTGGGCGATTGGGATTGACATGTATACACTGATGTGTATAAAACTGATGACTAATAAGAACCTGCAGTATAAAAAAAAAAAAAAAAAAAAAGAAATTTGACCTGAGCTAATAGCTACTGTATTCATAGCATGGAAACTGAGATATATTTCTCCTCCTGAGTTCTATTAGGTTGGAAGCAAGAATCATCACAGAGAAACACCGAGGCTATATCAAGGATGTCCATGGATGTCAACTTGACTCATTATATTCCTGAAATGTCACCCTAAAATCTGTCTTAATAACAGAGCTGGTTAACAAGATTATTTTTCAACTGGGGACTGCTTATATAAGTTAACTTCTAAGTCAAGTTATCAAGAGAAGACCTTTTCCCCAGATTATTACTACCTCTATCCCTCAACATACGAAGATGAGTTCAGGGAAAAAGCAAATTCGACAAGTGTTTCTTACATGTTTACTCCGCTAAGCGTTACCATAGAAGCTACAGAATAAAAGCCACAAACTATTGAATCCCAACTACGTGCCAGATATTTTGCATCCATTTTCACTAAAGTTCACAACTCTCCACATTAGTTGTGAAATTCTACATCTTACAGATGAGGAAACTAAGTTGCCCAAGGTCACAGAACTAGTAAACCCTGAGGCTGGCATTTGAATTAAGATCCGTCTCAATCTGAAGCCTGCAGGCTTTTATTATAAGATGGATGATTTTAAAGAAATTTACCAGCATACTGGATAGTTTGAAAAGCCACAAGTTCTCTACAACTAAAGGTACACTGCCTTTCATGAACATTTGGAAACTATAGAAGGTCAAATCAAGCACCTCTTCACCCCCTTCTGTTTATTATAACAATGTTACATTACAAACTAAAATCCTCAACCAAGACCCCCTAATGGCCTGATAGGTTTGTTCATTTTTCCCATATTCCCCTTTTCCCAGTGTACAGACCAGCTCACCTCAGCCTACTGTATGTTACACTTTGCTGTGCAGGGGTCTGCGGGGGGAGTGAGTGGAGGAGACTCCTATTCTAATCTTTTTGGTTACAAACTAACTCACCAACAGACCCATAGGTGTTTTGTGACCAGCCTAATATCACAAATATTAGCATTGATGGTGTTTGGGAAGGTGCTTTCTTAACATCAAAGATCGAAACTATAATTTTATCTAACACATTCAACTTCAAGAAGACATGCAAGCGATTCTTTAACAACTTATAGCTTCAGGAAATCAGAAACTGATTGTCTTTAAGAAAATAAAAACAAGCCACGTGTATCCTATGTGGAATTAAGTGGACAGAGAAATTAAACTGACCTGAAGCTATTTCCTTTTTCCTCTCTCTTTGAATACACACAGCCTTGAAAGGCTCATCTCCAGGTAGTAAAGCAGCAGCTGTCAGCAGTGGGCCTGGAAAAGCCATCTCTCAGACGGAAAAAAAAAGAAAGTTTGATGACCAGATGTAGGAAGGTAATTTGAGACAGAATAAGCTGAATTTAGGAGACTAAAATGTCCCTTATAAAGAAGCAGACCAGTGAAGGGTGTTATAGGGCAGTGCTTCCAAATTGTAAAGTGCATATAAATCACTGGGGAATCTTGTTAAATTCAAATTCTGACTTGTGAGTTCTGGGTGAAGCCTGAGATTCCCAGGTGACACCAGGCCGCTGGTCCTCAGACCACACTTGGAAAACCAAGGTTATAGGGCAGTGGGTTGTTTAATGGAGTCAACTGATATTCTGTGATGGTAAAAGACAATGATTAGGGGAGAACAGTCATGGCAGATGAGACTAACGCAGGAAGACAGGCTGGTAGCGTCTAAATGTGTATGGCCCACCTGCCAGGAGGCCATGGGAAGAACCTGAGTCCTGGGTCTCACCCTCGTGTGCTCCTGACTTGCAGTATACAGTGGATAGATATCCTCCAGGGCTAACATTATGAATTCAGCCATCCATTCCATTCTCGTATAGCCAAAGGGACAAATACATTTTGGAGTGCCATAATTTCTACCATCATTTATAAATTTATTCAAGAATAGTGTTGTGTTGCCATACATCCGTTCTGCTATGATCTGAATGTTTATGTTTCCCCAAAATGCATACGTTGAAATCCTAATCCCCAAGGTGATAGTATTAGGAGGTGGGGCCTTTGAGATGTGATTAGATCATGAAGGCAAAGCCCTCACACATGGAATCGGTACCCTTATAATAGAGACCTGAGAAAGCTTCTTTGCCCTTTTCAACATGTGAGGACACAGCAAAAAGACTACCATCTTAGAAGTGGGCCCTCACCAGGCGCCATGGTCTTGGACTTCCCTGCCTCCAGAACTGTGAGAAATAAATTTATGTTGTTTATAAGCCACCGGTTTGTGGTATTTTATTATAGCAGCTCACACAGACTAAGACACTCTATGCCCCTCCTCCATCTCCCAAATCACTTTTCCCACCACTTGTGGAAATATCTGAATATGGGATAGGAACACTGGAATCAAAAGTCTGCAAAGAGCTTTAAATGACAGTAAGCACAAACATGAGGTTCCTGATTAGACATCGCTTGTAAAAGTCATCCTCATTCACACCCGTCATTACATTATTTCTCTCAGGAGGGCATGTGTTGCTCATGCTTCTCCGTTCTGCTTTCTAACAACTCTCAGTTCTCCACCGTGTGCCCTAAATTCAAAGGGACGGGAAATTCCATTTCTACTCTATGGTTATATCATCCCTCTAATCACTTTATTATGAAGCCTGGGGGTAATTGTGCCATTTGACACACTTTCCATCAAAGGCATGGAAATCCTGGAGGCAGGACAGGCACGGAATGTTCACTGTTGATCAGATGAGAGGAGCACTTGTCTCTTCTTGCAGGCAATTACCATCTAGTTGCCCCTTTGCCACCCATGATCCCTTCTCAGAAAGACCTCCAAAGACTCCTCTTCTTCCCAGCTCTCAATGGCCCTCAACAACTGGCCCTATATCCAAGTCTAATAGCATGTTGTACCAAAGCATAGAGCTACTTTAAAACACATCCCCGTATAAAATATCAAATACAGAATAGCTCACTCTAATAATGTGTTTGTAAAGAAAATAAGTTGAGGGGCTTCCCTGGTGGCGCAGTGGTTGAGAGTCTGCCTGCCAATGCAGGGGACACGGGTTCGAGCCCTGGTCTGGGAAGATCCCACATGCCGCGGAGCAACTGGGCCCGTGAGCCACAATTACTGAGCCTGCGCGTCTGGAGCCTGTGCTCCGCAACAAGAGAGGCCGCGATAGTGACAGGAGTGGCGCGCGCACCACGTTGAAGAGTGGCCCCTGCTTGCCACAACTAGAGAAAGCCCTCGCACAGAAACGAAGACCCAACACAGCCATAAATAAATTAATTAATTAATTAAAAAAAAAAAAAAGAAAAGAAGTTGAGCTCGTTGGTAATTCTATCAAATATCCAAACTCTCCATCATCATCCCCACGCATCCATCCAACCTTCCACAGATAACAAATGAGCATGAGTCATGGGCACGAAGGAAACACAAGGGCAGGGATAGCACATACTGTCCTCAAAATATGGATAGTCTCTTAAGGTAAAACGCACCAATTTTCTTTCATTTAAACATTCATTGACTCACTGAATCCTCAGTGAGCCCTAATCATATGCCAGGCACTACACTAAATTCTGGGAATAAGCCATAAACAAGATGGACAGGAGTCCTACTTTCTCAAACCTCATGGTGTAGCAGAGGAGACAGAAGAGAGTGACAGAGCACATAATGAGCAGCTAAGGACAAAGCAGGGGATAAAGGCAGATGCTGCAGCTGCAACTCAGTGAAATGAGACCCAGTGTCCTGCCCACATGGGCAGAGATGGTGCAAGGAAGCAGTGAAATTTGAATACAGCTGCAATAAGTACAAGGACTTCAGATACATAGGATCTTCTGAAAGACTAAGTAGTTCCTAGGGGCCAGAGAAAGTTGAGAAAAATTTCCTAACTGAAGTAGAAGGTTTCTGTTGTATAGTTTTTTCTTAAACTGAGGAATATTTACCCTTGGGAGTACTTGGTGGAGGTGCCAGGAGTATAAGAACCCACGGTAAAATAATAAAACATCTTCCTGGGGTAACAATTTTACGAAATGGTGATTTAAGACGTACGAGTGTGTGTGTGTGTGTGTGTGTGTGTGTGTGTGTGTGTGGAACAGAAAGTAAAATTTATATGAATATTTTCTAACAGAAAACTTCAAAGACATGCCTTGTTTGTGTCGGATCACTTAGACCTCTACAGCCACACCTTCTCCATGACTGCCACCACATCACATTCTCATTTCTGTATGTTGAAGAATGTGTTTACAGGAAGGAAGAAACCCTGCTCTGCCGAGAAAAAGAGATATGCATCAGGAAAGTCGGTTTGAGTCATTACATGAAAGATTAAATGCCAGACTGAGGATATTAGGTTTCACTGATGATACTGGAGGAGGAGGTATGGGACTGAGTATCTGTGAGCTGAGCAGGCACCCATGGGACCAGGCAGATGGCTGCATTTCTGAGTCTCACTTGTGGATGACAGTATGTGGATCTCTACCTGAAGGCCAGGGGTGAATATGACAACATAACAAAGTCCACCTTGGAACAGGTATGGGCAAGATATATGCACAGGGTGCTGTCCCTGTAGTAAGTCAGAGCTACCAGGTGTATTGTCTTGGAAACTGCACAGCGGAGGTGCTCGGAGAAAAAGGTCAAAAAATGTCAGAGTCCGAGGGGCAGTAGGAACAAGTTGGGGCTCAGGCTCAATCCCCCCTGAGGGGGGAGGGTTTCCTCTCCACCCTGGTGTCAGTCTTGCATCAAGAGGACATGGTGATCACCTGTCACGGTTTTCTTGCTGCCACGTCACAGGGCAGGATGAGGTTGGGAGATGCTGTCACCTGGGTCAGGTCCAGATTTAAATTGCTAATCACTGCTCGAAGGCAGAGGAAGAGAGAAGCTATTAGGGATCACTCTGGTCTTGGGGAAGGAGTGACCCCTAATACCTGGGCTTTTCATATAGATACTATGAGGAATTTCAAGCAGGGTTTTTGCTTGGATGTATCTCCCCAGGTTACACCCACAAGGGGTTGGTGTAAATGACTCCTAGAAAGACGCAGGTTGTGTGGAGATGACCCCAGGAATCTTGCCTGACTCCTCTGCCTTGCTCTACCCCACTTGCATCCTGGAGTGGGGCATGTATCTGTGTGGGCAGGGACTATTTTCTCGGTCAAGTTTACATGGTTCTGAACACAAAGCATCCGGTGAAGCTCAAGACCAGTACTGCCCAATAGATATATAGTGCGAGCCACATATGTAATCTTAAATTTTCTAGTTGCCACATTAAAAAAATGTAAAATGAAACAGGTGAAATTCAAATACATAATCAGTATAAAAATTATTAATACTATTTTACATTCTTTATTTCCTAAGTCTTTTGTAGTCAATTTTACACAAACCGCACATCTCAGTTTGGGCTAATCACACTTCTAGTGGGTAACAGGCATGATTGTTGAATGGCTAACATATCGGACAGCACACTTCTGGATTGATCTCAAGCCTGTGCATCACAGTAATGCCTCCTGGGCATTCCTGCAGTAATCAAGGTCCAGAAATACCAAGTCACTTGCCAGAGGTCACACGACATGCTGGAGTCAGAGCCAAGACTAAATCAGAAGTCTCTCAGAGCTAATCAAGTCTTCTTTCCAGCACAATCGATGCTGATTTCTCTCTTCATCGTCACAGCTAAATCATCAGCGGGCTCTCTTCCTTCAGCGCACTCTCACACTCTTTCTCTCCGCTCTAGCTGCCACCCGACTCTGGCCTTGCTTGTAGTAACCTCCTAATTAATGTGCTGGCTTTTGGTCTCCCCTTCCAGCCTCTGGCAAAACCTGAACTTAGCACAGCTCTGATTAAAACAAGTCCACTGCTGAAAACAATGAGTCCCTACCTTTTTAAATAGATTTTAATTTTTAGAGCAGTTTTAGGTTACAGAAAAAACTAAGTAGAAAGTACAAAGAGTTCCCATATACCCTCTCCACCCACCTCTTGGTTACCCCCATTAACACCTTGCATTGGTGGGGCACATCTGTTACAATTATGAGCCACTATTGATATTGCAATATTATATAGTTTACATAAGGGCTCACTCTTTGTGTTGTACAGCTCTACAGGTTTCAGCAAATGCGTAATGCAATGTATCTACCATTACGGTATCATAGAGAATAGTTTCACTACCCTAAAATCACTTGTTCTCTACCTATTTATTCCAACCTCTCTTTTCCCCGAAACGCTTGGCAACCACTTATCTATTTACTGTCTCTATAGTTGTGCTTTTTCCAGAATGTCAAATGGTTGGATTCATACAGTATGCAGTCTTTTCACACTTGCTTCTTTCACTTAATAATATGCATTTAAGGTTCTTCCATGTATTATTGGCTTGATAGCTAATTTCTTTTTATCATTAAATGGTATTTTGTTGTCTGCATGTACTTCAATTTGTTTATCCATTCATCTACTGAAGGACATCTTGGTTGCTTCCAAGGTTTGATAATTATGAATAAAGCTGCTACAAACATTCGTGTGCAAGTTTTTGCATTGATTTCCTATTTTTAAATGATTCAAATATAATTCAAGACTTTCCATGGTCTGGTATTAACAAACATCTCTATATTTTTTCTATAAAAAATGCTTTCTCCCTCAAACTTTGTTCTTCTTTTTCAAAACCTGTTTTGGCTATTTGAAGTCCTTTGCACTGTCACATAAATTTTAGAAGCTACTTGTCAATTTCTACAGAAACACCTGATATTTTGATTGAGATTGCATTAAATCAGTAGATCAATTCACAGATAATTTGTATCTTAACATTATTGAGTTTTCTGACCAATCAACGGATATTTCCATTTATTGAGGTCTTCTCTAATTTTTCTCAGCAGTGTTTTATAGTTTTCAGTGTATAGATCTTGCACATTTTTTGTCAGATTTATCCCTATGCATTTCATATTTTTATGCTCTTATAGATTTTTAATTAAATTTATGATTGTTTGCTGCTAGGATATAGAAATACAACTGACTTTTGTATATTGATCTCTTCTCCTGCAAACTTAGTAAACTCAATTAGTTCTACTAGTTTTTTTGTAGATTACATCAAATTTTCTACATAGATGATCATGTCATCTGAGAATAATAACAGAATTGCTTTTTCCTTTCTAATCTGTATGACATACATACATACATACATACATTTATCTCTATATATATTTATTTATTTATGCCTTATTGCATTGACTAGAATCTCTAGTACAGAGTTTAATCGAAGTGATTAGAGCAGTCATCCTTATCTTCTTCCTGATGTTAAAGAGAAAGTATTCAGTCTTTCACAAGTATGATGTTAGCTGTAGGTTATTTCATTAATGCCCTTTATCAAACTGAAAAAGTTCCTTCCTGTTCCTAGTTTACTAAGAGAGTTTTTAATCAGGAATGGATGTTGAGTTTCATTTTTAAATGCTTTTTCGGTTTTTATTGAGATTATCATGTTTTTATCTTTTCTAGTTTGTTAATGAGATAAATTACACTGATTTTTTTTATTGTTAAGCCAACCCTACATTTCTTGGGTAAATTAATTTAGTCATGATGTATTCAATCAATTATGCTTTTGTTTAGAATTCTTACACATGTTTATGATTGGTCTCTAGTTTTATTTTCTTGTAATGTCTCTGTCTAGCTGTGATATCAAGGTAATGCTGGCTCATAGAATGAGCTGGGTAATAGTCTCACCTTTTCAATTTTCTAGAAGAGTATATGACGAATTGGTAATACTTTTTTCCCTAAATGTTTGGTAGAATTCACAAGTGAAACCAACTTGTCCTGGAGTTTTCTCTGAGGGAATATTTTTAACTATGAATTCAATTTTTAAAAATAGATACAGGGCTACTTAGGTATCAAATCTTCCTCGAGTGAGCTATGGTAGTTTGTGTCTTTATAAGAATTTGTTCATTTCATTGAAGTTGTTGAATTTATTGACATAAACCTGTTCATATTACTCCCTAATTATCTTTTTAATATCTGTAGAATCTATAGTGATACCACTTTTTTCATTCCTTATATTTGTAATTTGTGTCTTTTTTTCCTCCCTTATCAGTCTGACTGGAGGTTTATTTATTTAATTAACCTTCACAAAGAATCAATTTTCGGTCTTACTGATTTTCTCTATTTTTTTTTTCTGATATTAGTATCATTGACTTCTGCTCTTTACTATTTCCTTTGTTCTACTTACTTGGATTTAATTTTTTCTTCTTTTTCTAGTTTCTTAGAAACTGAGGTCATTCGAGACCCTTCTTCTCTTTGATATAGGCACTTACTGCTACAAATTTTCCCCTAATTATTGCTTACACAGCCTCTCACAAATTTTAATGTGTTTTGTATACATTTTGATTCAGTTCAAAATACTTCCTTTTCCCTTTTGATTGTTTCTTTGATTCACAAGTTATTTATAAATCTGTTATTTAATTTCTAAATATTTTGGGATTTTCCTGAGATCTTTTCATTATTGATCTCTAATTTAATTCCACTGTGGAATCATTTACTCTTGCTTTTTATTACTGACCCTGGCATTTATTTTTAAAAACTGTGATTTCTTACTTGCAACTTTATACTCCTTCCCACTTCTCTAGCCAGCAAACTCCTATGCATTCTTCAATGTCCAACTCAGATATGATGTCCTCTGTAAAACCTTCCCAAACTCTGCCAGATGAAGTCTCCAGCTTTCTCTTTTGTGCCTGCAAAGTCCTTTCCATGAACTCTTCTAAGAGTTCTTGTCATACTGGGTTGTAATTATGAGTTAACAAATTTGTCTCCCTCCACCAGACTTCGAGTCTTCAAGTACAGTGGTAAAGTTCTCTGCAGGTTTGTCTCCACAGATCCTGGCACACAGCAGTTTCTTGAATGAATGAATGAATGAATGAATGAATGAAAGAAATCAGTGACAGAGCCACTAAGTTTTGAGTCCTCCTCAGCTCATGCCTTCAGTTTCCAGAATGACTCAGCTACTGAAAACAAAGATGTGAATATCAAGAAAGAGACAGGGAAGCATAAATAAGTATCTGTGTGAAAGAACCAGGGACACGAAACAGGCCCCCTCAGGTATGGCAGGATGCCTGCTTTATGTCCAGGTTTACTCTATGCCTGCAGGAGCTGGGCTGGTGGCGCACGCTAGGCAGGCCCCTTACCTATGCAGATGGTAACCAGGCCTGCCTGTGAGTGAGTGCAACAGACACAAAGCAGAGCCACACAGGTGCTCCCCACTCCAGCTGTGGGAAACCTCTGGGCAGGACACGGGGAAACAATGTCTGCACCAGGCTTGGGCCCAAGTGTGCACAGCAGTGTGTGTGCACATGTGTGTGTGGGGGGGGGGGGGGGGCGGGAGAAGGGGGGATGGATGGAGGTGAATGACTACTAAATCTGTATTCACCAGGAAAGGAGAACAAGCAGAATCCTTATTTCCATCCCTGGCTGAACTCAAATCGTATACTTTCTCAGTGATCTCATCTAAAAATGTCTCACCTTCCCTAAAACCAATCTGTGCCTGTCAGTGACTAATACTATTCTAGAAATTGGTACTTTTATAGCATTCCATAGCAGCAAAGGAGGCTTCCCCTGTAATATTACATGCCCGTCTAGGAAATTTTCTTTGTAAAAAGAGATCAGAATACCAGTTTTCACTGGGAGATTTCAGACATCAGCCAGTATATAGGGCAGATATACAATAGCCTTTCCACAGAAATGAATACCTTGGCTGGGGAGTAACTTTTGCATGCCTCTCTCTGCAGCCCTGTGCCCCATTGTTTCTACATAAGCCCCCTATGTTCCTAAAATACTGGACCTCTTAGCAATCGGGAAAAACAAACAAACAAAAAACAAGCTCTCTATATTCTCAAGTCTTTGATCAATATGTAAGGCATTCAGGCAGCATTCTGCAAAAAGAGCTGCTTACGTGGCTTGGTGTCCCCAGTAAACTGATGGACTCCATTCAGTCCATATCTGGAAAAGCTTTTAGCTCTTTAATTCAAGGATCAGTTGAGAATAATTGGGCCTATGCTCTTGCATGAGAACTTGATAATTTACCCTGGGTCCTTATGGGTGACAGAGGGTGAAAGTCACACTGTACATACAGCCTCAGTCCCTAGTGGCCCCTCTCCAAGGAGCTGGTGAGAACTTTTAACCAGGGTGGCTGGAGGTCCAGGTGTGTGCAGTCCTCTTGTGTGTGGTCTGTGCTGGAGTTTCACAAAGTCAGCCTGGAGTTGCTTGCTCCTTTCTCCGAGCTCAGTATTTGAAAACTCAGACTACATCTGTTGATTCCATAGCGGTATAGCTTTCCTCCAACGTGCTCTGCAAAGTTATGGCTGTAGTTCTAAGAGAGCACGCCAAGACCAGATCTGTTGCCTGGTCCTCTCCCAGAAAAAATGAGACCTAGATTTGGAAACAGCCCTAACCCAGCCAGTGGGCAGCAGTCATTTACTCTCAGAGGTGGCTGTTAGTTTGCATTGAAAGAGCTCACTCTAGGCTCTGACACATGAGAGAAGCAAGCCTTTTTGAGTTTGACCCTAGTGGACGGACTACCTGTTCTTTAAGATCCTAACCTTGAACTTGCACCCTCCTTCTGCATCACTATTCCCGAAGAGAACCTTCTGTTTTCTTCTGCTGATACTTTTATTTCTTGACTGTTTTACAACAAAACGGATTTGACATCTACATCTAACGACAAATTCAAATCCTATTATGCAACACGTTTTTCCACACAGGGGCAGAAATTACCAGGAAAGCAACAATAAAGGGTCTTTGGCAAAGCAGCTCCTTATTAAATGTTTGTTTCATTTACTTATTCATTTGTTCATCATACATTTCCTGTGTTCTTACTTTGTACCAGATACCGTGCTAGGCACTGGGGATACAGAGATGAACAGACTCCGGCCTTCTTGGAGTTCACAGCCCAGTGGGGTGACAGACAGCTAAGCAAGGAAGCGTATTATGTCAGATGAGCTATGCTAATCGTCTGTGCAGGGTGCCTTGGGATCCTGGGAGAGTGGCCGGGTTAGAGCTGAGCATGGGAGGCGGGAAGAAGGACTGAAGAGAAGGCATTGTCATCAGAAACAACTAAGCTTGAATCATAGCCCTGCCTCTGCCCTTTATTAGCTGTGAGATGTTAAGAAAATTACTTAACCTGTCTGAGCTTTAGCTTTATTATCTGTGAAATCAAAATAATTTTAATGGACTGTTTCAGAAGATGAAATAAGATCATATTTATAAAGCACTTAGCGCAGTTGCTGGCATCTGGTAAGCGTTCAATAAATGTGACCTCTTCGTTCATTTCATCATTATTATTTTCTCTGCAGTCCGAGTCAACTTCTGACATACCAGGAGAGGATCGGTGCTAAAGACAAGATACGGGCAATCAGACAGCGACTTCCTATCCAGTTCACAGAGAATACCTATGTTCTGTTTATTGGGAGCTGTCAGCCTGCCTCAATTTGCTATAAAACCCACTTCTTTTCCAGTTGCTGGTTGGGAAATTCTACCCCGAGTTATCAGTTTACGAGGTGTGTGGCAAAGGCAAGGTTGGGAACGGTCCTGCCACCTTATCTGGTTCTCTGCCTTGGCAATGTCCTCTTCCTCTGTCCCCTTTTCATTACGCATTCAGAGTTTAAAGCAGAGAGGACTGCATTTCCTCTTGTCACTGGCATGACTGTGTCTGTCTCCTGGACATGTGCCCGCTGTAAATGGCTCCTACTTTTCTCCCATTAATACTGTGTCTGCATGTACAGCTGTCTAGGCCTTTGTTTAAATATTAAGAATGAGTGCGTTCAGACAGTCAGCACACAGAAATGTAGACGCATGGCCAAGAAAAAGAGTGTGGCTGACATAAAATACAGTGGTGAATAAATACGCAGAATCTGAGAAATTGTAAAGATTCAATCAATTTTTTTCATCCACAGGTTTATTCAATGTAATGGGGTGGGAAATGGCATGTGATGCCCAGACACAGAAGTAATGAGAGGTTTTTTTACATATATTCTGTTTATAAATTCATTCGACAAGCAAATTTGCCACCAACCTTTCTTTTACTTGACTAATCCTAGCAAGGATGGAGAGAATGGGAAGGCAGGTGCCTTCAGAGATCTGCTCTGGGTCACCTGTGATGCTGGGAACCACCTGCAGTAATTGTCCCACAAGCACACCTTCCATCATCCCTAGATCCTGAGACAAAGTACCAGGGTTACAAAGGACAACAGTGCCCATTCATTCGTTCACCTAATGGCATTCCCATTGCCTAGAAAACCCTGTGTAAGATTCTGTAAGAAATACGGAAATGAATAAAATCAATCCTTGTCTCCAGGGAGCTCATGATCTAAAGGGGGACACATATTACTCTAACATCAGATACAAAGGGATGTAAAAGATGAGTCAAGGTTATTAAAAGAGCCCAATGTTTATTATGTAATCTGTATTAAATGCACTATCAATGGGTCATTTTTGAAGGAGCAGCCAGAGTATTCATTATATAACTGTACCAATTTTACAAAAATGGCAACTTGAATGAAAAACTGAAAGTTTAAATCAGATATTTTGCCTGATGTTCAACAGAAATATTATCACATGACCTTATATGCTCAGATCATCATAACTAATATTTCTAGAACATTTTGCAGTAAAGTGCTTTTCTGTGTTAACTTCTGTGTATAGAGCTAGCATTAAACCCATGGTCCTATACATTAACATATATACTTAGATTTGGAGATGTATTGAATTATAAGGCCACCACTTCCAAATTATTCAGATATTGGAGTGTCAGTAAAACCCATTGTTGTAAAAATCAAACTTCAGAATGTTTCTCTTTTTCCTCAAATTAGAGGTACAACATATCTGAAGCACAGTATATTAAAAGAACTGCCCAATATTGAGGGAAATAGAGATGCCTAATACTAAAAAAAAATAAAAAATTAACATGGCTGATGTATTAGGTTTGAATGTGAAAAATACTAAAATCCTCAAATTTATTGCCAGCTTATACCACACATCAAATCTGATCCTGAAAACTGAAAAACCCCAATGTCTGAGGCAAGAGTCAACAGGAAAAAAGGCTTCAAACAATTTAGAAGCAGCATGTTTACTCAGTGTATAGTATTTGCATATCACTCTTCTTAATTCTGTTAAATCCTGAGGCTTCTACTGGCAGACATTTGATGTCACACCAGGAGCAAAAGAAGGGGGCATGAGCACTTGAAAGGTAACAGAATGATATTTCTTTCCTAAATGGAATGTAATTCTGATGGACTTTTTCAAAGTTACTTGGGATTTTTGAGGTTTGACACTGATTGAGCAGATGTAAGACAAACACATGTTTTGTAAGCTAACTTGCCCCACCGCATTCTGTGTGATAAAAGTAGTTTTAAAAGGAATGTGTATATGTATAGCTGATTCATTTTGCTGTACAGTAGAAACTAACACAACATTGTAAAGCAACTATACTCCAATAAAAATTAATTTAAAAAAAAATAAAAGGAATATCAAGTACAAGTGTAAAATTCTGCACACTCCTCCAGAAATCAACCTTGTAACCTTATTTGATGTGATATATTTAAAACAGCTGGTATAAAATCAGTGGAGGAGAAAGGACAAACAATTTTGATAAATTTAAATTAGCATTAACTGTTAAAAATACCAAAAAAAATAATAATCTATTTGGGGAATTATTTAAAATCAAGTAGATTAAATGACTAAATACCGATAACAAGAAAGATGTTCGGAAGGAAGACAAGGATACTGAGTTGACATGGACTATGTTGTCTGAAGCATGAATGGTAAAAAAAAAAGAATTAGAGTAACCGCTAAAAGAATAATGTATAATTTTCAACATACTAGAGGAAGAAATAGAAAAAAATAAAATAACCTATCCAATAAAAGCAGAAAAGGAAGAAAATGTGAACAGAAAATAGCATGGCAAATTGAAAACACAATATTGATGAAAAATATCAAATTAGAAATTTACATATTTAGGACCAAATTACAATAAAAGCAATTTATTTCTACATATACCACACATTGTCGTTATGGTTGTAGTCATGATTATATGACCGTTTCTATTGGACATCTGGCATCTAAAGGGTTCTCAAAGGAAAATTTAAGGTCTTGCATTTATACATCAGAAAAAACTAAAGACTGTAAATTAATAAAATAGGGTTTTTAAGCTGAAAAAGAAAGTACTAAATCGAGAGATAGTGTTGGGAAGTCAATAATAGAGATAAGAGAAAAACGTACAAAATAAAACAAAGAAAATCATAGGGATAATAGACAAACCTAAAAGATAATTAATTGCAATAGCACAAAGAAGGAAAGATAGAAAGAAGAAATGAGTGAATAAACGAACAAATGAATGAACCTCTGGCATGGTTAAGAGTGTCCCAGGAAGGTTGAAAGTAGAGGATCTTGTTTCTCAGACAGGGATAACACATGCCAACTGTGAATTTTCCTGCCACATCAGAGAAGAGACCCCTGACACGAGGACCAGAATCCTTCCACCCTGGATTCTTTCTCTAATTGGGACCCCAAGAAGCCCATCTGGAGGAAAACTGAATTAAGGCTAGATCCCTGAACATAATAGCTCCCTTCTTAACATATAATGGACGCATAGTCTCTGAATCAATTCAAAACTCTTTTGGACTCAGCTCTATAACACCAGTTTTTCAAACTTTATTCCCCGTTATGTGAGGTAGTACCTCTTTGTCTGCCACAATACTCTCTTTGACCTTTAAACTTCAAGGTTTTCAAGCTCTGGGATGTGGAAACTAGGTTGAACACAGAGCATCAAGGCTCCTAATTATCTGATCATCTCTTCCTACTTACAGGCCTGGTCTCTAAGTTCTAGCATGTTCCATGCCTAGGAATCCCATCATTCTATGGTACCCGCCTAATTGTGGCAGAGCATCCCAGCTGTAGCTGAGCACCTGTTTCTGAGGGTAAGCATAAGAGATAAGTCTCACTCTGTGATCTGGCAGGGCTAGGACACATCCCATGGTTACTTTAGCCGGAAAAACATGAAGGAGGGGAGGGTTGGTGGAGACCTTGAACAAAGCCAGGATCCAAGCCTGCAGTTCAGGATTTCTTGCAGGTGTGTTTGATCACTTTGTACCTACTATCAGGAACTGTGAAACGTGGCTACCAATTTGTTTTCAGTCTTTGTTTGGCTGTGTCTAATGATGTCAAAACAACCTGTCAGTTCAACACAAAGATATGAGCTGGTTCATTGGAGACACTCACTTACTGCTTGACACTGTGGAGGTAGAAAAACTGGGAGCTGGACTGCCCTCTCCCATCCCTGGCCTCCCTCCAGCCACTTCTAATGCGTTTGCTGTTCTATGTTACTTGATTGCAAGGTGTGAGAGAGGTAGCCAATGTGAGACCTGATGAATGAGAAGAGTGGCTTTATCCTTAATGGTTATTTGATCAGCATTATCACTCACAATGAGCCCTACTGCAGTTGAAGCATGTACAATACTTCATGAAATTCAACGTACTCAAATAGACCTACTGTTGGTTTATGGTTGGATGAGGATAATTATTAAAGTAATTATTAGATCATTTCCAATAATAGGAATTTGCTCATTGTCTTCACCTTTATCTTCAAAGCATTAGACAAACACTGACTTGATCCTTTAAACACCCTCTGCTTGGCCTATTTGCATCGGCCAATTGCTATACATGTTAATCTTAGAACATAGCAAGGGAAATACCCCCTTCCTGTAGGTATGATCAGTAATGACAATCTTCTGAGGCTGTGGCTGGCCTTTATCTGCAGCTACCTTCCTTCCGGCATTCCGCCTACTGAACAACAATTTATAGCACTGCTGGGTGGTGAGAGATGCTGAAGGGTCGTATGCACAGAGCTTAACAAATCATCTTCCAATGCAAGTTTTGTGTAAGTAAAAGTACCTTGCTGAGTGTATATTTTTTCATTTGGAACTTTGAATTACAGAGATTAGGGCAAAAGTGGTCACATGGATACAGAACAAGCCACATAGCTGCAGAAGTTAAGCGAGGTCTCAGTGCATTAAGGTAGCCCAGCTGGAGCATGAAGAAAATCTAACATCATTATCAGCCTGCAGTGTGTTTGCTATGGCTAGAGAGAAAAGTATTTTTAGCTACTTTTTTTAAGTAATCAAAAGGGAGAAAAATATCTACCTTCACATTTTAGTTTTTTAAATCTTGATTTATTTCAATCAGCAATTTGCTTTATAATTTTATCTTTACAGACTTTTAAGCAATTAAATAGTTTAGTCTGATAGCCCTTAATTGCATAGTTATGCAATATTATGAGTAATGGATGTTTGATCAGGTGACACTTCTCAGCAACCAGAAATTGTTAAAAATTGTTTTCTTGCACATCCACATACCACATGGAACATTTTTTCCTTAAGCTGAGTGACATTTCTTGACAATTGTATCAGACTTATTTGTACAACATACAATGGAATGTTTGCCTATTTCAAATTGAAAATCAATTTTCTTCCTTTATCTCTTCTTTATAAGGAAGCTACATTACCTCCAAAGGGTAATGCTTCTAGAGCTTCAATTGTTGTGGTGAATGTAAAGGTCATTGGCTGCATGTGGCACCATACACTGTGGGGTGAGGTGCTTCACTCAGACTGAGACAGCTTGCTGAAAGAAAGGATTTTGAATCAGACATGAATTTGGCAGTGATGAAATCTGTTAAACATCTCCTCTACCTTATCAGGAAACATCAGGTGATTCTCCCCAGCAGCTGTCTCTGTCTCCTAGTTCATTCCTGCAAGAAAGCAGGAAGCAGCTCAATGCTGAGACCTGCCCTTCGGGTCAGTTTCTGAGCACCTGGGGACAATGAAAAATCCCAAGGCTTAGAGTCTGGAGACCTGAGTATCTGCTCAGGCTCTGGTATAAGCTCACTCTAAGGCCTTAGACAAGACACTTCCACTTTCTGAGCCTCAGTTCACCATTTATAAAATGAGAAGAGTTCTGGTAAAGATGACATGTTAAGTTTGTGTCTGGTACACTCTGTCAGCTTTAAACATATAGCAATGATAAATTAAATATAAAAAGAGAAATCCAAAAGACAGAGTTGGGCACAAAGTCATAACAAATATCACCATGGACTGAAATATAAGTTAAATGCAAAGCAGTGAATAGAGCTGAAGCCACAAGGTTTCTGGGTCACAGTCCAAACCAAAGCAGTGGTAGCCAGTAACCCAGTTCCCATGGGGTAAAATGGACAAAAAGTCCTCCCTGAAAACTGGCAGATTAAAGCTAGGTTCAGTACCTGAATTAAAGTGCTGTAGGGGAAATTCCCAACTGTGACACAAGGCCAAAAGAAGCTGTTGTTGCTTCTAACTAGAGTTTTTGCTATGGGAGATTGTGGTCAAAGGGGAGCAGGAGAGCACAGAAATCAGAAATAGAACCAAGCTACCTGCTGGTCTAGTAACAGGATTTGACATTTCCACAAAACTGCCACAGGAAAGAAGAGCTAAAATGCCATTAGAAGATGTGGGCTAGCCTACAAGTTCAGGAGAGTTACAAGGTGGCATCTACAAACTTTATAAAATAAGAAGGATACATACAGAGGGGAAAATGTGGAAAAGAAACTTTAAAATCAATGAGAATAAAATTGAAAATGCACACATAAGTCTTAGGGTAAAGAAGGCAGACAAAAGTTATTAATAGATTGAAAAGCTGCTCTTTTCAGATGAAATTAATTTTACAGGACAGTGTGAGAAAAACTACAAAATAAATTTGTGTAGGAACATCTGAGGGATAAAGAATTTCTATGAAAATGAACAAAAAATATGAAACAAAAGTTGGCAGAAATTGGACAAGAACAGGAATTGGAAAATAGAGTCACTAAAAGGAGAAAAAATATAAGAACATCCAGACAGGACACAGTAGAAGAGGAATTAGTGGATTGGAAAATAGTGCAGAGGAATTTAATTAGGATATCAGTTAAGAGATATAAAAGCTAGAGTTAGAAAAAAATTTATCAAGTATGTATTTTTAAATAAAGAGAATGGAAAAGTAAGAAAATGGAAAGAACCAACAATTTTACAGAATTGGAGGAAGACATGAGTTTGCAGGTAGAAATACACATCAACTACGGAATAATAAAAATATAGTCATGTGTGAATATCATATAAAATAAGAATAAGGAGAAAAATTATAAAAACAGCTGGAGAAAGAAGATAGGCTACCACAAAGTTTTAACAATAGGACTTAAAGCAGACTTCTCAATAGAAAGCAGAAAATAATGGGTTAATATATTCAAAGTGCTGCAGGAAAATATCCAAAATCTAGAATTTTACATACAGCTCAAAAATTTGGGGGAATAGGAACAAAATAAAGACATGTACACATATACCAAAAATAGAAGAGTTTAACATCCATGGGCCCTCACTATGAGAATTTTTGAAGGATTAAATTATACACAGAGAGAGAGAGCAAAAATTGATGAAATGTTAATGTCACAAAAACAAAGCAATGCAGATTATCAATGAAATCGAAATCTGCTTTGTTGGAATAATCAAATTCAAAAATCTCTAGCCAAATTAAACAAGGAAAAAAACCAAATTACCAATGTCGGTAATGAAAGAGAGACATCACTAAAGAGTCTATAGATTAAAAGGATAAAAAGATAATATTTATATACATATAAATTCCACACACTATATAAAGGGGACAGATTCCTTGAAAAATATCTACTACTAAATAGATAGAAAAATAAATAATATTTAAAAATCACTTAGGAATATTATAGTAAGATTGATAAAACCAAAGAAGAAATGTTAAAAATACCTGGGTGAAAAAAATGCAATAAATACAGTAGAATAGTAATAAGAATGACAACAGGTTACACAACAGAAACCATGGAAGTCAAATGACAAAGTAACAATATCTTGAAAGTACTGAAATTTTTAAAAGATATCCTTTTAATCAACATATATATAATAAAAATATCCTTCCAAAATGAAAGTAGGGTTTTTGCAGTCAGTATAGTTTAGTATCGCCTAGTACACTGGTCTCTCATGCAAATAAAAACTATAAATTCTGGGCAAAACACACAGCAACAATAACAACAACAACCTAACATTACCGGAGCCAAGCAAAAGTAGCAAGATTCTGGAGACAGATTAACACTTAGAAGAAGGAATGACACTGTGCACATTCCCTGTTATTACAGCTTTTAGCCACAGGGTAAACCCTAGTGAAAAATCTAAAGTCTTCCTGGCCTGAAGAACTAGAGGAAAGGATTTGGGCAACTATAGAGTTAAGAAGTAAAGGGAAATTTCCAAAAAGGAAATAACCAAAGAGGAGGTATATTATCATTTTAACAAAGGATGAACAAGACAGCTACATTGAAAGCAGTAAAGAAAATGCTTAAATAAATTGAAGACAATCTAAATAAATGAAAAAGCATACCATATATGTCTCAGTCCATTTGGGCTGCTGTAACAAAATACCATAAACTGAGTAGCTTATAAACACCAGAAATTTATTTCTCACAGTTCTGGAAGCTGGAAGTCCAAGATCAGGGTACCAGCATGGTCAGGAGAGGTTCCCTCCTCTGGATTGCATTTCTAGTTCTGTCCTTACACAGTGGAAGGGGGCAAGCAAATTCTCTGGGGTCTGTTTCATAAAGGCACTAATTGTATTCGTGAGGGCTCCAATATTATAACCTAATCATTTCCCAAAGGCCCTATCTCTTAATAACATCACCTTGACGGTTAGGATTTCAACATATGAATTTGAGGAGGATACAAATATTCAGCTCATAGCAATATTCATGGATTGAAAGACTCAATATTGTCAAAATATCAGTCTTTCCCAAACTTGTCTATATATTTAATGCACTCCAATCAAAATCTCAAGAAATTGACTAGATGATTCTAAAACTTTTATTAAAGTGCAAAGAATTTTGAATATCCAAAGCAATCTTGAAACAAAGGCCAAAGGTTCATTAATTGAGGTATGTGGTACTGACAAAGGAATCAAAAAATAGACCAGAATAGATCCAGAAAAAAAATTCCCAATTACAGAGTTACTTGATTTTTGACAAAAGTGCCAAAACAATTGAATAGGAGAGGAGATCCTTTCAATAAATGATGCTGGAATAATTAAATATTCACACAGGGAAAAATTAACTTTGAACTCTACCTCACACTATACACAAAAATTAATTTAATATAGATCATTGACCTCAATATAAAAGCTAAAACCATAAACTTTCAGAAAAAAATCATAGGAGAATATATTATTCACTTTGGGCTAGGCAAAGAGTTCTTAGGTCACAGAAAGCAGTAAACCATAAAGAAAAAAATAAATGATGATTTAACTACAAACAAACTTTAAAACTTCAGTTCATTGAAAGACACCACCATGAAGAAAATAAATAAGCAAGCACAGACTTGAAAACATTTACAGAACTTACGTCTGACTGAAGACTGGTCTCCAGAATATATAAAGTAATCCAACAATTCAACAATGAAAAGAAACAACCCAAAGAAAAATAGGCAAAAGATTGATAAAAACAAAATTTGGGGACGTTATAAAACTGAAATTCTCATGTTGTTAGTGAGGATATGAAATGGTTCAAACACTTTGGAAAACAATCTTAGCAGTTTCTTTTAAAATTAAACATACACCATGCTATGAAACAGAAATTCCACTCCTAAGTATTTACCAAGATATCTGAAAACATAAATTCACAAAAAAAACTTGTAAAATGTCAACATTATATTATTATATTCATAATAGTACAAACTGTGAATAAACAAAAGATTCATTAATAAAAGAATGGATGAACAAACTACTGTATATTCATACAATGGAATACTATTCCACAAGAAAGCGACTGAACTACTGATACATGTAACAGCATTGATGAATCTGAAAAAATTTATACTGAGTAAAAAGAAGCCTTACACAAAAGAATGCACAATGTATAATCCCATTTGTATGAATACTAAAATGAGCAAAATTACCCTGTGGTGGAAAAAAATGAGAAGAGTGATTGCTGCTGGAAAATTTGTAAAAAGGTTGTATGTGAAGGAAACGAGGGAATTTTTTGGAATAATGATCATGTTTCATAACTTGATAGAGGTTTTGTTTATATATGCTTGTGAATTAAACTCAAAAAATTTATTCTTATGATTTGTGCATTTTATTGAATTTACATTTCACATCAAAATAAAATATTTTAAACTAACATTGAACTTTAGTTAGGAACATGGAGGCTAAAGTATTTGGTGGGAGGTGTATTGATCTGTTTATTTTTAACATCTTTATTGGAGTATACTTGCTTTACAATGTTGTGTTAGTTTTTGCTGTATAACAAAGTGAATCAGCTATATGCATACTTATATCCCCATATCCCCTCCCTCTTCCATCTCCCTCCCCCATCCCTATCCCACCCTTCTAGGTGGTCACAAGGCACCTAGCTGACCTCCCTGTGAGATTCAGCTGCTTCCCATTAGCTATCTATTTTACATTTGGTAGTGTATATACGTCAATGCTACTGTCTCACTTCGTCCCAGCTTACCCTTCCTCATCCCAGTCTCCTCAAGTCCATTCTCTACGTCTGCAATCTTTATTCCTGTCCTGCCCCTAGGATCATCAAAACATTTTTTTTTTCATATTCCATATATATGTGATAGCATACGGTATTTGTTTTTCCCTTTCTGACTTACTTCACTCTGTATGACAGACTCTAGGGCCATCCACCTCACTACAAATAGTTCAATTTCGTTTCTTTTTATGGCTGAGTAATATTCCACTGTATATATGTGCCACATCTTCTTTATCCATTCATCTGTTGATGGACACTTAGTTTGCTTCCATGTTCTGGCTATTGTAAATAGAGCTGCAATGAACATTGTGGTACATGACTCTTTTTGAATTATGGTTTTCTCAGGATATATGCCCAGTAGTGGGATTGCTGAGTCGTATGGTAGTTCTATTTTTAGGTTTTTAAGGAATCTCCATACTGTTCTCCATAGTGGCTGTATCAATTTACATTCCCACCAACAGGGCAAGAGGGTTCCCTTTTCTCCACACCCTCTCCAGCATTTATTGTTTGTAGATTTTTTGATGGTGGCCATTCTGACTGGTGTGACGTGATACCTCATTGTAGTTTTGACTTGCATTTCTCTAATGATTACTGATGTTGACTATCTCTTCATGTGTTTATTGGCAATCTGTATATCTTCTTTGGAGAAAAGTCTGTTTAGGTCTTCTGCCCATTTTTGGATTGGGTTGTTTGTTTTTTTGATATTGAGTTGCTTGTATATTTTGGAGATTAATCCTTTGTAAGTTGCTTTGTTTGCAAATATTTTCTCCCATTCGGAGGGTTGTCGTTTTGTCTTGTTTATGGTTTCCTTTGCTGTGCAAAAGCTTTTAAGTTTCATTAGGTCCCATTTATTTATTTTTGATTTTATTTCCATTTCTCTAGGAGGTGGGTCAAAAAGGATCTTGCTGTGATTTATGTCATAGCATGTTCTGCCTATGTTTTCCTCTAAGAGTTTTATAGTGTCTGCCCTTAGTTTTAGGTCTATAATCCATTCTGAGTTTATTTTTCTGCATGGTGTTAGGAAGTGTTCTAATTTCATTCTTTTACATGTAGTTGGCCAGTTTTCCCAGCACCAGTTATTGAAGAGGCTGTCTTTTCTCCATTGTATACTCTTGCCTCCTTTATCAAAGATAAGGCGACCATATGTGCATGGGTTTATTTCTGGGCTTTCTATCCTGTTCCATTGATCTATATTTCTGTTTTTGTGCCAGTACACTACTGTCTTGATTACTGTAGCTTTGTAGTATAGTCTGAAGTCAGAGAGCCTGATTCCTCCAGCTCTGGTATTCTTTCTCAAGATTGCTTTGGCTATTTGGGGTTGTTTGTGTTTCCATACAAATTGTGGAATTTTTTGTTCTAGGTCTGTGAAAAATGCCATTGGTAGTTTGATAGGGATTGAACTGAATCTGTAGATTGCTTTGGGTAGAATAGTCATTTTCACAATGTTGATTCTTCCAATCCAAGAACATGGTATATCTCTCCATCTGTTTGTATCATCTTTAATTTCTTTCATCAGTGTCTTATAGTTTTCTGCATACAGGTCTTTCACCACCTTAGGTACATTTATTCCTAGGTATTTTATTCTTTTTGTTGCAAGGGTAAATGGGACTGTGTCCTTAATTTCTCTTTCAGATTTTTCATCATTAGTGTATAGGAATGCAAGAGATTTCTGTGCATTAATTTTGTATCCTGCTACTCTCCCAAATTCAATGATTAGCTCTAGTAGTTTTCTGGTAGCATCATTAGGATTATCTATGTATGGTATCATGTCATCTGCAAACAGTGACAGCTTTACTTCTTCTTTTCTGATTTGGATTCCTTTTATTTCTTTTTCTTCTCTGATTGTTGTGGCTAAAACTTACAAAACTATGTTGAATAACAGTGGTGAGAGTGGGCAACCTTGTCTTCTTCCTGATCTTAGAGGAAGTGGTTTCAGTTTTTCACCATTGAGAATGATGTTGGCTGTGGGTTTGTCTTATATGGCCTTGATTATGTTGAGGTAGGTTCACTCTTTGCCTACTTTCTGGAGAGATTTTATTATAAATGGGTGTTGAATTTTGTCAAAAGCTTTTTCTGCATCTATGGAGATGATCATACAGATTTTATCCTTCAGTTTGGTCATATGGTGTACCACACTGATTGCTTTGCATATATTGAAGAATCCTTGCATTCCCAGGATAAACCTCACTTGATCATGATGTATGATCCTTTTAATGTGCTGTTGGATTCTGTTTGCTAGTATTTTGTTGAGAATTTTTGCATCTATGTTCATCAGAGATATTGGCCTGTAGTTTTCTTTTTTTGTGACATCTTTGCCTGGTTTCAGTATCAGGGTGATAATGGCCTAGTAGAATGAGTTTGGGAGTGTCCCACCTTCTGCTATATTTTGGAAGAGTTTGAGAAGGATAGGTGTCAGCTCTTCTCTAAATGTTTGATAGAATTCACCTGTGAAGCCATCTGGTCCTGGGCTTTCGTTTGTTGGAAGATTTTTAATCACTGTTTCAATTTCAGGGCTTGTGATTGGTCTGTTTATATTTTCTATATCTTCCTGGTTCAGTCTCAGAAGGTTGTGCTTTTCTAAGAATTTGTCCATTTCTTCCAGGTTGTCCATTTTATTGGCATATAGTTGCTTGTAGTAATCTCTCATAATCCTTTGTATTTCTGCAATGTCAGTTGTTATTTCTCCTTTTCCATTTCTAATTCTGTTGATTTGAGTCTTCTCCCTTTTTTTCTTGATGAGTCTGGCTAATAGTTTATCAATTTTGTTTATCTTCTCAAAGAACCCGCTTTTAGTTTTATTAATCTTTGCTATCATTTTCTTCATTTCTTTTTCATTTACTTTTGATCTGATCTTTATGATTTCTTTCCTTCTGCTAACTTTGGGTTTTGTTTGTTCTTTCTCTAGTTCCTTAAGGTGTAAGATTAGATTGTTTGAGATTTTTTTTTTGTTTCTTGAGGTAGGATTGTATCGCTATAAACTTCCCTCTTAGAATTGCTTTTGCTAAATCCTATAGGTTTCGGGTCATCATGTTTTCATTGCCATTTTTTTCTAGGTATTTTTTGATTTCCTCTTTGATTTCTTTGGTGATCTCTTGGTTCTTTAGTAGCGTATTGTTTAACCTCCATGTGTTTGTATTGTTTACAGTGTTTTTTCCTGTAATTGATATCTAGTCTCATAACGCTGTGGTCGGAAAAGATACTTGATACGATTTCAATTTTCTTAAATTTACCAAGGCTTGATTTGTGAAAGAAGATATGGTCTATCTTGGAGAATTCCATGAGCACTTGAGAAGAAAGTGTATTCTGTTGTTTTTGGATGGAATGTCCTATAAATATCAATGAAGTCCATCTTCTTTAATGTGTCATTTAAAGTTTGTGTTTCCTTATTTATTTTCATTTTGGATGATCTGTCCATTGGTGAAAGTGGAGTGTTAAACTCCCCTACTGTTATTGTGTTGCTGTCGATTTCCCCTTTTATGGCTGTTAGCATGTGCCTTGTGTATTGAGGTGTTCCTGTGTTGGGTGCATAAATACTTACAATTGTTATGTCTTCTTCTTGGATTGACCCCTTGATCGTTATGTAGTGTCCTTCCTTGTCTCTTGTAATAGTCTGTATTTTAAAGTGTATTGTGTCTGATATGAAAATTCCTACTCCAGATTCTTTAGATTTCCATTCGTATGGAATAACTTTTTCCATCCCCTCACTTTCAATCTGTATGTGTCCCTAGGTCTGAAGTAGGTGTCTTGTAGACAGAATATATGTGGGTTTTGTTTTTGTATCCATTCAGTCAGTCTATGTCTTTTGGTTGGAGCATTTAACCCATTTACATTTAAGGTAATTATCGATATGTATGTTCCTATTACCATTGTCTTAATTGTTTTGGGTTTGTTAGTGTAGGTGTTTTCCTTCTCTTGTGTTTCTTGCCTAGAGAAGTTCCTTTAGCATTTGTTGTAAAGCTGGTTTTGTGGTGCTGAATTCCCTTAACTTTCACTTGCCTGTAAAGATTTTAATTTCTCTGTCAAATCTGAATGAGATCCTTGCTGGGTAGAGTAATCTTGGTTGTAGGTTCTTCCCTTTCATCACTTTAAATATGTCCTGCCACTCCCTTCTGGCTTGCAGAGTTTCTGCTGCAACCTTATGAGGATTCCCTTTTGTTATTTGTTGTTTTTCCCTTGCTGCTTTTAATATTTTTTCTTTGTATTTAATTTTTGATAGTTTGATTAATATGGGTCTCGGCATGTTTTCCTTTGGGTTTATCCTGTATGGGACTCTCTGTGCTTCCTGGACTTGATTGACCATTTCCTTTCTCACGTTAGAGAAGTTTTTGACTATAATCTCTTCAAATATTTTCTCAGACCGTTTCTTTTTCTCTTCTTCTTCTGGGGCCCCTATAATTCGAATGTTGGTGTGTTTAATGTTGTCCCAGAGGTCTCTGAGACTGTCCTCAATTCTTTTCATTCTTTTTTCTGTATTCTGCTCCCTTGCAGTTATTTCCACCTTTTTATCTTCCAGCTCACTTATACGTTCTTCTGCCTCAGTTATTCTGCTATTGATTCCTTCTAGACTATTTTTAATTTCAGTTATTATGTTGACATCACTGTTTGTTTGCTCTTTAGTTCTCCTAGATCCTTGTTAAATGTTTCTTGTATTTTCTTCATTCTGTTTCTGAGATTTTGGATCATCTTTACTATCATTACTCTGAATTCTTTTTCAGGTAAGTTGCCTATTCGTCTTCATTTACATGGTCTTGTAGGTTTTTACCTTGCTTCTTCATTTGTAACATTTTTTTGTTACTTCGTTTTTGTTTTTGTTTTTTTTTTGAGGGGTGAAGCTGTATTCCTGTCTTACTAGTTGTTTGGTCTGAGGCGTCCAGCACTGGCGTTTGCAGGCAGTTGGATAAAGCCAGGTCTTGGTGCTGAGATTAGGACCTCCAGGAGGCCTCACTCCGATTAATATTCCCTGGGGTCTGAGGTTCTCTGTTAGTCCAGTGGTTTGGACTCAGAGCTCCCACCACACAAACTTGGGCCTGCCCTCCAGCCTGGGGACCAAGATCCCGCAAGCTGCATGGCATGGCAAAAAAAAAAGAAAAAAAGAAGAAAAGGAGCAGTACAATATCAAAGAATAAAAAACAAAATACAATTAGAAAGATAAAAAATATACTAGGAAAAATAAAAATATAATTGAAACAATCAGTCGCTGGGGGTTCCTCCCTTCCCCTTAGGTGTCCGTGGTCCCCCACCGGTGCCTGGTAGGTGCCCTAGTCGTGTGGAGACACGAATTCCGTGTCCTCCTAGTCCGCCATCTTGACTCTGCCCACTGTATTAGTCTTGATATCTGTAATTTACCTTGTTTTTCATTAAACAAGTGGGATAGCTCACGAATGGACAGAGATAGATAGATGTATAGATAATAAGGCCAGAATAGTAAAATGTGAATAATAAAATCTAGTTAGTGAGTATATTGGTAGGTGTAGACTGATCTATAACCCTCAGATTCCTTGGAGTTTCACTCTGGAACATGATGAAGCAGAGAAAGTCAGTCCCTGGCTCTAGACCTGCATCCCATGGGCTACCCCCTTCTTCTACAACCCCTTCTTGTTTCACACACAGATTTATATCACATTCTCCTTCTTGTTTCACACCCTTTTTTATCCCACACTGAGAAGATCTTCATGTTGATAGACATCCAAGCTATGTCCAATACCCCACCATTCCGTCACATCTCCAGCTTAGGGATGTACAGTCTAGTGTGCATGTAGCAGTGGTGCCATCCCACCCACAAGAGACCTGACTCAGGGAAGAGTCCCACACTATCTTTTGATGTAGGTTCATTACTATCTTTTTGAATAGGTAATTTGAGTCCTGAGTACTAAGCATATGCTCTAGAAGTGGAGGTAGAGAGACCACATGTTCTAGGCTGCACACTCTTCACGTTATGGTAAGAAACATGGCAGCAGTAAGCCCAGAGCAGGGCTCTCTAGAAACATGGGACTGAGGACAGGGACTTTGTAACAGATTGTACATATATATTTTAAGAAGCTACAATAATATCTCCTATCCACATATTTTTATTATGTGACTGACAGTTCTCCCATCTTTCACTGGTGTTTATATCCCCTTCCCTTGAAATGGGGAAGGTCCTCTGACAGCTTTGATTAATAAAGTACAGTGGAAGAAATTATGCAACTTTCAACGCTAGGTCATAAAAATGTCCTTCACTTTTGCCTTATTCTCTGGGGATGCTCATGCTTGAAACCCAGCAACCATGCTGTAAGGAAGCCCAAGCAGCCTGTGGAGAGGTCCACAGTGACGAACCAAGGATCCCAGCTTACAGCCATGGCTGAGCTCTTAACCAACAGTCACCACCAAACTGTCATCCATATGGGTGAACCATCTTGGAAATGGATCCTCCAGCTCCTAGTTGAGGTTTCCCAGCTGATGGCATATGGAACAGAGATGAGCCACCCCTGCTGAGTCCTGTCCAATTTGCAGATTCATTATCAAAATAAATGATTACTGTTGTTTTCAGAAGAATTAAGCCATTAAGTTTGAGGGTGGTTTGATTACTGATACTCCGTAATAGCATCTGAGACAGGCT
The DNA here is from genome assembly GCF_028021215.1 of Eschrichtius robustus. Lineage (NCBI taxonomy): Eukaryota > Metazoa > Chordata > Mammalia > Artiodactyla > Eschrichtiidae > Eschrichtius > Eschrichtius robustus. The sequence continues at coordinate 14,432,236 of NC_090838.1, forward strand.
CTGCATGCCCAGAACTCTGGACAGTACACTTTACTCATTTTCCTTCCTGACCAATGTAAATTTTTCCTTTAACACCTTATCCTTTGTGAAGTTGTACCAGAACCCCATTTGGTTTAACTATATTCTGTGCTTCCATAACACATTGTGTATTCTCTATCTTAGCATACACGACACATATTCAACTTATGCATTTACATATTTGTCCTACTAGACTGATAGGACGAAGACTACACCTTATTCCCTCTGGAGCTTCAGTATCTAGCACTAGATCTTACATACAGGAAGGATTCCAAAATATTCACTGAACTAAAATAAAAGTTACAGCCTGCTTCAGAGTTTTCCATTAATGATTTACCTAAGGGTATTGTAGATATGGCCATAAACAAAAACTGATTGCTAACAGAGAGCAATGTCAGGGAGAAGGAAAATCAAAGTCTGCCACTCGAGGGAAGACCAAGGAGGGCCAAGAAGATTTAGTGTTAGTGCTACCTGCTGCCTGCAAAGGAGTAAACATTACCCTCAGATGTGGTAATGGTGTTTTTATAGGACAACCACAAAAGGTTTTCTTCCAATATATTTGCCTCCTTTCTTGAAAGCCGAGTCCACTGTGAGCATTTTCACTCCTCAAGAAATTTCGGGCTTCCCTGGTGGTGCAGTGGTTAAGAATCCACCTGCCAATGCAGGGGACATGGGTTTGAGCCCTGGCCCAGTAAGATCCCACATGCTGCGGAGCAACTAAGCCCATGTGCCACAACTACTGAGCTGCACTCTAGAGCCCATGAGCCACAACTACGGAGCCCACATGCCACAACTACTGAAGCCCGCTCACCTAGAGCCTGTGCTCCAAAACAAGAGAAACCATCGCAATGAGAAGCCCACACACCACAATGAAGAGTAGCCCCTGCTCACCGCAACTAGAGAAAACCCGCGCGCAGCTAAGAAGACCCAACACAGCCAAAATTAAATAAATAAATAAATTTATTTTTAAAAAAAAAATGAAAGAAAGAAATCTGGATGGACTAGAATGAGTCCAGAATAACCCATTACTCTGAAAATCAGAAGTTTCAAGAGTGCATTTTCTTTGACAATTGTAAAGAAAATGGACACAATGAAGTATTCCAGTCTTTGGTATTTTGAGAACTACTCCAAACAAAGAAAGGAAATGATCAACTATCACCATTATTATAAGAAGAGAATGTGAGAAAAATAAACTGTACCACGGTCTATTTCAACCCAGATAAGATTTACAATTTTGAAAATACATTAAGGTTTCAGCACTACGAAAGTTTTTTGATCGGTTTCCTCTTACAAGAAAATTCTTTTCTATTTCCTAGGAGACTGCTCAGGAGAATTCTAGGCAGGAGTTTAAAAAGAATTTTGCCTGGGAGAGACAACCTTTTTTTTTTCTTTTAATGATTCTGGGCCTCTCATTCCCATTCCCAGGTTAAAAGCTGATTTGTACTGCATTTGACATTATTCCCAGCCCTAATATCTCTGTCTGGGCATAGGCTGGAAGTGTCAACAATCTGTGAGATACCCCAATTCTCACAGTACTCAAAAGGCTCACCTTAGAACTTGAACTTACCAAGGGAAAATAAATTAACCCAGTCCCTCTAGGAGGTAACCAAAGACCAATTCATTTTTCATCCCTGTTCTCCCTTCCAACGATTGAGTTTTATCCTAAGGCTGGTTCCTTTTGCTATCATAGGATACCTACCAATAGGTATCTTTCTTCATTCTTGCCAACAGGTGAGACAGACCATCTCTTGAGGTTTTTCTTCTAATCAAAAAAATTTTACCAAAAACCTGTAAAAAAAAAGAACTGGAACTCCTGGCTTGGGATCCCTCCGCTCCGCCATCACCAAGCTTCCCCGGAGATTCAGGGCAGAGTGGCCCCACACCTGGCACCCAGAACAGAGCCCGCGTTTGGGTAGAGCTGGAACTCCTGGCTTGGGGTCCCTCCCATCCGCCGTCACTGAGCTGTCCTGCAGCCCCAGGGCAGGGTGGCCTCACTGTGCTGCCGGCTCTGGAGGGGCCCCACCGGCTGAAGCTGTGACCCTCTTGGGGACCACGGGCCAGTTGCTTCAATAAGTAGCTTAAAGACAAAACAGAAACTCAAGGTTTGTGCCTGAGATCATGTTGATGTGAAACCAGGGATGGCCACCTTGGGCCAGCTTGTGGGATCTTGGTTCCCAGGTTGGAGGTGGGGTCTGAGCTCCTGTGGTGGGAGCTCTGAGTCCAAACCACTGGACTAACAGAGAACCTCAGACCCCAGGGAATATCAATTGCAGTAAGGCCCGCCGGAGGGCCACATCTCAGCACCAAGACCCAGCTCTATCCAACTACCTGCAAACTCCAGTGTTGGACAACTCAGGCCAAACAACCAGTAAGACAGGAATATAGCACCACCAGTCAAAAAAAAAAAAAAAAAAATGAAACGACAAAGAAATATGTTACAGACGAAGGAGCAAGGTAAAAACCTACAAGACCAAATAAATGAAGACAAAAGAGGCAATCTACCTGAAAAAGAATTCAGAGTAATGATAGTAAAGATGATCCAAAATCATGGAAACAGAATGGCGAAAATACAAGAAACATTTAACAAGGATCTAGAAGAACTAAAGAGCAAACAAAAAGTGATGAACAACACAATAACTGAAATTAAAAACAGTCTAGAAGGAATCAATAGCAGAATAACTGAGGAAGAAGAACGTATAAGTGAGCTGGAAGATAAAAAGGTGGAAATAACTGCAAGGGAGCAGAATAAAGAAAAACGAACGAAAAGAATTGAGGACAGTCTCAGAGACCACTGAGACACCATTAAATGCACCAGCATTCGAATTATAGGGGTTCCAGCAGAAGAAGAGAAAAAGAAGGGTCTGAGAAAATATTTGAAGAGATTATAGTCAAAAACTTCTCAAACATGGGAAAGGAAATAGTCAATTAAGTCCAGGAAGCACAGAGAGTACCATAAAGGATAAACCCAAAGAGAAACATGCCAAGACACATATTAATCAAACTATCAAAAATTAAATACAAAGAAAAAATATTAAAAGCAGCAAGGGAAAAGCAACAAATAACATACAAGGGAATGCCCATAAGGTTAACAGCTGATCTTTCAGCAGAAACTCTGCAAGCCAGAAGGGAGTGGCAGGACATATTTAAAGTGATGAAAGGGAAAAACCTACAACCAAGATTACTTTACCCAGCAAGGATCTCATTCAGATTCAACAGAGAAATTACAACCTTTACAGACAAGTGAAAGTTAAGGGAATTCAGCACCACAAAACCAGCTTTACAACAAATGCTAAAGGAACTTCTCTAGGCAGGAAACACAAGAGAAGGAAAAGCCCGACAGTAACAAACCCAAAACAATTAAGACAATGGTAACAGGAACATACATATCAATAATTACCTTAAATGTAAATGGGTTAAATGCTCCAACCAAAAGACATACACTGGCTGAATGCATACAAAAACAAGACCTGTACATATGCTGTCTACAAGAGACACACTTCAGACCTAGGGACACATACAGATTGAAAGTGAGGGGATGGAAAAAGAGATTCCATGCAAATGGAAATCAAAAGAAAGCTGGAGTAGCAATTCTCACATCAGACAAAATAGATTAAAATAAAGACTATTACAAGAGACAAAGAAGGATACTACATAATGATCAAGAGATCAATCCAAGAAGAAGATATAACAATTGTAAATATTTATGCACCCAACACAGGAGCACCTCTATACATAAGGCAAATGCTAACAGCCATAAAAGGGGAAATCGACAGTAACACAATAATAGTAAGGGAGCTTAACACCCCACTTTCACCAATGGACGGATCATCCAAAGTGAAAATAAATAAGGAAACACAAGCTTTAAATGACACATTAAACAAGACAGACTTCATTGATATTTATAGGACATTCCATCCAAAAGCAACAGAATACAATTTCTTCTCAAGTGCTCATGGAACATTCTCCAGGATAGACCATATCTTGTGTCACAAATCAAGCCTGGTAAATTTAAGAAAATTGAAATCATATCAAGTATCTTTTCCGACCACAATGCTATGAGACTACATATCAATTACAGGAAAAAAATTGTAAAAAATACAAAAACATGGAGACTAAACAATACACTACTAAATAACCAAGAGATCACCGAAGAAATCAAAGAGGAAATCAAAAAATACCTAGAAACAAATGACAATGAAAACACGACGACCCCAAACCTATGGGATGCAGCAAAAGCAGTTCTAAGAGGGAAGTATATAGCAATACAACCCTACCTCAAGAAACAAGAAACATCTCAAATAAACAACCTAACCTTATACCTAAAGCAATTACAGAAAGAAGCATAAAAAAACCCCAATGTTAGCAGAAGGAAAGAAATCATAAAGATCAGATCAGAAATAATTGAAGGAAATGATGGCAAAGATCAATAAAACTAAAAGCTGGTTCTTTGAGAAGATAACATTGATAAGCCATTAGCCAGACTCATCAAGAAAAAATGGAAGAAGACTCAAATCAACAGAATTATAAATGAAAAATGAGAAGTAACAACTGACATTGCAGAAATACAAAGGATCATGAGAGATTACTACAAGTAACTATATGTCAATAAAATGGAAAACCTGGAAGAAATGGACAAATTCTTAGAAAAGCACAACCTTCTGAGACTGAACCAGGAAGATATAGAAAATATAAACAGAGCAATCACAAGCACTGAAATTGAAACTGATTAAAACCTTCCAACAGGGCTTCCCTGGTGGCGCAGTGGTTGAGAGTCCACCTGCCAATGCAGGGGACACGGGTTCGAGCCCTGGTCTGGGAAGATCCCACATGCCGCGGAGCAACTGGGCCCGTGAGCCACAGCTACTGAGCCTGCACGTCTGGAGCCTGTGCTCCGCAACAAGAGAGGCCGCGATAGTGAGAGGCCCGCGCACCGCGATGAAGAGTGGTCCCCGCTTGCCGCAACTAGAGAAAGCCCTCACACAGAAACGAAGACCCAATACAGCTAAAAATAAATAAATAAATAAATAAATAATAAAAATAAAGGAATTCCTTAAAAAAAAAAAAAAACCTTCCAACAAACAAAAGCCCCGGACCAGATGGCTTCACAGGTGAATTCTATCAAACATTTGGAGAAGAGCTAACACCTATCCTTCTCAAACTCTTCCAAAACATAGCAGAGGGAGGAACACTTCCAAACTCATTCTAGGAGGCCACCACCAACCTGATAGCAAAACCAGACAAAGATACCATAAAAAAAGAAAACTACAGGGCAATATCTCTCATGAACATAGATGCAAAAAACCTCAACAAAATACTAGCAAACAGAATCCAACAGCACATTAAAAGGATCATACATCATGATCAAGTGGGGTTTATCCCAGGAATGCAAGGATTCTTCAATATATGCAAAGCAATCAGTGTGGTACACCATATTAACAAACTGAAGGATAAAAACCATATGCTCATCTCAATAGATGCAGAAAAAGCTTTTGACAAAATTCAACACCCACTTATGATAAAAGCTCTCCAGAAAGTAGGCATAGAGTGAACCTACCTCAACATAATCAAGGTCATATATGACAAACCCACAGCCAACATCGTTCTCAATGGTGAAAAACTGAAACCATTTCCTCTAAGATCAGGAAGAAGACAAGGTTGCCCACTCTCACCACTGTTATTCAACATAGTTTTGGAAGTTTTAGCCACAACAATCAGAGAAGAAAAAGAAATAAATGGAATCCAAATTGAAAAAGAAGTAAAACTGTCACTGTTTGCAGATGACATGATACCATACATAGATAATCCTAATGATGCTACCAGAAAACTACTAGAGCTAATCAATGAATTTGGTAGAGTAGCAGGATACAAAACTAATGCACAGAAATCTCTTGCATTCCTATACACTAATGATGAAAAATCTGAAAGAGAAATTAAGGACACAGTCCCATTTACCTTTGCAACAAAAAGAATAAAATACCTAGGAATAAACCTACCTAAGATGACAAAAGACCTGTATGCAGAAAACTATAAGACACTGATGAAAGAAATTAAAGATGATACAAACAGATGGAGAGATATACCCTGTTCTTGGATTGGAAGAATCAACATTGTGAAAATGACTATGCTACCCAAAGCAATCTACATATTCAGTGCAATCCCTACCAAACTACCAATGGCATTTTTCACAGACCTACAACAAAAAATTTCACAATTTGTATGGAAACACAAAAGAACCCAAGTAGCCAAAGCAATCTTGAGAAAGAAAAGCAGAGCTGGAGGAATCAGACTTTCTGACTTCAGACTATACTACAAAGCTACACTAATCAAGAGAGTAGGGTACTGGCACAAGAACAGAAATATAAATCAATGGAACAGGATAGAAAGTCCAGAAATAAACCCATGCACATATGGTCACCTTACCTTTCATAAAGGAGGCAAGAGTATACAATGGAGAAAAGACAGCCTCTTCAATAAGTGGTGGTGGGAAAACTGGCCAACTACATGTAAAAGAATGAAATTAGAACACTTCCTAACACCATGCACACAAAAAAACTCAGAATGTATTAGAGACCTAAATGGAAGGCCAGGTACTATAAAATTCTTAGAGGAAAACATAGGCAGAACATGCTATGACATAAATCACAGCAAGATCCTTTTTGACCCACCTCCTAGAGAAATGGAAATAAAAACAAAAATAAACAAGTGGCACCTAATGAAACTTAAAAGCTTTTTGCATAGCAAAGGAAACCATAAACAAAACGAAAAGACAACCCTCAGAATGGGAGAAAATTTTTGCAAATGAAGCAACTGACAAAGGATTAATCTCCAAAATATACAAGCAGCTCGTGCAGCTCAATATCAAAAAAACCAACAACCCAACCCCAAAATGGGCAGAAGACCTAAATAGACATTTCTCCAAAGATATACAGATTGCCAACAAACACATGCAAAGATGCTCAACATCACTCATCATCAGAGAAATGCAAATCGAAACTACCAGGAGGTATCACGTCACACCAGTCAGAATGGCCATCATCAAAAATCTACAAACAATAAATGCTGGAGAGGGTGTGGAGAAAAGGGAACCCTCTTGCACTGTTGGTGGGAATGTAAATTGATACAGCCACGATGGAGAACAGTATGGAGGTTCCTTAAAAAACTAAAAATAGAACTACCATACGACTCAGCAATCCCACTACTGGGCATGTACCCTGAGAAAACCATAATTCAAAAAGAGGCATGTACCACAATGTTCACTGTAGCACTAGTTACAATAGCCAGGACATGGAAGCAACGTAAATGTCTGTCAAAGATGAATGTATCAAGAAGATGTGGCACATATATGCAATGGAATATTACTCAGCCATAATAAGAAATGAAACTGAACTATTTGTAGTGAGTTGGATGGACCTAGAGTCTGTCATACAGAGTGAAGTAAGTCATAAAGAGAAAAACAAACACCATATGCTAACACATATATATGGAATCTAAAAAAAAAAAAAGGTTCTGATGAACCTATGGGCAGGACAGGGATAAAGACACAGACGTAGAGAATGGACTTGAGACACGGGGATGGGGAGGGTAAGCTGGGAGGAAGTGAGAGAGTAACACTGACATATATACACTACCAAATGTAAAATAGATAGCTAGTGGGGAGCAGCCACATAGCACAGGGAGAACAGCTCGGTGCTTTGCGACCACCTAGAGGGGTGGCATAGGGAGGGGGTAGGGAGACGGAAGAGGGAGGGGATATGGGGATATATGTATATGTATAGCTGATTCACTTTGTTACACAGCAGAAACTAACACAACATTGTAAAGCAATTATACTCCAAAAAAGATGTTAAAAAAAAAAGCCTAAAAAATATCATCTTATATCTCATTTCTTGAATGTATAATTCCTGCTCATTTATAAACAATTTTTTTTTCCAACAGGGAATGCCACATGGTGATTAGCTTAGGCCTGAGCTCCCACATTATTCTTTGGCAACAAGAGAAGGAATGGCCATGATTGATTTCATGTCACCAAGAGCCCAAACCTGGAGCAGAGAAGCTCCACAAAGGAAGCGCTAGAATGCTTGCTGGAGAAACAAACAGTGCTCACAGAGTAGTGCTGTCTACACTAAAAGAAATGCTGTCAAGCATTTGCCGGGCTGGTTAGTTTTTTGATGTGTGCCTTCCATTTTATATTTTGTTTCCCACTGGTGTCTTGCAAGGATTTTTTCGTAGCAACAAAACTAACCAGAAGCAGAAAGTGGCACTGGCCTATCCTGCCTTTCAAGGGAAGACCACGTGGCAGGGACATTTGTTTTCGAAGGTGAATAAATGAAGCACGGAGCTTCAGAATCTGAGAGGAAATTCCAGATTCAGATCTTCTTAAGGGATGAGATACCTCAGAATCTGTCAGATTCTCCGAGGGGTTGGAAAGAGCCCTGGGGACTTCTGTGCCCTTGTTGCCCTTGGCCAAGATCAGGAGAACCCAGGTGTTTGAAGAGCTGGGGAGGAAGGTTGTGTGGCACTGACTGACTCAGCAAAAGGACTTCTAAAGACATGTTCTCAGCTTTATCCTCTCAGAGTACAGCCTACATAGCACTTTAAAAACTTCTGCCTCTGTGGCCCAATGAGATTGGGAAATACATTTTCTGTTCCAGATATTTATTTAAAAGTTTCACTTTCACTTAATAAATCCATAGCCATGGCATACATGGAAGGTTTCCCCAAATGGTAATTTATGCTTATTGAAGAATTACTTTTCAAAGTGCATGGGCTACCTGTCACTGAGGGCAATTGCGGCCACTCCATTTTTAGACTTATTGGCTGTTATAGATTTGGGAGTTGATATATTTTTGAAATGTTTATGCTTTCTTTTTCTTGTTAATTATCGATCTAAACCTTTATGGATTCTGAGAGATTTGTGAACAAGGCTTTCATTAATCCCCAAGGCTGCTGAGGAGTCCAGGCAATAGAATTCCCAGGTCACAGATATGCAGGAAACTTGGGAACCAACAGGCTAATTCCCAGGGTCACACAGTGGGTCAGTGCTGGCCAAACTCACAGAGTTTATAACAGGGATACCAGTCATCCAGATGCTCACCGAAGACGACCCTTTAGCTGTGCCTAGAGCGCATGGTCAAGGGTGGCCCAGGAGCAATGGGATGTAGACACGTCCCTTCCCAACCCTCGTGGGACCTCCCCTACCACCAGGACACCTATCCTGTGCCGTGTGCCTACCCCCGCCTGAGTGTACTCTACCTTCCAGTGGATTTGTCCCCTTAGTCTAAAGCATGTATGGAAGACTTCCAGATGCTAAATCCCTCCTCTTATCTAACACTCTTCCCCTTCTCTTCCCGGAAGGTCTTAAAAGTAGAAACATTGGCTAGAGTCTCTCAGAACATGATGCTCCCCAGCGCATCAGAGCGTGGGGAGCCCAAGGTGATGGGGTTTCTTGATTCTCCTCATTGGTGCGAGCCAGTGGGGGGCCTTAGACCAGCCACAAGCCCTGCCACAGACGGGGCAGGTACAGGAGCCACAGAGCCCACGCAAGGATGCCACCTCCTCGGGCCCACAGAAGGAAGAAGGGAGGAGGGTGGCGCTTGGTTTTCCCATTGTGTGTCCTTAAGGGACCTGAGGGGAGCCTCCAGCGCCTTGTTCACTCCCAGTGATTTCCTCAGAGGATATTTGCTAAAGAGAAAACTCAGTTTGGTACTGGCACAAAAACAGAAATATAGATCAATGGAACAGGATAGAAAGCCCAGAGATAAACCCACACACATATGGTCACCTTATCTTTGATAAAGGAGGCAAGCATATACAGTGGAGAAAAGACAGCCTCTTCAATAAGTGGTGCTGGGAAAGTTGGACAGCTACATGTAAAAGTATGAAATTAGAACACTCCCTGACACCATGCACAAAAATAAACTCAAAATGGATTAAAGACCTAAGTGTAAGGGCAGACACTATCAAACTCTTAGAGGAAAACATAGGCAGAACACTCTATGACATACATCACAGCAAGATTCTTTTTGACCCAGCTCCCAGAGAAATGGAAATAAGAACACAAATAAACAAATGGGACCTAATGAAACTTAAAAGCTTTTGCACAGCAAAGGAAACCATAAACAAGACCAAAAGACAACCATCAGAATGGGAGAAAATATTTGCAAATGAAGCAACTGACAAAGGATTAATCTCCAAGATTTACAAGCAGCTCATGCAGCTCAATAACAAAAAAACCAACAACCCAATCCAAAAATGGGCAGAAGACCTAAATAGACATTTCTCCAAAGAAGATATACAGATGGCCTACAGACACATGAAAGAATGCTCAACATCATTAATCATTAGAGAAATGCAAATCAAAACTACAATGAGATATCATCTCACACCGGTCAGAATGGCCATCATCAAAAAATCTAGAAACAATAAATGCTGGAGAGGGTGTGGAGGAAAGGGAACACTCTTGCACTGTTGGTGGGAATGTAAATTGATACAGCCACTATGGAGAACAGTATGGAGGTTCCTTAAAAAACTACAAATAGAACTACCATACGACCCAGCAATCCCACTACTGGGCATATACCCTGAGAAAACCATAGGTCAAAAAGAGTCATGTACCAAAATGTTCATTGCAGCTCTATTTACAATAGCCAGGACATGGAAGCAACCTAAATGTCCATCGACAGATGAATGGATAAAGAAGATGTGGCACATATATACAATGGAATATTACTCAGCCATAAAAAGAAATGAAATGGAGGTATTTGTAATGAGGTGGATGGAGTTAGAGTCTGTCATACAGAGTGAAGTAAGTCAGAAAGAGAAAAACAAATACAGTATGCTAACACATATATACGGAATCTAAGGAAAAAAAAAAAAAAAAAAGGCCATGAAGAACCTAGTGGCAAGACGGGAATAAAGACACAGACCTACTAGAGAATGGACTTGAGGATATGGGGAGGGGGTGGGGTGAGATGTGACAGGGTAAGAGAGTGTCATGGACATATATACACTACCAAATGTAAAATAGATAACTAGTGGGAAGCAGCCGCATAGCACAGGGAGATCAGCTCGGTGCTTTGTGACCACCTAGAGGGGTGGGATGGGGAGGGTGGGAGGGAGGGAGATGCAAGAGGGAAGAGAAATGGGAACATATTGTATATGTATAACTGATTCACTTTGTTATAAAGCAGAAGCTAACACACCATTGTAAGGCAATTATACTTCAATAAAGATGTTTAAAAAAAAAAACAACTCAGAACCTTTTTTCTTTCTGTATAAAAATGTGCCTTCACCTGTCCAGCCTTCCAGAAGTATTTTAGTATTGATAACCCTGAGTTCTGGCATGTGCCTCCCTGGCACTTTCTTACCTCTTATTTCCTTGGAAGTTCTGGCTTTGAAGTAAACACAATGCAGTTTGATGGGGATAATGGAAAAGCAGACCTCAGATCCTGGAGACCTTAAATGCTAAGGTGAAGGTCAGATGTTACCCAGTGGGCTGTAGAGAGCCCTTTTCCAAAGTGTCCGCTTCACCCTTTGGGAGCTAGAGAAGACCCAGCCTCCTTCCTTCTTGGGCCAGAGACACCACGCGTCCTACTCCGCTCCAAGCCTGCATGAGAACTGGCGGGCTCCCACAGCTAGACCGCCGACCCTGTCGCTGCTGGACACAGGATGTCCGTGCTGGGAAGGCCCTGAGAACCCTCCCTGCCCAAGCCCCTCGTATGTCAGAAACGAGGACACAACACGGAGGCCCTCTGGGTAGATATAAAGGCACCAATCCTTCAATCACATGCTCCTGATTACAAATTCAAGAATGACGGGGTCCGGATGGGGTGCTTGCCTCCAGGAGGCCTGTGGTTTTATGTGTGTGAGCAAACACGTTTTGTTTAAGTAGACCTTCCTCCTGCCCCCGCCTCCAGCCCTGCCTCCGCCACCCCGTCTTTATTCATCGCTAACAGATGCGGCCAGGACACAGCCAGGCAAGTGCAGGAGCACACGGGCTCCCTCGCGGGCGAGAAGAGGGAAAACTGATGAGGTGCCGCAGAGCAGTGTGTGTAGGGCCTTGGCTTTGAATTTTGATTCCTCCCACCTCCTCCCCCTCACCGCCCACCACCCCAGCTCACCAGGCTTTCCAACAACTTCTGTTCTGTGTCCTTCACATCTGAGAACGGCCAGATGAAAGGAGCCTAGGCGAGCAGCTAAGGAGTCGGTGCTCATCCTGACAACTGCACCGAGGCCCAGGAACTGGTCGATAGCCTCCTCTCAAGGCACCCAGCTGGGAGGCCCATGATGAGAGCCCTGGAAGGAGCAGTTCCCTATCGAGCTCACAGCCACCTCCACTGACGCTGAAAATGTGTCTTGTCTGCAGCACAAACCACCTCAAGCCAGAGACAGAGCAGGCCAAGGCTGCAAAGGAGGCTGAGAAGGGGGCTAAGAAGGGGCATGGGTGAGACTTGAGTAGGAGCCTCATGACCACAGCTCTCTTGAACCCCCTTCTCATCCATCTGAACATCTTAGCCTGCTGGCATCTTACAGTGTCACATGAAAGATTCCCCTGTAGTAACGAGCTTGCCTAAATGTCCTGCTAGGTAATAACCACTACGACCATCCTCAGGGCGTGGGGCCAGGGACGCCTCTCCTTTGAAGCCTACTCTGATACCCACTGCAAGGTGGTCACCGCTGCCTCTGGGCTCCACAGCTGGGCTTGCACGCATGGTACCCTGTGGCTGAGGAACTCGTGAATGCCTCTGCATCCCCCTCAGGGATCCTCTCTCCCGTGCCCCAGCCCAGGGCCCACAGCACAGTAGTTGCTCAATAAATGTGAGCCTGATCAATCACAAACTAGAAGCATTAATGGGCTTGGTGTCAGAGACCTGAATTGGAACCCTGGCTCTGCCATTCACACCAGCTGTGTAACCTTGACTGTGTCCCACAGCCACAGGAAAACTTGGCCTCCTCACTGAAAAATGGAATCGCTGGTCTCATTCCTGCCCTCTACACCATCACTTTTATGGGCTCAAATAAGAAATCAGATGTTAAAGCGCTATATCAGTTGTACAACCCAGTACGCAAGTAAACTGACATTATAATCGCCGTGCTTTTACTACTTCCATTATTATTACTCCAAGGTTTATTACTATTAATAATGGATACTGGAAGGAGGACCCTTCTGAAGAAGTTCATTTCAATTACTCAATAATTTTTTCTAAAAGGAATTAATTTCATTTATTCTCCTCTTGAGGTCAGTTTCAGCACAGAGTAGAGGAGGGGATAGGAGATCCCTCAGGTGGAAAACTGAGGAGTTTGGGTCAACCCCTCCCCACCCATCCACCCCAAATGTATTGACCCACTGGTCTGATCTGTGTGCTCTCATAACCTCAGGAGTTCCTGATCTCTCAAAGTGGGCAGAGACCACCTTCCTGGGATCTAACATGGTATGCACAAAAGTATAAAAACTGAATGTGGGGCTTCCCCGGTGGCGCAGTGGTTAAGAATCCACCTGCCAACACAGGGGACATGGGTTCGAGCCCTGGTCCGGGAAGATCCCACATGCCGCGGAGCAACGAAGCCCATGCGCCGCAACTACCGAGCCTGTGCTCTAGAGCCCACGAGCCACAACTACTGAGCCCACGTGCTGCACCTACTGATGCCTGCGGGTCTAGAGCCCATGTTCTGCAACAGGAGAAGCCACCGCAATGAGAAGCCCGCGCACCGCAATGAAGAGTAGCCCCGCACTCGCCGCAAATAGAGAAAGCCCATGTGCAGCAACGAAGACCCAACACAGCCAAAAATAATAAGTAAATAAAAATAAATAAATTTATTAAAAAAAAATGTAAGCCTAAATTAAAAACAACAACAACAACAACTGAATGTGCCGTGAAAAGATATGGGGGAAACATGAATGCATATTATCACCAAGTGAAGGAAGCCAGCCTGAAAAGGCTACATACTCTATGATCCCAACATTATGACATTCTGGAAAAGGCAGAACTATGGAGACAGTAAAAAGATCAGTGGTTGCCAGGGCTTAACGGGGAGGGATGAATAGCCAGAGCCCAGAGGATTTTTAGAGCAGTGGAAATACTGTGTATGATACCATAATGATAGATACATGTCATTATACATATGTCCAGATCCATAGACTGTACAACACCACGAGTGAACGGTCATGTAGACTGTGGACTTTGGGTGATTATGATGTGTCAACATAGGCTTATCCGCTGTAACAAATGGACCACTCTGGTGTGGGATGTTGGTGATGAGGGAGGCTGTGCCTGTGTGGGGACAAGGGATTTAAGGGGAAATTCTGTACATTTCAACTTTGCTGTGAACCTAAAACTGCTCTAAAAGAATCTTTTTTAAAAAGGGAATATGTGCCTCATAAAAGAAACTAATATTTGCTTCTTTGGGAATCCTGAAAGCTGACCTAGCTGTTTGGCTTTTCATAAGATTTGGGGCCACTTTCAGGGCTTCCTGAGGGAGAGCAAAGTGGGACAGGAAATTAGCAAGGACGTTAAGGACCAGAGGAGGACACACTAGGAGGGGATGGACATGAGAAATACAGCCCAGGGCGTGCCCAGATCCCAGCTCAGCCACGGGCCCTCCAGTAATGGAGGGCCATGGACTTTCTGTATCTTTGGTTATCACTTCCCGCCCAGTGCTTCGTGAACTTTCTTGCCTCATCACCTTGGCACGAGCCTTGCCGTTCTGTCTCTCCATGGCTGGACGCAAGAGCAGCAGATGGACATTAGGGACGAGGGTGGTCTTGGCCTCTTTCCCTTGTGAGAGTCTTCCTGTGAGCGCTGTCTCTGCTTTTATGAGTGTGCTTCCTGGCCCTGCCTGGCTAGGTTTACCTCAAGCCACCCTGGGGACACCACTGTTGGGGGAGCCGACAGGGGAGACCTACTACAGAAAACCCTGCGGAGGGCGTGGGAATAGGCACAGGTGCTCAGAAAGTGCTGCTCTGGGGTCAAGGGGACAAAGAAGGTTCTGCTTCTGCCCCCTGGGGATGAAACTCCCCCAGAAGTCCCAACCCACTGTGTTGCCTTTCAAGTGGGGTCTAGTGGCAGAATTTAGACTTTTTGGTTACTAGCTGTGGTGCTTCAAGGACACAGATGTGAGTAGTAATTCTCAGGTCGTGAGAACTGAGGACACTTGTCCTTGAACATGCAGTTGCTGAGCTGTCCCAGCCGTGGTCCCTGGCCACCCTCCCCCCAGCCCCACAGCAGGGCCTACTCCTACTCCCACGTCACTCCAGGTTGACCTCTGCCCCTGCGTTTACTACACGATATTGAAATGATGTGCCTACTTCTGTGGCTTCCTCAACAAGCCATACGCTATTAGAGGCCAGGGATGCTGCCTGTACGACCAGTTTCGGGGACCCAACCTGCCTTGTTGACCCACGGACTTGGCAAACTATCTGGCAATTAGCAGGTGCTCGGTAAATGTTTCTGGAATGAATGAAGGGATAGCCAAACTTTAAGGATCCAGGAGGTCACAACAGAAGTGGAGAGGGGCAACTGGATTTCCAGAATCCAAGAGGTTTCAAGCCAAGAAAATAAACAGTAATGACAAAATAAATTCATAGATAGATATCGACAGACAGATAGATGATAGACAGAAGATAGATAGATAGATAGATAATAACATTGCCTGACATATATGAGTCAATAAAGACGTGTTAAGCATTTTTCAGACATTATCTCATTTAATTCCCCTATGACCATATGAAGTCCACAGTATAACCCAGCCGCTTCAGTGCAGGAATGTGGTCCTGAGAAGGAAATCTTCATCAAAGACACTCTCTACAGATCCCCTGCCCCTGCCTGGAGCGATTCCCGGACTGGTGTTTCCGATCACTTGGAGAAAGCGGAGGAGGACAAGACACTGTGTTTACTGTGTGCCCACCACACGCCAGGCAGCAGGCTACGTGCGCTACACAAACATTCTTATTTAAGCTCACAGGAATCCACAGGGAACGGTATTATCATCTATAACAATTTAACAAATGAAGAAGCCAAGACTTAGAAAGGGGATGAGAAAAGGTAGCAATGAGCCCAGGCTCCAGGGGGGTCCACAGAACCTGGTTTATAATTGACACTCAATGACTATGGATTGAATTAAATGGAATTCAGTTGAATATTGTCTATGCACAAAGGCAAATTTTATTTTAGGATGCCTCCTTTCAGCAGACCGGGCAGACTGCCACCCTCAATCTCTCTTTAAAAGGCTGCAGGGAGCCCCCTGGAGCCATTTGGAAAAGTGAGAGCAAGGAGTGGCACCTCCCACATTCACAAAAGTGTGCGATGGATTTGAGCTGAGGCTGTGGCTTGTGGGCCACAGAATCTCATCAGCCTTGTAAAGGGAGGTGTAGTTACGCAGAAGCCTTGCCAGTTGGACTGCAGAGGGCTCCTTCTCCCAGAATACCTTAGGAAGGCAGCTCTGGTGGTAGCAAGGGTGACTGTGAGCCAATTGGAGCTGTGGGCAGCCCTCCTAGAACACAATTACAATGCTATTTATTATATTTGACATAGAAGCCTATGGCGCTTGGATGCCTAGGTCTCCAGCAGGGATCCAGAGAGGAACAGGGTGATCATTTTAAATAACTGCAAATAATTTGCTTTAAAAAAACGTGTGTATTGGTTGTCTCTTACCTAGAAATATCTCTCGGTGAGGAAATGTTAATTTTATTTCTGCAGCTCGCTTGAAAACTAGTACTTACAACATATTCAGTTGGTGGCACCAAAAGTCTATGTAGTTTAATATCACCAGATTTAATATTTTAATTGGAATGTGAGCTAGACATTCCAGCACAAGAATCCTCCTGAGAACCTCACCATCCCCTTGTTCACACAAGTCATCCAGTCATGGAGTTGGTTGATGGTCAACAAGAAGGTCAGCTGGAGACCCCACCCTTTGGACTGTTTTTTTTCTTTTCTCTTGAATATGTCAAAATATTAGAAATGTCAGTTACTCCCAGCCTCGTGGCTCAGACGGGCTCAATAATCAGTTACTTCCCCAGCTGCACAACAAAGGCTGGGGGAGGCGGATGCAGGGAAAAAGGAGAGCTGAAGAATTTGAAAGCAGTTACAGTCGAAACAGGTCATCTCTTTTGTTTCTGCAACTCTAGTGCAAAAAGTCCTTCCCTGCTACTGTTCCTCGGGCGCCGGAGTCTGTTTCCCCCTTAGAAAGCAAGCAACAGCTTGCAGCAAGCTTTTGTTGACATGAATTCCATGTTGCCTGGTGCTTTTGTTTGTTTCACACATAATTCACATTTTTCTATCTTACATGCATTTTTCATAGTCTGTCCTAAAGCAATGTCCTGACTTCCATCCGGGACTCCCCGTCTGGGGTCAAAGTCCCTGCAGATAACTGGGTTAAGGGTGTTGATGGAACACTCTGCGGGAAGGAGCTGACATATTAGGAATTAAATTCCTACAATACAGAGATTAAAAATCACTTTGGATCAGATCCTAAACCAAGCACGAAAATGAGCAATGGCTCAGGTACCACAGTCTTAAGGACAAAGAGTCAAATTTACTTCTCTTCTATTCTTTTCTGAAGGAGTTTTCACAAAAATTCACGTGGGGAACAGGAGAAAAGGGTCAGCTTTGAAAGAGCCTCACGTGGGGCCCCAAAGGGAGAAGAAAGGGGAGAGAGAGAGAAGTAGGGGACGCATTGGGCATCATCGGTGCGACCAACGGCATTCATAAGCTATGTGACTTGTCACAACTCCTTAAACCGTCAAGGAAATGTCCTGAAAGTGAAGATCGCTTTTCTATCTCCCAGCTCCAGGACACGTGTATGAAGCTTCTAAACATGACTTCTCTACTTATGGCAAATTCCACGGTAAGCACTGACTTCATGGAACTTTAAAAGACCAAGACTAGAAGAGTCCTCAGAAGCTACCATTCCAACTTCCTACATAACGCAGGACGCTGCTCTGCGGCACCTCCAACAACCTAGGCACCGATTAATGCGGTGCCCACTGCCTGACAAGGTTACTCGTTTCCTTATTCAAAACTCCTCTGTGACCAAGCTCCTCCTTCCATTGATATGGAGCACAAGACCCTCTGT
Organism: Eschrichtius robustus; assembly: GCF_028021215.1. Classification (NCBI taxonomy): domain Eukaryota; kingdom Metazoa; phylum Chordata; class Mammalia; order Artiodactyla; family Eschrichtiidae; genus Eschrichtius; species Eschrichtius robustus. The sequence continues at coordinate 14,450,326 of NC_090838.1, forward strand.
CTTCCATTGACACGTGTCAGTTCTGCCTCAGAGTCATAAAGAACAATTCCCTTCCTTTACCCATGGCTGGATTACATGATGGTTATCAGCATGGGTTTTGCACTCACCTGAGGCAGTTCCACCTCCACCACTTACTTAACTTTGGGTAAGTTACATAAGTTCTCCAGCCCTCAATTCATCTGAAATATGAGCATGGTAGCAGGTTCTCTCCTAAAAGTCAGGTTTGCCTTTAGGAGGTACAGTGGTGGTGGGATCACACAGCAGAGAAGGAGTACTGAGCCATATGTCAGAAGACTCGGTGCTTTGTCCTGGCTTTGCCACGGTGAGTGTGAATCATATAAGTCACTAAACCTCCCTGCAGCTCACTCCTCCCTTTGGTAAACGTCACAGCACATGCCCCGCCTATTAGCATCCAGGTGCTGTTGTAGAGATCAAACGCCAACACGTGACTTTGACATCTGTGCACCTGTAGGTCTATGGCGCGGTCCCAGTGCAGGCCTAGGCAAACACTCGGTGCTCAATAAAAGCCTGTGGACTAAATTGCGTCTGTGCTTTCTGAGAGGAAGATTAGGAATTGTGGGCTGAGAAGGGAAGAGGCTTCTTAGATGAGGTTTACAATTTGGCAGGCTCCCTGGGAGGAGAAAGTCCACAGAAGGCAGAAGGTGCGTGTTTGGGCTACCGCAGAAAGATCTGGGATCCAGGAAGGGCTTTAGGTGTTAACCTGTTGCAAAAGAGGTGGAGGAGCAGGAGTGATGAAAAAAGCAGACCTCTGGGCTCCGGAAGGTGCTCAGTGGTTGTCTCTGCGGTGCTGATGAAAGGGAGCTTCAAGGAGAGGTGAGCAAAGAGGGGCCTGATATGCAGAGGGGATCGTGAGCGGATACCAGCTGGGCTGATGAGGGGCCAGAGGGTGGGGAGACGGGCATGGTCCCCACCCAGGAGGTTTCTCAGCTGAGCAGTTGTCAATGGAAACTCCGTGCTGCAGCGTTTAGGAAAACAAGCCGGGGAGGGGGTTGCCCGAGGGTGGAATGCAGCGCCTGGCAGCCAGCTTTCTCTCTAATTCTCCAAGTCTCACTCCTCTTTCAAGACCAAGTTCAAATTTAACCTTTCCCGGAAAGCCTTCCCTCAACTCTGGAACAATGAGAAACCTACCCCCTTTCTAAAATTTCTATAAGAATTTTGGTCTGTATAAATCATATAGTAATTATGAGTATAAAAATACGACTTCCGGATGATTTATCTATTGCTGTCTTAAAATAAGGTTACTTAACATTTTACAAGTAAAATATATTACGTTCTCCATTCAGCCACCTAGCATCCCCCTGGAACATGCATCAAACATGACACAAAAGGGATTTCTAGCTCATTTCATCCTTGCCTTCGCACTCCGGAGCTTGTTGCCAGGTCCTCCTCTCTTGGTCTTGCTTCCATGTCTGAAATAGTGGCCAGCATTCTTTTTCTGGCCATGACTTTGCCTCTTCTCTTGTTTTCTTTTCCAGTTTCCTCCTTGGTAGCCCCTCTGCCCTGACTCCACCCCATGGAACAACGTGTTTCCACGAAGCTGGCTCAGAAAGGGCCCAGACGCCTGCAGGGAGACCCCGGGGGTCCCGAGGAGGAAGCTGAGCTCAGCTCGGGGCCTCCTCTTCACCCCCGACCCTGCTGATTGCAGAGCCGTCCACAAGCTGGCCACGTAATAAAAGAGGGTAAGACTCATTAGCCTCTAAAGAAAGTGGCAGAATGATCAGGGGGAGGAGCAGCCTGTGTGAGAACCGGTGTCAGAAATGAACAATGGATGGACTTCCCTCCGTTAGAACCATGGGTCTTGCACACAGAAGGTGCTCAGTAAATACCTATTGAATAAAATCTATAGACCCGAGGCAAAAGGAATAAATACTGAACCCCCCAACTGGAAAAGCGGGTAGGGCGGAACCAGGAAAAGGAGCACTTACTGACAAAGGAAAGGTTGGCATGAGGCAGAGCCCCTGTTCTTAAATATCGGCCTCAGCTCACAGGGCAACACAGAGCGGGTGCTGCTCTCCTCCGACCCCCGTGGGCCTCAGTCGTACAGGACAAAGGTGCTCCTGGCGCTGTGCTGTGCAGGGCAGGTTAGGAAGGTTACTAACGGGAGGCCAGGAAGGGAGACCGTGGCTGCCCGTCACGTCCACACCACCTTTCCACCTTCCCTTTGCCTATGTCCAGACACCCCCGTGAGAATACTTGCAAAACAACTGACTCCAACCCCACTGAAAAGTCGTTCTGCTTGAACTCAGGTATGTGCTGGCTTTGGAAGACTCCTCCGCAATGAGGTGGGGTGATTCACCTGTTTATCACAATGGGGACGGGGATGGAGGAACAGCCCATAAGGACAAGAGGACAAGGAGCAGTGGTTGTACTCTCCACCCTCAAAAACTACAGCCGTAGCAATTATACTCCAATAAAGATGCTAATAAATAAATAAATAAATAAATAAATAAATAAATAAATGAAAACTACAGCCCTTCTGAGAAGCCAAGTGCCTCGTTTACCTTCAGCCATTATTGTGCCTACATTCCCAACCCTAACATGCCTCTTTCAAATCTGTTCTTTTATCATTTGTGTGCACGTAGCACATATATACCTCATATGTAAATGCCAAGTGCACGTTGTTATTCCTTCATATAACAATCATTTATTAAGTGCCTTCTATGTGCCTGGCACAGTGCTCAATGCTTTCTCATATTTTGTATCATTTAGCACTATCTTTATCTCCGTAAAGATAACTATCTTTATCTCCATTTTACCCTGAAGAAACTTAAACACAGAGAAGTTAAGTCACTTACCCAAGTCACACAGCAAATAACAGTTAGATTAAAATCCATATTTACTGAAGCTAAGACCAGTGTTCCTTTCATTGGACCACACTTGCCTTTAACAAGTGTATAACAATGCTTATGAATTCAAAATTATGAATAATACTTATGAACTATAAATCCCACGGGAGGGAAGACCTCTATGGTTTTATGTATTACATTTAATTTATTAATATATGTGTAATGACTTTAGTGTTTAGAGTACATATGGAACTTCGCTGTTGTTTCCGTTTTGTACTTTGCCAGTTACTCGTTTGTCCTGGCAGCATCTCTGACGTTGCTTCTTCTTAGACATCTAGAGTCAGGTGCTTTCCATGCTTTCCATGCGTTGTAACCCCTCCTCCCATGGCAGGTATGGACCCTACCATTTCCTCCTCTCAGTTGCAGCCCACGGGACAGGTTTGCAGCCTCAGTGGTGGTGAGTCACACATATTTGGGGTGCAGTGGGATATCTTTTTTTTTTTAAGTTCTAAATAACACAAATCTGGGACTTAGTCAAAATGGAGCCTATAGTCATAAGCAACCATCATCATCTTGGGACAGAGTGGAGTTTCTGGGGAGTTAAGAGTGAAGATGATGCAGGTGGAATGTCTGGATCTCCACTTCAATCAATTTTGACATAAATCTGAGAAGAAGTGGCTATTCCCTGGCCCAGTCATCTGGCCTACAATCTAGTGGGTTTTGGACATGTGCAATTTGGGCTGAAAAATCCAGTGTCCAATAAAAACAAAAGCTTAAAATGGGAGACATTGACATAAAGTAGTGTGAAAACATGCTCTGTTCCAATAAAGACAGCTGAAAGAATTCCCCCTTTTGTAACACTGAGGAAAAGTGATGACATATTTGGTCTCACGCTGAATTCATGAAACCAGAGACTTTTTTTTTGCAGAGGGTGAAAACATATTATTTGGTGTCCTTTTCCCACAATAAATTCTAGCATTTCACAACAGGTGAACTTTGGAAATCGGAGAGAGAAGCCGGAAAGGGCAGCCTTTCTAAGAACAGGGCTTTGGGTTCCTTCTCGATGTTCACACCAGAAATTTCTGGAGGCCAGTTTATTCTTCTACATTGTTTCTGCCTGTTGTGAATTAAGTCTGAAATACCTTCTCCTGACATGTGGCATTTCACCTTGGTGCTCTTTCTCCTTGGAAAATCTTGCCCATCTGTTTTGAGGCAACTTGGCATCAGAATCTGATTCCTCTTGGAAACTTTAGGATAGGACTGGTCATCAAAGCACATTAATCTCAACTAAACCTGCAGCTGGACACATGCATCAAAAGCCCCACTGCCTGGTGTGCAAGTGTTCTCACCCCGCACACTGCAATCCTACAACTTACTCCACTCCACGGGGCTCCCCCGTTCCTGCACACCCCAAGCTCCCCATCCTGCTGCTGGGATAAGATCCCTAGGCTTGTTTGCATATTTCAGCCTGCTCAGGCTTCTGTTTAGCTTTTGTTTTTCTTGGCATTTCAAAGCATTATGTCCATTTTTATTATACCCTTGACAGACCACAATGAAACAAACACTTACAATTTATAGAAAAAATTCAGAATATATTTTCCATGGAGCCTAGAAGTTTCGTCACCTGGTAAAATACTGCAGGCAGGACAGTGGGTTTCTACTGCACTTATGTGAACTTCAGAACTGCCTCTGATATTTGAATCTCTCTCTCTCTCTCTCTCTCTCTCTCTCTCTCTCTCTCTCCACACACACACACACACTCACAACTAATTAAGTAAATTCTGGTATAGATGTCTATTAACTTTCATAATGCAGCCACAGCCTAGCTGAACTTTTTAGCATGGAAAAACAGCTGTTATTTTTAAACAATTATGAAAGACTCAGAGTCCCAATTATTTCAACTCTGTCTATACGAGATAGAGCTTAAGCTGGCTACTCTCAGCTCTTTCTTTACCGATAAACAATTTTTCCCTAAAGACTAAAGGCTACAAAGAATGCTAGGGCTCAACTAGTCATGTACTTTCTCATCCAAACATCTTACCTCTTGACAAGTTCCATCTGGGTGTTGCGGCTGCTCCTACTGTCTACTTGTCAAATAGCCAGAAGTGGGTACCATCATAGCAACTATGAGGTGATCATTCCTGGGCTTAAAGCTATAAGTCCCCAAGAGGAGTGTAAGACAAAACCCCTGCTCTTAAGAGAATTAATCTAGTTGAGAAGGAAAATCTTAATATACCTTGAGCAATCAGTACATATTCTGTGTTCCGCTGATATTCATAATTATAAGTTTAGTTAACATTTTCCAAATTTCTTTGGTTATGGAATATATAATAAAAACTTATGGAGGACAGAGAGTTATGACCCAGTGGGGCCCCACTGGGATTTCAGGGATGCCAGTACTGTGCTCTTTTGTAATCTAGGTGGGCACCACATGGGTATTTGCTCTCTAACAATTGGTTACAATGTACATGTAATTAACTGATCCCAAATCCTCAAAATTATCTACCACGGCTGGAGAGCTGAGATCTAACTAAATTTATAACTGAAAGGAGAACTGAGTGACCTGAATCTTGTCACTCCTCAGATAGTGTCCAACAGGGCTGGGGAAAATCTTCTTAGAGTAGTCATAGGACCATAGCTCCTCAGATGCTGGGGTCAGAGGCTTCACCTCACCATGTCAGACTTTCCCCAAATGCTACTTCTTTCATACTACATCCTGCTAAAGAGCTCTCTCTTGCCCACGATATTGATTCTAACTTTTTAAAAAGGCATCTTTAAGATGTGCCTTCACATCTGTGATGGTTAATTTTCTGTGTCAGCTTAAGAGGTGCCTACCCCACCCATCCAACCTGCCTTCTCTGTTTTTCCAACATGAACACTCAGTGCAGCCTTGAGATCTCTTAACTGGCACCCAACATAACTTGTACCTCTGCCAGACTGTTGTCCTACCTACAGGGATCTTCCTTGTTTCTGCTTCCTGTCAAATTCTACCCACAACTCTGGATGTGTGTTTCAAAAGCTGTCAGTCATCGTATACATGTAAACACTTTCACTTGGGGTGGGGGGTAGAATTTATATCTAGAGTTGTGCTATTTAACCTCAGGAGATGTATAGGTTCAGTCTGAACAAGCCATCATTTGTGTCACTAGAAGAAATGAACCTAATTTTATTAGAGAATTACTACTCAGAACTTGGGCAGTTTGCTTGGGAAGCATCCTGGTCTTCTGGACCATCTGGAAACAGAGAAATGGCCATCCTTATCAAGTTTCCATTGCGAAAAACCATAATGGTAGAAACACAAGTCTAACTTAATTTGAAGGGAAACAGTTTCAACCCTCAAGAGAATGACTGGTTTTAGGTCCTCGGTTCTGTTTCAGGGAGGCATTTTTTGTTTTCTTATTGCCTTCCTTCTACTCCACGGAGGTCAGTTCCATTTCAAAGAGAATAGTATTTAAGGTTGGTTTTCTGTATGGTAAAGGATTTGCATGCCACCTCATCACAAAGGTATTTATCTTTCTGAGTAAAGTAAAAAATAAAATGATACCAACGTACACTTGCCAAACAAAGCTTAAAAATCCAAATGAAGGGTCAGATATATATGATTGCTATAATCAACAGGTTCCTCTCAATCCAATAGAGAGAGAGAGAGAGAGAGAGAGAGAGAGAGAGAGGAATATACAGAGAGAGGTAAATTTTTACATTCCCAATCATAGGCTTTTAAAATTAGTCCAGGGATTTAACAGTTTAATATGGGAAAGTTAATTTTATTACTGTTATTCATAACATCCTCCTACCCTTTGTTTTCTCAGGTGTATCTATTGGTCTACTGTTACTTCATTTTTCCAGACCAATAGTGGTTACAAAAAATAGCATTAGCAATCACTTTGAATAAAAAGCTTGAACACCAGATTCCAAATGAATATGAGGATGAAATGGCACACGTGTGGGTACACACTCAGAATTTTTCAACATGAAGGTATAAAGGTATGTATGGAGGAGTGAGAAGGATTCATGAATGCTGACAGAATTAAGAAAGCTGCTGAGGTGGTTTCTTTGGCTTCAGCAAAGTCTAAGATGAATTTTTTTGGCAAGAATTACATCTTTAGGGAGGCTAAGAAAACAGTAAGATCGCTACAGGAAGAATTAACTCTTCCAGTGCTTTGGAAGCCTTCTCTGAGTGGTGGACTAATACGGCACATCACAGGATTAGGAATGGAGGGAGACTGCAGAGGTGAGGAAACCAGCTCCTCCAGTCGATGAGCAGAAACGCATGGTGTTAAGTCACCAGTGTAAATAAGGCCCCATGATGGCCATTTGCAGCAGTGGCAATAGTGACAATTGTTCTTTATTCTCTCTCTCTCTCAAATGGAGACCACTCGGATTTAGACTGGGGAAGCCAACTAGATAAGAAGAGCAGTGGAGAACAATTTGGTGACAGTCTACAATGTAAATAGACTTGTTGAAAAATCGTTTGTCTTAGTTTTAAAGCCTTGTTAGTTCTAGTATATTGAAATTTTTATAACCCCAATGGGTAACCAAGTAGGACTTCTGCATGTAATCTTGTCTTAACTATAGCTACGAAGGGACTGTTTTTTTTTTTTTAGATTTTTTTTTTTTTTTTTTTTGATGTGGACCATTTTTAAAGTCTTTATTGAATTTGTTACAATGTTGCTTCTTAAGTTTTGGGTTTTTGGCCCTGAGGCATGTGGGATCTTAGCTCCGGAATCAGGGATCGAACCCGGACCCCCTGCACTGGAAGGCGAAGTCTCAACCACTGGACCACCAGGGAGTCCCCAAAGGGACTATTTAATGAAAATTATGAATTAAAAAGGTATAGCTTCAGGGACAATTGGTAGAAGGGGTTAAATGGAGCTACTTCCTGCCAGACCCCTTAGTAGCAGCTTCACACAAACCAAAGTCATCACATTATTCTGTTATGTTTCTTTGTCTCTTTTTCCCGAGAAATCTAAGAATAAGATCATTTTTCAGGGAGAAGTGGAGTCTTTTCTTTGCAAAGTTATAAGTGGTTCTTTATATATTAGTGTTTGGAGGAAGGAGTAGAGGGTACTGGTCACAGAAGCTGGTAGCAAAAGAAAGACAAGTAAATTAATTCCCGCCAAAGTTCCTAGGGTATCAGACAAGCCTTAGGAAACTACTTATCCCAAGATAAAATATCCATGATAAGTAAGTGGTACCCAAAGAACCAAGATTTTAAGTTATGGAAGTATTGATATAGTTGAACACCAGTGAGAAAAGTTACACGATTCTGTGAGAATATCTGTGAGAAAGTTTTACAACTATAACTACATGTTCTCATTTTCATGAAATGTGGCTATAATTTCCTACTTGTTTTATTGCTATGCTTTTCCTAATACAATTCAATCAGAGTTAAAACAAAAAGAGGTCTGTGGCATTTCCTACTCAACCCAGCAGTGGAAAGGGGTGTGTGCAAAAAACAACGTTTTTAAAAAATACTAAACCAACCATCCAGTAATCAACTGTCTTATATTGAGTACTTACTATGAGCCTGGCGTAGCATCAAGCACTTTACATCAAGTTATTTCATTTAATACTCACAAAAATATAACGAAAAGTGTTACTACTATGTCATTTTACAGACGGGAAACTCAAGTTTGGCCAAGTAAATGGTCTAATCAAGGATTCCCAGCTGGTGACTTCAGTGCCGAGGTAAGAACCACGTTCCCTGAGGGTCAACTCCTCCTACCCGCAGTCCAGATAAGACCAGAGCCAGGTCTCTAAGCCTCGATGTTACGCCACTAAACTAGAGATGCATGCAGTCTTTGATATTTTAACAAATTAAATACGGGACCCACTGGGGCCAGATCTTTCAGATAATATTTCACTGTTTTACTTGAACTCATCTGCAGGTAAGATGTGTCTGGAAAGCAGATTCACACTGAAGGCTATGTAAAGCCATAAACAAGGAGCTGTTTCCCTCCCTGCCACTAGCGTAAACCCTCTCCAGGCCAGAGATTCCTGAATCCCACCACAGGGAGCATTGCCCCTCTTGACGAAGTCTTCATCAGTCAGCAGCAATGTTAAGAACCAGTACAATAAATTAGGCACACAGAATATCAGCATAAGATGGCCATTCCTTTAGTCTGAGATTTTTATTCTTCCTATACTTTTTGGTGGTAAACCATGCTATTTATATATACAGAATAATGAGGATGGCATTTGGTTTTAAATGTTCTTACTTATTACAATCAAAAATTGCCAATTTTTGAATATTTATGTGTACTTCCCAAACTATTTAATATTATTTTTTTAACTGGTTCATGAAATCCAAAAGTCTTAGCATCACTGATTCATGGAACACGTAGTGTTCTAACTAACAAGAGTTAAGCACTATAGCAGATTGCAAAAATGGCTAAAATTCTCCATTCATCTCTGTATCCATGTCACTTTGACTTTGCACTGTGATTTTGCAACTCCTCCCATAGAGGGACAGAGGCTATTGCCCCTCCCCCATGAACCTGCTTGGCCTTATGACTTGGCAACACAATGCCATGGAAATCACGGTGTGCCAGTTCCAAGTCTAAGCCTCAAGGGATTTGATCACTTCTACTCAGTCTCTTGGAACCTGCAACCACCATATGAACAATCCAGGCTAGCCTGTAGGGAAAGAGGAACCATGTACCCCGATGTTCCTAGCACGCCAGCAACCAACAGCCAGTTAACCCCGAAAGCAGTCATCCAGCATACATATGAAGGGGACCGAACCCAAATCACCAACCCCAAGAGTCTCTGGCTAGATAGATGGATATTGCTTTAAGCCTCTAAGTTTTGGGGTGGTTTGTTACACGGGAAGACCTAACTAATACAGTCACATCTATAGGCATTGGATAGAATTTGGAACAGATATTGGCAAATCTTGTCACTTAAAGCTCTGAAACCAATCGTGGAATAATTCCTTAACATATTCTTTTATCTAAAAGGAAGCTTCGATATCACAGTTTCTGATTTTATTTTAAAGTTGAAGAGGTTACAAAGACATAGCTGTTGTGAGAATATGCAAGCTCACATATCTAATTACTAGAAGAAATAAGTCTAGAAACCTAGAATGGTAGAATTATTTCTCTCTGTGCCCTGAGTGCACCAAAATTACCTTTGTTTACTATTTCATAGAGATTAAGTGGTGTTTTTATGACACTGTATGTGGCGCTATCAATTACCTCTGTGGAATAAATGAGACTCTAGGAGATGTTTTTTGATGATCTGGTTAGAGGAACAGAAACCCCACTCCTCACATGCCAAGCTGCCCCTGTTTTAAGTCAGAAATATATTCAATGCCTGTCAGTCTACTGGAGTAGGTAGGAGTCAGGAGACCTCAGTCCAGGAGACATGGGTCCTAGTGCCGTCTGTGCTGGTTACTGGCCCTTGGACAAGTCCCCATCCCATTCTTCTCTTCAGATTCTTCTTCTGTGAGGTAAGGGGGCTGGACTCAGTGAACTTTATGGCCCTCACCATTCCCACAGCACCTCAAGGCCTTAATCTGGTCACTCATATTCTTGGAAACAAGGTCCCAAAGATAAATGCATTAAAACTCTCTGGAGACTGAAAACCTGGTACCTACTTTAGTAGAGTCCACCCTGCTGATTTTCCAAGATCCAAACAAAAGAAAATTTGGTTTACAGGTGTTATCGTTACGGGTGATTGTAGGGTTATTTTTCGGAGGCTGCTTTTGTGCACATTAAGATTGTGCTTTTCCACGGTCATTAAACGTACTCCGTGACTTGAGTTAAAGTATATGCAAGGATCCACATGAAAATAAAACCAGGCACATTGCAGCCTCTCTTGTGATATTTATCACTGATGGCGCTCATGTGACTGCAGAGCTCCATAAAACTCTGGAGGGGTTACCTTCCCTTAATGGCGTCCTTCCCTTTCACTCACCAGCCACTTCTTATTGCAAACAGCTGCTTGGAAACGAGAAAACATTTTCTATTTCCAAGGGACATTGTTGGCGCTCAAAGTACTTTGCCCATTTTATTTAACAAATGTTTAAGTTTAATCAAATTTCTAATTCCAAAAAAGAGCCAACCTTGCATTTTGAATCACTAGCTTGTGAGACTTCTACATTTAAAAGAATATAAAAGGAATCAAATTCAACAGCCAAAAAAAGAGTGAAGTATGTGGCTCCCATGGCTTCAGCTTACTCCTATGATGTTCTGCCACTCCTTGACCAGCTGGCTTCTGCCCATGCCGTGATTCTAAGGGGACCGACCATCTCAGCTCATAATGAAGGCTTCCTTGAGTTCTGATAGAAAGCTCGTTCCCAATAACCCAGTGAAACTGCATCAGCACCAAAGTAAGGGGGGAAAACAAGCATCATATAAACTTTATTAGCACTTTATTATGAAATAAACTAGGCTTACACTTCTTTTGGAGGGGAAAAGGATGAATACAAAAAAATACCGTATTTTTACTTACTAACGTGCACTTGTAAAATGCATGGCGTGCTGTTTTACAGGCAGTAGCATATAAAATACTTTTTCCAGATGTGGATTCATAATTCTCGAAAGGCTATAACAGTTATCATAAGATTTATGGAGGATAATTTATTAATCACATTTTTTTTCTTTTAGAGATCTGTTTAGTAAGATGAAAGAGAACTTTAAAATGTCATTTTAACCAAATGTAGATGGCCTAATATCAAGTTACTCCTTTTGTTCACATTATTTTTAATGACTTTATTTGTTTTATTGCCTCCACAAGTCAGTGCCAACTTGGTGGTAATGATCTATTTAGGAAATCTCTTAAGATTTTTAAAGTAAAACAGCGTGGAGCTCTTTTAAAAACTAAATGAACTGAACTATGTGAGTTGATTAGTGCTCATTTATTTGAGAGACACAGGAGCTACTAAAGCTTATTTTTTATAAGATTTGGAGGAGACAAATCTTGTGAAAACTGTTGCTCCCTGAACATTTGTGTGGCTTCTTCGACAGAAACTTAGAAGCCCACGTGTGTCTGAAGTGCTACAAGTAACACACTGTTAAACAACACACACATTTGGAACATGGATCGCTTTAATCTGGCTTAGATCATTAAAAACACAGCTGTGTCAAATCCATATTGTTGACCCAAGTCACATGATGAGTAAAAAAGCCCAAATGACCCTCTTTTTGTCAGTCGCTTGATTTGAAGTAAGTTTTGTCTAAAGCAGTCCAGTCTAAGCACTGACAAAGTAAAAAAAGATAACTTTGCAATTCAGCGGGACTCATCAGTCCTAAGATTACTGTCTTCTCACACTCACACACCATCCCCTCTTCTCCAATCCACGGCTTCACGGGCAGAGGAGTTAACACACTACAATGGGTAGAGATCGCTACTGAATTAAAGGTCAGCACAGAGACTCACCATCCTTCTTCCCTCCAGACTCTTACAACAGTCATCAGAGTTCCCTCATCTCTAACACAAGCATAACAACATTTACTTCGCAAAGTTATCACGAGGATTAAAATAAAATGATGCATACAAATCATCTACAGCCTGGTGCACAGCCCGTACTCAATAAATAGAAGCATTATAGTTATCATGTGCACAAGTGCGTGAGAAGTTGTTTTTTACTTTTGAAAGAGCAATACAGTCAAGTAGTATTTATTGACAGGTTTGAAAAAAAAAGTATGAAAGACAGAAACATACTGAATAACTACCATGTATAATCCACTATTCTAGGTTTTGTAAGGGACAACAGAGGGAATCTATGATCCAGAGCATTTATAATCAATGAGGGAGCTCCAAAGCACGTGTTGACAATCTCAGCATCATTTTAAATCAATGGCCATATGAAAGCACAACACCAGAGCTACACCTGGAGTGCAAGTGTCAGTTTCCACGTGAAGGGTGTTGGCGGTGACTCCTGAAAGTCAAGAAAAGGTTGAGAATGGTTGGGTAGGTTATGAAGACTTCGTGCAAGTTGGGATTGAGTGACTATAAGAAAGTGAGGTGGGCGGGTCAGGAGAAGGAAACTCAGGAGCATCTGATATTTAAGTCAACCAGGTAGTTGACGCTGCTGAACAGCTTGAGGAATGAGGCCGTGATGCCAGAAGAAAGGACCTGAGAAATTGAGAACGAGGCTCAGTTTCTGTATAGAGACACAAGGCCTCTCCAAAGCTCTCTGAAAGTCTGAGAGAATGCTGTGATTAATATTAGTATTAGTCCCCGAAGGAGAAAATGTTCTACCCGTGATGAAGATCTGTGTCCAACGTGGCCCTGACCATGGCTGTTTTCCATGAGAAAGGAAGAATGCACGAAGCAGCTATCAAGGACACAGCCCTCCAGCCGCACACCTCATATATCCCTTCACGGCCACAGCCTCTGCACTGCTGGCAATTCTCTCTTGATCGACAGACCTGCTGCCCCAAGGCTATGAGCTCCTTGAGCACGGGAATTATTTTCTCTCTGCTTCCCTAAGGTCATGGACAGAGTCAGCAGTCCAGGGATGTCTGTTGAATGGTCTGTTCTTGGCTGAGAGGCCAGTGGTAACGACAGTTGTCAAAATGAAGTGCTTACAAGATTCTCATCTGTGTTGAAAGTGCCATTTGAAAAGAGGAAAAGAAGGAGGACAGAAAGGGAGTCCTAAAGTCCACTTGGGATGATGAATTAAAGTCTCCCACACCTCCTTCAATAGTCTAAGAGTGCAGCCTGGTTTTTTTTTTTCCCCAAAAAGATTTTCTTTAATTTCATAAAATATTTTCATGGACACATGAGCTAGCAAATACACATGCATCTGTGTGTATTTTGACAAGATTATCCCCTGTCCCTACCCCCCCACTCCCACATCAAGGTGGACATAAGGCTGGAGAAATGAATACAGAAGATGGAACAGATAGAAAAAAAATGATTAAAAGGGGTTTCCCTGGTGGCGCAGTGGTTGAGAGTCTGCCTGCTAATGCAGGGGACACGGGTTCGAGCCCTGGTCTGGGAAGATCCCACATGCCGCGGAGAAACTGGACCTGTGAGCCACAACTACTGAGCCTGCGCGTCTGGAGCCTGTGCTCCGCAACAAGAGATGCCGCGATAGTGAGAGGCCCGCGCACCGCGATGAAGAGTGGCCCCCACTTGCCGCAACTAGAGAAAGCCCTCGCACAGAAACGAAGACCCAACACAGCCAAAAATAAATAAATAAATAAATAAATAAATTTTAAAAAAATGATTAAAAGGATGGAATATAATATTGTGCTTGGTTATTTTCCTATGTCACAACCAAACAAAACATTTTGGTGCAAATAGTTGATTTTTCCTCTTTTCCATTTAAGTCTGGTGGAGAAAAAAATACTTTTTATATAATAAAATATGTGGAGTTTTGTCCTCTCTAGGGATACTTTTAACCAGTAGCCAACTAGCGACCTACTTAATATCAAACCAGACTCCATCTGGATCGTTTCTCCTCTAAAGGAGGGACCGGACGGGACCAGGTCATAAGCAAGAGGCAAAGGGTCTTGAGCACCCCACCCAGGAGCCCCATGCCCTGAGAGGGAGTGGAGGCCCGATCTCTGCCTGAACCTCACCGCCCCACAGCAGGAAACAAAGCAGCATCCTTGGACCATGGGGAAATGTGCTGACCTACTAGCTCAGCTGTCACCAATCTGGAAAGCAAAGGAGTGTTCTGTCCACATGAGATAACACACCTTGCCTTGCCTGTATGGGGAAGCTCTCCCCAGGGCTACTGTTCTACTCACCTGGCCGGTATTCTGCTCACCTGGAAGGCACTGTCTGACGTCTGGGGGAGATACCCTGGAATGAACTCCACTTCTCTTCCAAGCCATGGTGACTCTTAACCTTTATTAATGCTTCTTGGCTGGGACCGTGAACACAAACCAGAGGTTGACAGATGTGCACAACAACAGAGAAGCCATGTGGGTAGCAGTAAAGAGAGTCTCACAGAATAAGTCCAAAACACACCACCTTTGTCATCAGTCAGGACCAAGTTCCATAGCCCAGAACACATGCATTGGAGCATTTCAGAGAGAGCAATGATTGGGTAGATCTTCTCTCGGAAGTGGTTTTTCCAGAGTAAAGTAGCCAAGAATGAGAACCACTGGACATATCTCCTTTTGCTAAGTTGGGGCCGGATCAGGGTAGGCCTTGAATGGCTGCCAGAGGAGTTTATACTAGACGGTAGGTGGTTATTGACTGAAAAGTCAGCATACAGACTCACTTTCCCTTTTCCAGCCTCCTCCATATCTGTTTCTTCAGGGAAACAACAGCTCATACATCTATAACAATTTGTCTCAGGCAATATTCTTAGTGCTTTGCACATAGGAACTCAATTATTGCTCACAACCACCCTATGGGTTATATACTGTCTTTATCCCCACTGTTACAAGTTGAAGCATAAGTGGAAGGTTGACAGACACCCTGGTAGGGAAGTTGGAATCTCAAATGGTGTTTAATCTTCTAATGGGCACATGTTTTTCAGGGCCCAGAGTCTATAAAAAAGCAAAGTCTCCACTCATCTCTGTTGAAATCCAGAAGTCGATAAAGTTTGAGAGAATAAGTGGCATTTAACTCATTAGTCTGCAAATAACACCACTGTATGTTCTCTTCACCAGTTTAGAGAACAGAAGTCAAACCAAAGGTGGGAGCTCAGGGCATAAATTTACCATCTGCGACGAAATGTAATCAGATCCGAAGAGTTTCCACTTTGAAGTCTTCCTGAATCTGTGTGGGTTACAGGTCTGAACACATCACCAGCTTTGACAGGTGGCTTTATTTTTCATTTCAAAGAGGGAGAAAGAAAGCCAGGAAACCAAGCGAACACATGCACAGTGGAGCTTTGAACGCTGCCCCCCCGAGCATTCACAGAGGCGCTTTTCTAAGTTCGGGGTCACACGTTCAGAGGAGTGAAAGCAGCTGGGCTTCGGTCCACCCTGGACTCCGTCCTCCCAGTCACAGCTCTGTGAAAGCTGCCTTTCTCCAGCTTCGGTGTCCACCGTCTTCTCAGCTCCCACACTAGCTGCAAACTGGGCCTGAGCTTCAACCAGCGCTGCTGAGGCCGGGTGATGACACCAGGCTAGAAAGGGCTCAGCTAGGGGAGCAGCACTTGCCA
This sequence comes from Eschrichtius robustus, assembly GCF_028021215.1. Classification (NCBI taxonomy): domain Eukaryota; kingdom Metazoa; phylum Chordata; class Mammalia; order Artiodactyla; family Eschrichtiidae; genus Eschrichtius; species Eschrichtius robustus. Next base: position 14,466,208 of record NC_090838.1, read on the forward strand.
TGTCCCAGTGGAACGACAGCACTTCTACAGGCTGAAACCCGGCTGCCCTTCAAAATTATTCAGCCCCTAGCCTGCTTGGCAACGCTGAACCCGTCTAACGGATACCTTTAACATCCTGAGCAAAGCAGGGCAGAGAGCGGTGAGGTGGCCAACAGCTCACTCAGGCTATGAGGTCATTAACATGTGATTTGAATCCAAAAGGATCACCTGCTATTTATTCATGAAAATGGCGCAGTTTGAGCTGGTGTTACCCAGCACAAACCCAGACAAGCGCAAGCATGTCACAGCCTGCCGGGAGCCTCCTGCGTGAGGTCCCAAGGAAGAAGCCCCTGGAAAGGCCAGTGCTGACATTCACCACACCCCACTGCATGAGAGCCCCTCAGCCTGGACACCCCTCCAGAAGGCAGTACACTGGACTGGGCGGGGGAAGAACTTTCTTCAGGAGGAAGGAAGGGGTCTGGTGTGTGAGATCAGGTCAGGCGCTTGGCCTTGTAGGGAAGAGTAACTACACGTATCCTGGCGAGGTGACACTCATTGTTTTCCAGCCCAGCTTCTTCTGGGCCGGTACTAGTGTCCTCGGGAGAGGGGCTGAGAGTTAGTCCCTTAAACAGGTATATGGCCAGAGCTCCTGGATGAGACTGAGGGCACAAAAGCAGCATAACTCATGGGCATCCTGGGCTGAGTACTGGATGGCAGGATTTGCCTTTTTATTTTTAATAAATAACATTTATTAGACTTTTTTTTCTGATTATAAAAGTAATACAGGCTCATTATAGAATGACTAGAAAAAATGGAAAAGCACAAAGAGGAAAACAAACGTTACCTGTAATCCCACCATTCTGGTCATTGTGAACATTTTTTTTCCTCAAGTCTTTTTCATACTGTGAATATACTTTTTAAAACTAAAAATAAATACTGCTTTGTAAGCTGCCTTTTCCCTTAGTAATACTGCAAAAAACCTTTCCCCCATCAGTATATATTCTTCCGCCACACAGATTCAGTGGCTAAGATCCTGTAATCTACTCAAACTTCTTGTTGACCATTAGTTTAATTCCATCATTTTTATATAATATATAACCCTAAAGTGAACATCTTGCAGGTACAACTTTGTGTACATCTCTGACTGTATCCCTAGGATACATTTTTAAAAATATGACCATGGAAATGAAAGGTTTGTATTTCCTATTATTAAGATTTTTGTTATGTACTCTAATCTTGCATTCTAAGCGACTGCAAAATCCATTCAGGATTGTTCAGTGGATGCCCTTGGCTTCGTGCTTACTGGAGGTGATTCTGTCCCCTGTGTTCTGATGGCAGCACTTCAGGTTGTTCTTCAGTTGCTGTCATGAAGTAAATGATGGATGATGCCATCACTCGGAGCAGCCCCTTATCACATAATTGACCTTCACCAATGCTCTTCTCCACTTAATAGTATTGCAAAGTGTTTCCAAGATTGGATTTGGGGGTCAGGTAAGCCTGGCTTTGGATCTCTGCTTCTCTTCTTATTATTTTGTGACCTTGGCCAAGTTACTTAATCTCTTTCAGTTTCCTCTTAAACTTGTTGCTATTGCAATTGTCACCTACCCACTACAACCATTCCAAACCCTGCCCCGGATTTAGCTTATGATGATGGTCTTATTTTCTGATTGAGTTAAAAGATGTGAGAAAAATTTACTATATCAGAATTTGCTGGGTGTCAATAAAGCAGAAAGCAATTAAAAGTCATGAGGAGTTATAGAAAGCACCTTAGGGATCAATTAACCCCACTCTCCCATGCCGCTTTTCAATTAGAAAAAAGGCGAGGATCAGCCCTGCTTGCGAGTTTCCAGTATAGTCTTTGTACTCCAGCTTTTTTCTCACTGCCTTCCTCTCCACTATCACGTAAGTCTCTGAAGCAACAGAGGGGAACAGAGAAGGTAAATCGCATTTCCTGCAGAACTTTTGGCATGGAAGAATTGGAGGTATTTGACCTGCCAAAGGTCTTATAGAAATGGTGGGAGAATGTGAACTCTCCCCCTGGGACAAGAGGGATGCAGTCCAAGTCCTGCCACTGGCTAGAACTGGCATTTTGTGAACCCTACCTTCAAACAAAGACAGAGATGGGGTTCCAGTGGCAAATGGTGAGCATGAGCTAGACAGAGACTCTTTGGTATCTCTTGCTTCAACTTTACTGGTCACTACAGGCTTGTGTGTCCTGGGAATTGCCAAATAAATTAAAACTAGTTAAACCTGGTTTAACTCTGTGAAATTTGTGAACAATCATATTTCCCTTGGAGGAAAAATCTATGCCCTCTCTCCTCAGAAATCGAAATACAAAGAAATTGTTGAAAATACATAGAAGTTTCATGAAAAACTGTCCTATGATCCCAAGATAGAGATAGAAAGTTAGAACAAGAATGGAATTACCAGGCACTGAGGCGGGTGTAGCAAAAATGTTGGACTCTATTTAAGTTTTAAGCACTCTGATTGCCAAGAGTAAAGGGGAAGTACGTTGGTTTAATAATGGTTATTAGTTACAAAGCCAAAGCATTTAAATCCATCTTTAGAGACACATTTATTTCTAAACTTAAATTCAAGGGAAAAATTATCACATGGATCTCGATAGCACACAGCCCAAAGTCTTCAACTTTGATCCCCTTCAAGGATCTAGGAAACTGAGATCATCCTTCCAATAATCTAATTAACTACCTTTCAAGGATAAGTAAGGACCCATGGTGCCCACAACCCCTTCTCCCGGGGTAAGAAGGACCCTGTGGCTTGTCATCATTAAGAATCCCTTTCCTAGGACACCATGGCTAGGACATGCCTCAAGGCCCAGTATACTTACCCATTCATTCATTCACAGACATTTTTTCTAAGGGCCTGTTTTATGCCAGAAGTTGGATTAGGCATTGGCCAACAGGAACTAATAGATAACAGATGAGAGAATGAGCTACAGCCAGAAAGAGGCAATTTAATGAGATGTAATCATTTTCACCTGTGAATCTCCATATGCCTAGCAGCAATTCTGAGTTACAGAAGTGAGTTCCCCTCTCCTGTAAGCAATACTGTCTTTTACACCAGCTAGAAGCTCCCTTAGGGTCAGGGGCTCTACGTTGTATCTGCGTCACCTGCAGTTTTGATGGTGCCACTGGGTGTTCAGTAAATACTTGCAGAGAGATGGGCTCATATCCTCTCCTGAGCCCTTAGGACTCTCCCTAAGCCTATGGATGTCTGCCTCATTAGGTTTTCCCTAAGCCTGCGTATAATCTGTCTGACCCCTTCTGGGGCCTGGAAACTTGTCCTCCCCTTAGTACCAAACCTGTTCCTCCTAGTGGGGCTAAGACAACACTTCTTTTCCAAGCCTGACTCTCAGGGGCCCATGTGGCTTTCCTGTCCTTGTGTACCATCCATGCCCTGCATAAAAGACTCCCAGACCAGCCCCATTCATGCCTCAAGCTTCTGGCACTAGAAGCAAGAAAGAGGCAGCAAAATTTGCCTTTCTTTTTTTACTTTTAGCTTCACAAGAGAGTTAACAAAAGTCATCTTTGGTCTCACTGAACAAAGCAGAAAGCTGGCCTGTGGTAGTCAGGAGTCAGGTCATGGTGATGCCACACTCTTAGTGCTTTTTAAAATAAATACTGAAATTACCAATTTAAAATAATATTTAAGGTAGACAGTGAAATCACTAAAATAAGAAGATAAAAACCTGACTCCATTAGTGTTTCTAGGTCCTAATTTTGAGAAGAAGTTCAAATCTTTAGTTTTGGGCACTTAACACCATAGCTATAATTCTGGAGAAACTTAGGAAAGAAGGAAACAATGTTTAGTGTCATTATTTCTAAAAGTAAGCCTGTAGGAAAAGACCTCCCTGTGATTTCGAGTTGTGTAATATGATCTCAGCTAAGAAAACTGGAAAAGGCGAAGGATCGCAGGAGACACTCTGGTCTGTAGCGTCAACCGTTTTGCTGCTGCCCCCGTGTAACAAATACAGTTCACCTCTACGCCATGCTCTCTAAGCGCCTGCAATATGGTGAGTGTGTAACACACATTATCTCATTTAATCCTCAATAACAACCCTATGAATCCGTTATTATTATTCCCTTTTTACAAATAAGGAAACTGAGACTTCAGAGGTGAGCTTAGACATTTGTAGGTGACAGCTGGGATTAAAATCCAAGTGTGCCTGAGTCCACAGAATCTTGCTATACTTAACTACTGTGTTATATTTCATCACTGCCTCTTACAAAGCATAGGACCAGATCCTTTGATTTCTATATTCCACTTCCAATACAATGTATTGCATTTACCACAAAGTCTGTTTTGATTATGGTTATTAGTAATGTCATTGTGGTTAATGAGAAAGATCATAAACAATCGTTATTATTGCTATTGATAAAACCAACATGTATCTATATGTCATTTATAGCTTATAAGGCACTTTTGCAATTATATTAATTTTGATTAATTTTTCAACAACTCTGCGAGGTGGGCATGTCCCTGTTTTACAGACAGGAAACTGAAGCTCAAGAGTTTAAATGATTGGTACAAATCTGTTAACCTGTCAATGTTAGGTAGACCCCACTGGCCCAACCCTGAGAGGCATGCCTCCTTAAATCCTGTGCCCCAGGCATCCCCCTAGGTCCCGTCCTGAGACCAAGCCTCAACTTGAACTCAATTCTCTTAGTTATGCCTGTGATCAGTTTCTGTCAGCTTGTAAGATACTCATGTTCCTGATCTATTGGAAAAGATTGACGCAGTAAGTTAACGATGAGTAAGGCAGACTAAATACAAATGAATCAAGATTTCTAAGACTCTTGGCGAGATGCAGCTTCTTCTTGGGCCCTTTGACTGGGGAGCCTCTGGGAGACAGCAATTATGAATCATTTATCTCTGCACCTCCAGCCTTGGCCTTGGGCTTGATGCACAGTGGATACTTAATATTTCTGGAATGATGAAAGAATGAGTGAACCAGTCAACAGATACTTCTGAGTTTGAAGTTCTCCAGTGTCTTCTTAACCTAGTGCTTCCTCTTTTGACTTGTTCTTAGGATTTGGAGAAGATGGAAGGAAAAGCAGGAGCCTTGCTGAGCCCCAGGCTAGGTAGGACATAAGGGAAGGGGGTCGTGCAGTAAAAGCCTGTTGTGTCTTCCCACTTCTCACTGACTCAGATCCCTGACCCCCAGATACCTCCCTCTGTGGTCTTGGAGGTGGCAGGGGAGTCGTTACCCTTATGGGAGGAGAACTTCCACCTCAACTTCCCTGTTCCAGATTATTCTCTAGGAAAACTGGGCTCTTTTCATATGCAATCCAGAAGCTGCCACCACTTAGTAGAATGTTAAGATGCAATTTTATATAAAGAAGGGATTCTTTCTTTCTATTTTAGCAAGAAAGAGAAGCAAGACATCCCAGTTTTTAACATGGATTGAAAATGGAGTTTTGCCAGTTTTCTGGGTTTTACCCTGCCATGCTCTGTCAGCCAAGGTGGGAGAGGAACAAGCAGTCTGTGTTCCTAAAGCATTTTTCTCAGAATAGGAAAATGTCAGTGATTTAGATAATTGAGTGTCTGGATGAAAATTTACCTATGCCATAACTTTACATAAAAAGGGTTTTGATTAAATAATATCAGCAAAACAAACAGGATGAGAAAATAGAATTTCTGTCTGATTTAATGAAATAACTATTTTTATTGACTGTATATATCAGTAATGGTAATTGTGATCCAATTCAATCTACTTATTAAAACATATTCCGTCCATAAGGCCGTCTACTCATCAGGAAACATTTATTAGTCTAGTTTGGTTACATAAATGCCTTCCTTGGGTTTTGTTACTGTTGACAACAGATTTCAGCCTCCCTCTTGCCAGAGATTATCTGTGTCCGTGAGGTTTTACCTGGGAAAATGTCTCAGGGGAAGGGCCTGTTGGAGAAGTGTTTGTGAAGACCAACCCTGGCCTGAGAAAGGTGATAAAACTGTGCAAGGAAAAAAAAAAAAAAACTGTGCAAGGAAATGGAATGTATACAGAAAGGTCTTTGGATGCAATTCCAAAAGCGGATGAATCTCTACTCTGGTGCTACGATATTCAGTAGCGTTGAGATCTTTCAGCATGCTCCTTTACATGATAAAACTGTTAAAAGAGGTGAAGAAATTGGCCTGTGAGGCAGTAATTCCATCTGTGCCCAAATATCTTGTAAATAAGGAGAGGTTTTAAGTGCAGAGTGACTCCCTGCTTTCAGGAGCTTCCAGGGTGAGGCGGTGCTGAAGGAAGATGTTGACAAAGAGCAGAGGGAGACTGACAAGGGCCCTTTTCCTTCCTGGCCTGGGAAACAAGCCTGGTCTCAGAGCTGAAAGGATCTCCAGACGTTACCTGGGCAACACCAGTACCATTGGTGTAAATATAAATATCTGCCTAATAAGACAGTTCACTGATGAGACCAGCAGAAAGTTAGTGATGTTGGGAAGATGAGAACTCAGGTTTTCTGCCACTTCAGCCGAAGGAATCTGTGTCGCTCTGCTCTGCTTTCCGTGGCCTGGCCAGCCCTCCATGTTTGTGGAAGAAACATCAGCACAGAGCATCACAATCTATCATGAATCTTTACACATCACAAATAGGAGTTGTACCATGATGTAGCAAAGCACCAGCCTCTGAGTGCCTGGGGGACTCTCCTCTCATCTCCTCTCTCCTCCTTACACACACACACACACACACACACACACACACACACACACACACACACACACACACACACACACACACACACACACACAGGTTTGTATTGTCCGAACTCTTCTTCAAAACCTTCCTGGACCAAGCCCACCACAGCGGTCCCTCCATCAACTAAAATACCAAGGAACTCATTATCAACTAAAATACCAAGGAACTCATTATTTCCTCTGCCAGAGATTTCTTGTCACTCCCAAAAGAATTAGCAGCTCTCAATCAAACATTTCACTGTCTTTCACAATGCCTGTACTTAGCCGGCACTTAGTTAAGATTTTCTGGTCAAGTGTATAATTTCAGTTCAATACATAAACACCCAGAAGTTACTCCTCCTTCCCTCTCATCTCCACGTTTGTCCCCCATCCTGTAGCCCATCCTGGGTAGCACCAGGCCTGCTGGGTCAGTCGTGTGATTAGGGATCAGTGCCCTTCCTGTAAGCTGAAGGGGCTGGGCTTATAGTCTGTAGGAGCCTTTCTGGTTTAATCTGATGGACTGATGTGATACTAGACTTTTCAAATGGTCATTCGTTCGTGCCTTAGGCAGCAGTTTCATAATTTCACTTTTGACCTTTGAATGAAGATTTAAAATTAAGTTTTTTTGGTCTCAGTCTCTGTGGCTTCTTATTTTCCTCTTGATTATCCAAGTTTATTTCTGCCCCTGGAAAAATGTAGACTACTGTCCTAAGTGCTATCCTGTGGCCCACTAGGAACCACTCCCCCACTCCCCATCCTGCCCCAACCCTTTCTGCCATGATTGATGCAGAGCTCCCTTCTCCCTGGCCTTCTCCCCAGCCAAGCCCTCTGCCCTTCGTCTTACCTGACCTTCTCCAGGGCGCCCTCCCCTCCGTCTCCCCCACCTACCGCACTGACAGCTGTGGGATGAAGGCTGTGAGCGCCTTCCTCCCAAATAGGCCCTGCTGTCCCATCCCCTCAAGACTGGGACCTTTCGTTTGAAAAGTCTTACGGTCCTTGCTATTTGATTTTGTTTGTTTGTTTGTTTTCTATTGGTGGGCTTCTATTACCTTCCTCTCCACACACTACCTACCCATCCCCTGATCTCCCTGACATGCCCCGCTGGCTCCCCCTTGCCCTCCAGATCTTGGGAGACCCTCGTGTAGAGACAAGGAACCACAGCTGCCTTCCAGGCTTCCACTCACTCACAAACCCAAACAACCAAGCGTGCAGTTATAACTGCATCCTCCCTCCTAAATCAAATTTCCTTCTGACCGAGAGCTGGAAAGTCAGCTGGCGTGGCAGCTAGAGCCCCATCAACCTAGCCAAGAAGGCCCGGTGTCCTCCAAAGGGGAGGAGCACCTGCCCAGACACACCTGCCCCGCTCCTACCCCAGGCCACGCCCTCTGTGTTACCAAGCCCAGAGCGTTACCATCGTGTGCCCGGGCTTCCTAGACTACAGCTCTCAGAAAATCAAAACTGTATCTCAGTCACTTTACGCCCCCCCCCCACCCCCACACATTCAGGCCTGGCACATAGCTGTGGTCAGCAAGTCTTGTTGAATGAACAAAGGAATGAGTAGCCATTTGGCCACGCTCCTTCCTCTACACGCAGATTTCTCATTCTGGTGAGCCCTCCAAACTCATGCTCTGCGTCCCGTGACTGGCTCTGTGTCTCCTCCTCCACACTCTGTTCTCACTACCTACTGTACCAAGGTTTGTGAACTGCAAGTTACCCCTCTAGGATTTAAACTAAGCGGGACCAATTCTTTTGCCTTTCTTCACAAAACTTGCCTTTTCACCATTATCTTCCTTGGATTTGGACTCTCTCCAAATGGACCGCCTCCCTCCTGAGTTGTAAAGCTGAGAAAGAGGTTAGGTTTGTAAGGCCAAACCATTAGGTTTTATCTATTCAGATGGGAGTCTCTGAGAAGTTTGGCTTTTTGCTCTCGGAGAGGATCCTAAGTTTCAATGAGCCAGAATGACAAAATGAGGCCAAAAGCAGCCACTTCTCCTATGCACTGGTCATAGCTGCAGTGGGGGGTGACCACTGCTCGTCACCTTGTGAGCACATTTTAGGAGGTCTGTAACGCAGAGAAGACAGTCTTTACAATCAAGGTGGGAATTAATTGGCAAGAGCATGGTGATCCAGGATACTATTGTGGTCTCTGCACTTCCACTGGGAGGCTTATCAACCTCTTCTGTTTACCAAGGTCTTTTAAAAACTATTATTGTTAAACACCTAGGATTGTAGGGTTCATGAGCTGCATGATAGGAACGCTTAAGCTCAAGTCGTCTGAGTCCTGGAAGAGGATCAAAACCCAAGCTGCAGCTCCTTCCCGCCTGACTCACAAGGCCATTGTTATTGTGTTTAGCTTTGGATAAACTTTCCTATGGAAGGTGACTGCTCACAGCGGTGCATTTTAAACGTGCAGGCTTAGCTCTGGCTTCATGTGTGAGCGCGGGCCTGTCATCATGCATTCCAGGTCACTCTCTGAAATGAATTTGTCTTTCCTCAGTGTTTCTCTGAGCCAGGGAGCAGACATTCCTCCGGCTCTGCATTAATCCAATTACTAAACACCTGCAGACATGCAATAACAGTTTGGGTGCCAAGAGCCTTAGAAATGGTTTTAGAGCCGAATGTAATCTGCTGTCCTGCTATCAGGAGTCACGTTACACACCTGCCAAGACCCAAGCCAAAAAAATAACATTCCCGGTTCTCACTCCAGGCAGGAACGCTCCGTGCACATTACAGAGACAGAGTGACAGGCACTTTAGCTTGACTGCCACACAGCCCATTAAACGTTTTGAACTGCTCAGTAATTGTATCCAAAGTCACTTCAGCACTAAAATATTTACAAGAAAAGTGTGACAAAACAGGATTTTTCTTCCAGGGACAGGTAAGGCAAAATCCTCCCCCACCAAAAGCAACTCAGTGAACGTGATGACTCACGCTGATCCCCTGTGCTTCAGAACATGTCAGAGGGGGCTTCTTACGGGATAATCTCCAGGATGCCTCATGGCCACAAGGATGCCTGAAGGGAGAAAATAATCCCACCCCATTGCCTCATTCTACCTCACTGCAGAGCATCTAAGTAATTTAGAAATTCAGAAGCCAAAGACACTTGATTTTCCTAAAGATCCTGCACTCGAGCCTAAGACCAGTGATGCGTGGAGGACGGTAATGATACCTTTTTCCAACACGGCCACCTCTAAAAGAAATGAAAGAAGACCTTGGCGAGTCTGTCGAACAACCCAGAACAAGCCTTGATTGAGAACTGTTCTTTTTTTTTTTTTTTTTTTCTAGGCTGGTTTTGGAAAAATTCTACTGCTGCTTATGGTAAGAGTTAAATAAATCATTCACAGAAATCCCTTACTTCCATGCTTTTCATAAGAAGTTTCTCTATGACTGGAGATGCCATGTTATTTCATCTTCACCGACTTGAGCTCTTAAGGCTGGGGACAGTGTCTGCTTATTTCCACAGACTCGGGACCTGCAGAGAGCGGGCGTGGATTACAGTGGGAAATGTTCGCTGAATGTATTCTTGGGTCAAGGGTCCTTTCCCATGATATGCACCACCCTGGGCTGAGCAGGCATCCAAGTGAACATGAGGACGTCCTTTCCTTCCCTCGGTCACTTAGTCTCCATAAAGAAACCACTGGAAAGATCAGTGACCAGGATATAAGAGAGTAGTAAGTATCCAGGGGAAGGAGGCAGAAAAGGGCGCATCCTTTACACGGCCTCCTTTGAGTTCCCCGCCCTCGCCTCTGAACAAACCTCACTCTGAACCAAGATTTGCAACTCCCTCAGGCAGCCTGCCACTTCCCACCTCAGAGCACTTAAGAGTCCGTACCCCTCATCCGGCACTCCTGCAGCACTAAAATATGACATGTGATTGGTTGCTGCATGTGTGAGTCTTGTCTTCCCAAAGCGGGCATGAGCCCCCGAGGGCAGGAAGGGACACGTTTCTCACCTCTCTGGTTTGGCCTATCCTAGCTCCAACAGCCCAGGCACTTAGCAAAGAGAGGGCCCCTCACGGTTTACTCTCCTTGGATTTTCTTTCTAAAAAAGTACACAGCTGAGACCCTCAGCTAACTTGGTTTCCAGCTATAGTCTAAGTCTTTGCCAGTCAAAGTGTGGTCCATAGACCAGCAGCAACGGAACCACCTGGAAGCTTGTTAAAAATACAGACTCTTGGGCTTCCCTGGTGGCGCAGTGGTTGAGAATCTGCCTGCCAATGCAGGGGACACGGGTTCGAACCCTGGTCTGGGAAGATCCCACATGCCACGGAGCAACTAGGCCCGTGAGCCACAATTACTGAGCCTGCGCGTCTGGAGCCTGTGCTCTGCAACAAGAGAGGCCGCGATAATGAGAGGCCCCGCGCACCGCGATGAAGAGTGGCCCCCACTTGCCACAACTAGAGAAAGCCCTCGCGCAGAAACGAAGACCCAACACAGCCATAAATAAATAAAATAAATAAAATAGTGTTTAAAAAAAAAAAAATACAGACTCTTAAGCCCCACACTAAACCCACTGTATCAGCCCCTGCATTTCAGCAAGAGTCTCAGGAGATTCAGATGCATGTGAAAGGCTGGGGAGCCTAGTTAAGCTGTGACCCCTAGTTAAGGGTCTCAGAACGGGACCCTGCTGAACCCTGGGAATTCACTCTCTCTGGCAGAGTCCTCTGTGTGCTCCACGAGCTGCACGGCTCGATACGGCTCCCATGGCGGAGAAACACACTGAGGGTCCAAGAGGTCTGAGCTGGAAGAGAAGAAGCAGCAGCAAACAACAGCATCTCCATCGTGGGCCTGAGAGGACCATTCGGTGTCCAGAGAGCACAAGTGCACAGCCAGAGGCAAGAAGGCCAGAAGCTGGCTCCCGAGGAGCATTCCGAGACGAGACGGGGGGGGGGGGGGGGGGGGGGGGGGGGCTCGATCTGCCAGCCCCTCCCATGCAGCCCAGCGTTCCCAGCCCACATGTAACCTTCAGCCCCTGCCCAGAGCAGTCAGCGTGACAGTAATAATAGTAGTCACAAGAAAATGCAACCTCGATCACGCTAACAACTTTTGAAAAGTAAAATGCTCGGGATATGATTTCAATTAAAACTCACATTGTCTGACTTGTCTCTCTGCATAGCCAGAGTTCACCTCCTCTTGCCCCCTTACCTCCTCTTTTCAAAACGAAGGCGAACAGGAGGAACTGTGTCGATGCCTGCTCCCACCTTGAGGTGTGGGGCTCTGGATGCCCGACGTCGCTTCCTATGCCCTGTCTGCTGAGCCCCCAAGGCAAAAAGAAATGGCCTTCATGCTGACCTCACCCCAAATAAACCCCCCAAGCTGTGGGCAGAGTCAGAGTGCCTTTCTCTCTACCCCACCCCACTCCCCTTTCTCTGTGTGTGTGTGTGTGTGTGTGTGTGTGTGTGTGTGTCTCAGTTTATGAATAAACAATTCTGAACTTAAAAGGAACTGCTCTTGCACAAATGGAAAGAGCCTAAACTCCTTGCCAGGGCTTGTCTCATGCAGACAGCCCCAGTGAGCTCCAGTGATCTACCTCATTTGTGTTGAAGGTGGCTTTTTCTAAATCAATTCTGATCACCCAGCAGGTGAGTGCCAGACAGCCAGACGGGGATGGGGAGGCACAGGCCTCGTCAGAATCCTGGTACATACTCTCCCCAAGGAAACAGACTTGCTGTCACCCTGGAGATCTCTAATGCCCCCTGTCAACAAGATGCTAAACAGAATACAATATACAAGGCCGGCATCAAAGCCATTAGGTTACGTGTAAACAATCATCTTAGGCTTCCTAAGAAATTTATGAACTAATGCCGCAGATACTTGTTGAGTGTTTGACCCTCTTTCTGAACCTTCTCATCCTTTCTTACCCAAGTAATGCCTATTCGTTCTTTACAATTAGCTCAAATGTTATCTACAACAAAACTTTTCTACATTTGGTAGTATACAATAAAGATGTCAAAAAATAAATAAATAAATATTATTGCTTAAGTGGGAAATTCCAAAAAAAAAACTTTTCTAAATGCTCCCAAATTTCCCAAATGCTCTCCCATTCTGCTTGGGTAAGTATCCTCCTTTGATGGGGATTTTCAGGAAAAACAAAATTAGCAATTGTTGCTCAGATGGTTTCTGTCTATTACTGTGAGGGGAATTAACTGTGACTTTGAAATTCAAATGAAGTAACTTCTGTTATAATGTCACATATATGTTCCTGATAAACTTCACATTTTGTAAAACCACACGTTAAAAGCAGCAGGGCTTTGGGGAAAATAAAGTTAAGAACAGACCCCCTCAAAATTTTAACCAGAGCACTAACAAATATAGTAACAATTAGTAATACAAATAACAAAGTAGTTAAATCACCACGGATCTTTACTCCCGGCATCAAAGCCACCCCATTCTTTACATCTTTAAGTTCTTTAATTTTTAATTTAATTCCTTTAATTTCTGCCTTTGAGACACAGGTTTCTAATAGAGGTCAGTTTCATCAAGATGAAACATATAATCCAAGGTGTAAACCCTCTTCATCAGTTAATTTTTTTTAACACTAAGGGAAATGTATTTGCAGCACCTTCCTTTGCATTTATAGCTTCCCCAAATAGTTTAAAACAGAAGAACGTGTACTGGTGCTTAAACCCATCATATTAGTCACTTCTCGCTCTAAAGTAAAGTACGTGCAGGATTTTCAGCTTTTTTCTTAAGGTCTTTATATATCACAAAGGCTTTCTCCTTACTTGCGAACAAACGTGCCCTCCTTTCTAAAAACATTAAAATGTTTTATGAAAAATCACCATTATACTGATACCATTTTTCCTATTAAAAGAAACATGTAGCAGAATGGACTGTATAGGCACTTGCAACTAATACTATGTGAGTGTTTCAAATATCAATTGTGTGGTAGACAGAATAGGAAAGAGCAAAAGGGACTTAACCTTGAAGAGGTGATTAAGCTAAGGATATTAAGATGGGAAGACTATCTTGGATTATCTAGGTGGGTTCAACCTAATCACAAGGGTCCTTATAAGAGGGAGACAGAGTGCCAGAGTCATAGAGAGAGACACGGTGACAGCATCAGATGTGGGAGTCACGTGGGGCCACAAAGGGATGCAGGCAGACTCTACCAGCTGGAAAAGCCAAAGAAACGGATTCTTCTCGAGGGCCTCCAATGGAAAGCTGGAACGCAACTGCTGGCCCACTTTAGACATCTGACCTCCGGAATTGTACGAGAATAAATCTGTGTTGTTTTAAGCCACGAACTTAGTGGTAATTTGTTACAGAAGCAATAAGAAACTAATACAGACAGTAAAACCACCACAGTAAGGTCAACATCAGTCTTTATTACCTCATCTATCCTATTTACCATCACCACCTCCCAGTTTTCAACTGAAGAAGCATTATAAAACTTTTTCACTGTGGGCACGCCACCTTAAGGGTTTTCCCAGTATGGTCTCATAGCAGATGCTCATGTACTCAAAGACTGAGACAATAGAGTGATAAATACAATCAAAAAGGACTTTGTTAAATATTTAACATAAACTGAATAAATCCTTATACTTACTATATAAAGCCCCAAGTGAAATAAGTCCTCAAGGTACTGCACTGAGTAGTATTTAGATCAAAGGAGTCCATCTAGATACTGACTTCAGGTCTTAGCATCAATTATATGCATAAGAGGTATAACGGGGCCCCAAACTCAGTTTTATCCAATCTGGGAGAACTACTCATTACACGTGCAAAACTGTGCATTGCTACTACCCCCAAAGACCGCCAAGCAGGCAGCAGATAGAGCCTCGTCCCCAGACTGAGTAAACAGGGAGAACCCATGCCTGGAGCCACCACCCAGGGGGCAGGGCCTCAACCTCACCTCCTTACTCCAAGCTAAGCCCACAGCTTCAGATGCCTTTTCTTTCCAGGATCAGAAGCAAGCAGCTTGAAGAAGTATGTAAAACACAATACACACTACAAAATATTACTCTCAAGCCAACTCTATCGACTTTCTACTGAACCTCTTTCCAACGAAAAAGAGAAAACAGAAAGAGAAATGGCCAGAGACCTTTAGCACCTCCTCAAGAAAGCTTCCGAGGCCATTCTGACTGATCTCAGATTTCATGTAATTCACTGTCATGCTGCTGCAGGGGTGTTTTAATGCGGGGTTTCCTCTCCTATCTTTCTACCACTCTTTCCAGTTAAAGTATCGTGTCCATATTCTCGCCTTTCAGTATGAGACAGCAAAGCCTCAATGATTCACTTCTCCTGTGTTGGGTAACCAACAGATTTCCAGATCAAAAATAGATTTAGTGAGGTGATGTAAAGTAGTCACTCAACAAACATAAAAAGCAGCCCTGGGGGGTTTATGCAAAGTCCAAACAGAAACAGGAACTTGGCTTACTTGATAGATCTGAGCTGTGGTTGGCAGAGCTCAAAATACACATCCCTTTCTTATCTCACTCCAATTTCTCACCATGACTGCTCCTCTCACTCCCTAATATTTTCAGATGAGTCTAAGAGGGAAATTCAATTCTTTCCTCAAAAGTAGGAAAAGTGAGTTCTTTTCTCTTGGGACTCAGGAGCACCCCAACCATGCCGCCAACTCATTGGGTCACTCAGTGTTGCGGGGGCCCAACTGCAGCTCTCTGAAAAACATGGAGTGTGGTGGATTGTCTGCAAAGATGGTGCCAAAAGTCCTTCCCAGTCCTGGGAGCTCACGCCACTCTTCCTTCTACTTCTTCTCCTGTAAATGCCGGGCTGCCCTGTGACTTGCTTTGACCAATGGAATGTGGTGGAAACCAGTTCTGGGCCAGGCCCTAGGAGGCCAGGTAGCTTCTGCTTTCTATCTCTCGGAAGCCAATTTCCGAGTGAAGACACTCAGGGTGACAACTGAATGATGAGTGGCTGCATGGAGAGAAAATGGCCACACAGAGGAGAACCAGAAAGAGATGACTCTGCCAGCTCCCGCATCATGGCACCATCGCAGAGTCAGAAGCAAAGAAATGGTGGTGGTTGTTTAGCCAGTACATTTTGGGGAGATTTGTCATGTGACAATAGAAAAACGAAACAGAGAGGCTGTAGTGGGTGATTGCTAAGACCACTTCTTGTCCTAAAATTCTTTTTTTTATTTAATTTATTTTTAAAATTTATTTATTTTTGGCTCTGTTGGTTCTTCATTGCTGTGCGTGGGCTTACTCTAGTTGCGGCGAGTGGGGGCTACTCTTCGTTGCGGTGTGCAGGCTTCTTATTGCGGTGGCTTCTCTTGTTGTGGAGCACAGGCTCTAGGCACACAGGCTTCAGTAGTTGTGGCATGTGGGCTCAGTAGTTGCGGCATGTGGGCTCTAGAGCACAGGCTCTGTAGTTGTGGTGCACTGGCTTAGTTGCTCCACAGCATGTGGGATCTTCCCGGACCAGGGATCGAACCCGTGTCCCCTGCATTGGCAGGTGGATTCTTAACCACTGCGCCACCAAGGAAGCCCTTGTTCTAAAATTCTTGGCTTCTCATTGTTTCTCAACAAAAAGTGCTCATCTGAAAGTGCAAAACTAAGATGTGATAAGTTGAGAGGACATTATTTCCAGAGACACCCTCCTACCTCCCCCCAGGGGGGGCTCTGCCCTTATCCCACCAGGCATGACGGAGAGTTCAGAGGCTGAGCCGGCTTCCACCAAGCTTCGGTCCCTGGCATCCTCCCAGGAAGAGAGGGTCAGGAGGTGGGTATCCCAAACCTCAATGCCCAGAGCCCCAGACAGGGAAAGGAAGGAAGAAGTAAAATGGTTACAGAAAAATTGGGTGGATAACTGAAAGCGGATTATGCTGTAATAACAATGAGGATTGGATTTCATAAAATCCTCGGTTCATAAGTTCATGGCCGGAAACAAGGTCCCCCCCGAAGCAGCAAGTTCGGCAGTCTTGAAAAGTCAGAGCAACTTTCACATCTCTGCTTTCTCCGCCCTGTGAATAAGACCTGATGTGCGACTGCAGCCCAGCCGGACAACAGTCGAGAACACACAACTTGGCCCAGCGATGTGGGAAAGCAGTGCCCACCTGGTGTGACTTAGAGACGCCATCCAAAGAAAGGAGGCACAGGGTGCGCCCCATCCCGGGCGCCAGTGATGGAGGAGAGATGGGGGGAGACCAGCCACATCCTGGGGAAAAATACAAACAAAATGAGCCTCGACAAAAAGAGGTCAGAAGGGCGTTCCAGAAAACACCCCCCAGCACACGCTTACAGTTCAGTGATTTCGGCGTTTAATGATGTCAGAGGTTGTTTCACAGGTTACCTGGCAGAGGTGGAAAGCCTGTGGTTTGGGTAATGACAACCACATTGCCTAGGCTCTCCTTGCAGAGGAGTAGACCCTGGCTGCCAAGGAGTCCCCGGAGAGCAGCCGGCCTCTGCTCTGCCAGGCAAATGAGACCACCGCAATCTTTCAAATCTGGACACCAGCTCATGATCCAAATGTGCAATGTAGGCACTGGTTCTTGATTCAGGATAAAGTCCTAGAGCAGAGGAAAGGCATGGAACTGGGACCCCTCCAGGAGACGCGGGCACCAGCCAGATTTTGTCTGCTACATGACCTGGGACAAATCCTCTCTCCTCCATTGGTCTTCATCCCTTCCTCTGTAAGATGAGAGCGTAGGGCAGAATGACAGCTTAAGGAACCTTTCTAACACCATCATTCTGTTTCTTTAAAATCATTTGATATATTTCTTTCTTTTTAAAAACTAACATGAGGTTGCCTGCAGTAAATTTCTATGCTCCCCTCCTGGGGGAGATTATTTCATACTGTTCTCCTTGTTGTGAACATTGTAACAGCACAGAGTACAAAATACCTGTCCTTAAAGGCAGGACCGTGGTGGTCGAAACAGAGGGACCAGGAATTCACGTAGGGCCTCACTAATGACTGAATGCGTTAGTAGTTACTTTGTATTAAGGCTTTTCGGTCAGACACTGTGGTCAGTGCACTTTCTGTTCGGGACCTGGGAGCTGTTTTTTACTGAGATGTTCTTTGTGGCATAGAATATGAATAATTCAATGTTGTAAGTGTCCCAAGGACACTTGAAAAGAAGGAAGCTTATCCATAAGGACATATAGTGGATCACTAATGTAAAAATTCAACCTTGTTTACCCCAGAACTCTAGGTCCTTATTCATGTTTTTCCTGTTCCATTCTTATTATTGCCTACTTAAACTGTTATACATTATATAGTATTAGAATTCAACTATGTTAAAATTTAGCACAATGGTACTGTTGATGATTTTTCCTCAGACTCCTAAGTTTTAGCACTACCTGTGCAGATGCTATATTATTCATAACATACAAATTTATCCCATATTTTCATTATTAATCCATTCTTTGATCAATATAGAATGACCCTTTGAGCCCCCTTATTGCATTAATTTCTGCTTTATCTGATATCAGTGTCGGCCACCTGATTTCTTCTGTTTTTTTCTTCCCCCTAATACACTATTGCTCATCATTTTATTTGTAATCCTTCAGTGTTATTTGGCCTCGACTGGTCTCTTATTACCATTCAATTTAATTTAAACCAATCTGAGTGGTTTTTTTTTCCTTGCAATATAAATCTGTTATATTTGATCTTGCTTCTGTCATGTAACTTATTTTGTACTTTTTTTTTTCTGTTTTCTTGACATTTCTTTCAACCGGGGAGTTTCTTCTATTGGTCGTTTATTTTAATCTTGCTGCATCTTTACTGTTTCCTCTTTTAGAAATTCTCACTGTGTGTTGTTTGGTCTCCAAGATCTATTTCCCACACCTCTTCATCAATCTCTTGTCATTTTCCTTTTAATTTTTCCTTAGAGTTCAGGAAGACTTTTTCACGCTCTTGTCTCCTCATTTCTTCTACAATATCCAGCCAGCCATTCACTGTTCCAAACAGGATTTTAAATTTTTTAATAAAATACTTCTTCCGGATAAGGTATGGACTCAGCTTAATTTTCTCCTTGTCAATGATGTGGTCCACAGGCCCTGCTCCCTACGGAGTTTACGAATATGCATCAAATACTTTCTCAGATGTTCTTGTGTTCTGACAGCAAAGTGATTCCAGAGAAGTGGTTCTGAATTGTCAGGGTCTTTGGCAGCCAAGCCGCTTGCTGACGTGGAGGACGCTCTCGGGGGCCTGCAGTGCTGCCCTGTCTGGTTGCCTCACAGCATCTCCCCTCTTCCTGCAGCGAGCACTCAGTCTCCTACGTAAGTACTCGCAGAGGTCTTCTAGGGTCTCCTCCTACTCACTCCTTAGTCAAGACTTCTTGGTTGAAAGTGGAAAGTGGCCAAAAATCCAGCTCAAACCAGATTAAGGAGGGTCATGGGGGATGCCGCAGAACGACCAGGTTAGAACGGAGACTTCTGTGATCACTAGGCTCCAGAACCAGGGCTCTCTCGGGACCACAGTCTAGTCCTTTATCCCTAGGGTGGCACACAGTTAGGAGTCGGACTGCCTGGGTTCAAATTATTTCTCCACCACTTGTTAGCTCTGTGACCTTTGCTTACCTTGGTTTCTCTACCTATAGAATAGTTGGAATACAGTAACTACCTCATAAAATTGTTGTATGGATTTAATGAGGCAACGTAAGCCTAGTACAGCATCTAGCACAGAGTAAGCGTGATAATGTCACCTCACGTTGGCTCACATTCAGGTGGGATTGAAGGTGGGATTTGGGAGAACCCCGTACGCATCCTCCTGGTGGAAACTTTAACAAAAGACGCTCCACGCACATTAAAGACACCAAAACAGGGAAAACGACTCAACCCGACAATGGAGTGACGATTGGGAGAACTAGCATCCTGAGCAGATGGTGTCAGGAAGCAGAAAGAGTGACACCCGAGTGACAGCTGGGAGCTTCATCTCAGCACAGACGGGGACACAGGGCCCCTTGGCTGGGACGCAGGTGGGTGTTACCACTTCTACTGGGAACTAAGCTCTGGGCCTCCTTCTGTTGCTGATGGGGAACAGCGCCGCTGTGCCCCCTCCACCTGGATTAGCTCTCATTTACATCTTGTCTTAATCAAGGCTCTTTGGTTGAAAGGAACAATGATCCAAATCACACTCTATGCAGGGGATAGTGAAGAGCGGAAAGGATGGGAATAGACTGCGGGCTTCATAAGCAATTAGACCTCGCGACTCAGTATCCTGAGGACTTCCATAGCATCTGTCTCTCTGCTCCTCTTGAGTGCGCCTTTCTTCTCTTAGACAAGCTCCCCCAGGTGGCAGAGGCATTGTTGTGGCAACATCGTCTACTCTGTAACCTAAGAGTGGCAGCTCCCATTAAAAAATAATAAACAGACTTTTTTTTTTTACTTTTTGGCCATGCCACGCGGCATGTGGGATCTTAGTTCCCCAACCAGGGATCGAATCCGTGCACCCTGCAGTGGAAGGGTGAAGTCTTAACCACTGGACCACCCGGGAAGACCACTTTTTTTTTTTTTACTTAGAAGGACCTACTATATAACACAGGCAACTCTGCTCAATATTATGTAACAACCTAAATGGGAAAAGAATTTGAAAAAGAATAGATACATGTATATGCATAACTGAATCACTTTGCTGTACACCTGAAACTATTGTAACATTGTTAATCAACTATTCTCCAATATAAAATAAAAAGTTAAAAAAAATAAAAATGATGACAATAAACAGAGGGGCCTTCTGTGCTGGCCCTTCCCGCCTCCTGCGGGCCCATGCTTGGAGACCAGGCCTCCAAATACGGGTGCCTCAAGTGCTCCCAACCTGGCTGACTGGTGCTGCTACTAAGCTGGGACAGTCGTCTTCCCACCCACTCTCTCTGTCTGCTCCCTCTAGGGCTTGTCACCACTCTCCCAGGGTGCTTGGACAGAGCCCCGGGGCCAGCCTGCAGTGACAGCAGGGTCCTGGTCTCCCCAGTCCCTTCTGATCTGAACCCTGATGCCTGGCTCATCTGCCTCCTGCATTTATTATAAAGATAATAATAACAAACAGAGGAAATAAGAGGTACTAACTACCAGTTATAAAATAAATAACAGGAATGTAATATACAGCAGAGGGAATATAGTCAATATTTCATAATAACTTTATATGGTAGATAATCTATAAAACTATCAAATCGCTATGTTGTATACCTGAAACTAATATTGTAAGTCAACTATATGTCAATAAATTTAAAAAATAATAAAGATGATAATAATAATAAACAAATGAGCTGACTGACCTTGAACCAACCACAATAGTCAAGGCAATGGGGAGCTGTGTTTGTCATCCCCCCTTCAGAATCACAGGTTTGGTGTAAGGAAGAAGCAGTTCCACCAAGAAGGGGATGCTCTTTTAAGAAGATAAACAGTAAACAACAATGCCTCCCCTCATACTCCAATTCAGCAGGTGAATCAACAGCACTAACATTCAAAATATTTAACAAGTAATACAGCTTGGCTGATCACAGTGGCCACTGACACCAGATTCTGGAGACCTCTCTATATTGTACCACGTATTAGCCTGTTATTTGCTGGATTGCAGGGAGACTAAAGGGTTTCCAGAGGAGGGAACCATCTAGATGACAAGGACAGCACGAGAGCACTCAAGAGGCTCTGGGAAGTGGCTGTCTACAAATCAATATGAAAGTATTTCATCATTTCACAATCAGTGGTCATTTCACCATATACTGGCTACATGTGGTTCCACAGACATCGCCTCTAACCAAATTCCCCCAAGTGTCTAGCATGTGGATGGCACCGGTCACTGTTCACTCATGTCGATAAAGATTTCTTTTCCCTTTTTGGCACATTCTGTTGATTGTTCCAAGGTGAATCTGAGAGGGAATAAACACTGGCTTCTCATGTTAACAGCTTGCCTAGAAATCTCTGGAATTTTTAAGATAAACTTTTTCATTAAAAACCAAACTTCATGGATGCCTAGAAACTCAGGAAGCTGGTCTGGTCCCTGAATCTGAACGTGCATCTGCTCTCAGGATGCCCAGGGACAGTGGGAAGAAATCTGAAGTCAGTATTTCAGAGCGAGTGTTCTTTGCACCATTGTTCGTCCAGAGAAGTGAGTCCCAACCATGTGAGGTCACTGCCTCTAAAATCTAATGAAAACACAGATATGGGTCTTTTAAGGTTTTGCTGTGTTTATTTTGTCATTATTATTTCATTATTTTGCTTGAGATTTACCAAAACTAAAAAGCAGAACTGAGTATTCCTCATAACCCACTAATTGTTCTACAGACAAACCTTTCTGTTCCTTCTTAATCTCAACTGGACTCAGCCCAACTGGAATGAAGTAATGAACTTTATCAAGCTGATTAAACTTTCCTGCCACACACATCCATTCCCTCCTCATTCCCCAAATGACCACATACTTTACAGAAAAAAAGACCACAACTGATATCTCTAAGATATTTCAACTTATTTAAAAAAATATAATGTCTTTCCAGGGGCCATTATTTCTCTGTTTTTCTGTCTCTTTCAGAACTATCAGAATTCTCTGAATTTTTTCCCATAAAGACACCTTCAGCATGAATGGGCTATTTTATTTTCACTGTGTTATAGGCTATAGAATCAGTCGATTTTAAAAACAATAAAAAGTTTTATTTGTTAGCAAAACATTGAAGTGCTTGGAGGTTATTTCAGGCATATGTAAAATTCCTATTTAAAAATAGAGGAAGCCCAGATGCTTTAGAAAGTGCACGGAATAAAGTGGAAAAGAATACCACAGCTTCTGAGAAGCATTACCCAGCTTTTCCTTTGTCCATGATGCATTGGCCATCCTCTGTTAATGATGTCCGCTGGGCCCTCACCAAATCCATCTTTCCTGTAGCCATCAAAAGCCTGGGTTCAAGGTCTTTCCTTCATAAACCTCAGATGAAAGTTCTGCTGCAGACCATGCGATTCCAGAGAGCACTTTCCAGGGTTTTGGAGGACAGATGCACACACCACAAGACCATCCTGCTTAGCCTAATGGGGTCAGCTTCCCACACAAGTATCCAGAGAAAGCTAGGTATGACTCATGTAATTCACAGAGTATTAGGAGCTTTTTGCTGATCTGGTCACTATTCCTCTTCCAATCTTATTTCATCTTACACCCTCCATGTTGGACCCTGAACACATCAAATGTCTATTTCACACACACCAACACACCACATGTTTCTCCTCATTCTCTTTTGTCTTCTGAAATCCCCTTCTTCCACTTTACCTTTTGAAACATTAACACAGAATCCGTTCAGTAAATAATATAGAGCTGGTAAATGATTACCATCCAATTGATTAGCAGTCGCTCTCTTCAGCCTCATCACCACCACCACGACCCACCATAATGCTCACAATCATCATCCTCAAAGGTGCAGTTCAAATGCCCCACCTTCTGCGAAGACTTTCCTGATCTTCTAGTTAGAATTAACTGTACCACCCACCCATACCCAGTGCTTCTTTGTCTCATGGCGTCAGTGACTTCACTTGCATTTTAGTCATTTTATTGTTGTCATTGCAATTGTTGTTATCGTTGTTATAAATAAGCTCCCCCACTTGTGTCTACTCTCCCTGAGAACAGGAACCACATCTGACTTTTTAGAATGCCCACCCACATCCTGCTCATGCTTTATTCTTTCCCCTAATAGACACTTGATAAACATCAGCTGAATTGGATTGGTTGTCAATAAGACTTTATCATTTTGTTGATGTTTTAATACTTGATCTGGGTTCTTGGTTTTGCTGTACTGCATCTCATATTCTGTGACTACTTTTGCAAAGTTAAACATGCTTATCCTTTATTTTTATTTCAGAAATTTTCATTTCTTTTTATTTCAGATTTTTGTTTCAGAAATTGATTCTGAGGTTGATACATTAATGTTCTCAATCCATAGCAGAATGTGGCTAGTCTGAAATGAACTTCTTGCTGTTCAAATGTGCTTTCCTTTTGGATCCACATAGAAATAAAAGGCTAGGTTGCTCTTGATACTTTCACCGGATATCCTCTGACCCCTAAATTAATTTTAGTTTACTGTAGGAAGCAGTGGAAGGTTTGTTTGGGCTTCAAGTCCCAAAACCTGACCCCCTAACTCTCAGCCCCAAACTACACAGGAAATTTCTAACAGTGAATCAAGAGCCAAAAGTACATTTATGACAGAGCCAAAGAAAAGAAAAGACTGGGAATGACCAATAGGATCATTTTTATTATAATTTAAAGATAATCTGTCAACACAGCAAAAACCTAGTTATTGGCTGCACACTGTAATGGTGTAATTCTTCACAAGAAAACTCAGTTGTCCCATCTTTCTTCTCAGCTACTTCAGCAAGAGCTATACTCCCTGGAATTGGAGGTATAGAGAACACACTGACCTCCCTGGGCCAATTTCTAAACTACAGGACTCGTTACCCAAGGTTCAGCTTAAATCATTTGCCTTTATCTACTCTCTACCAATCCTCACGTTCAGATCTTACCTCTATACAGTTGATTCAAATATGTAATTTAAATCCAGCTTCATCAAGCTCAAGACCACATACCGACTCAACATCTCCAACTGCATAATCCACAAGGACTCACAATCAAATGTCCAAAACCACGTCCAAAACTCAGTCTTCAAAGTAGTTCCCCCACACCAGACTGACCTTATTATGATTATTCCATGTCTCCCAGGCTGGAAGTCTCAGAGGCCCTCTCAAGACTTGTTTTTTCTTCTTCACATCCAGTCAACTGTCATAGTTTATAATTACTGAACCATACTTTTCATTCAAACTATACAGCAGTTCCCTAACTATCTCTTCAAATTACTACTTGTATGGCTACTCTTAAAAGATAGCTCTGGTCATGTTAGTCCCCTGCTCAAAAACTTTCCATGGCTCCTCATTACCCCCTCAGTTTAGCATCCAAGGCTGGCCAAATCACCCTCATCTCCCATTGCTTCTATGCTAATCACAGATGCCTTATATTACAGTTATATATATTCTCTATGAAGGCATGGTCTATGTTTTCTTCATTTCTGCACCCCTCATAGTCTGACACTGAGCTGTCAGTAAGTATTTGATTTGAATCTCATATGCTTATCTTGATTCCAGAGCCCTATGTCTGAACCCACTCAAATGAAACCCTCCTTTCTTCATATACCATATTGTACTTGATCCAGATTCCCCTAACAGGAATTTCTGATAATTTGGACAGAAGCCAGCCTAGAGTTTATCTTTAAATTAGCTATCTGTAAAGTAAATTAATAGTATAAGTTAGCTAGTAGGACATATGTTTTATCTACTTAAAAACAGACATTTTAAAGCAATGAGAAGGACTTTTTACACTCAATTAGTTTACTTTTTAATATATACTTTTCTTATATCTATCCAACCCTGAATGCATCTTAAGTGAATCAAGATGCACTTCTTGTTAAACATTTTATAATCAGACCGATCCCACTCTATGGATTCAAATCAGTGAGCTTTAGTGTGTGTATAATGGTTATCTAACGATTCCTCTTTCTTTGACCTTCTACTTTTCAGTGATAAATGCAAAGTGAGTCTCCTCTGCTTGACATCGAAATCGACTACCCTTTTCTACTTCAAATTCATGTAAAACTATCACTGCACAACTGAGATGTCCTCCTAGAGGCAAGAGCAGCAGCTGCAGGTCTTGGCCCCGATGCTTAGACACCTGGTATCACGTCCCCGTGCCTTGTGGGTTCCCGGTCTCTGGAAGAGAAGTGATGATTGGTGCTGTTGGCTCTAGGCTCCCGCACCGCAGGGCCATATGAACGCAGAAGCATTCGTTTGTCCAAGCCATGAGGACTGGTTAGCTGAGTTGCAAACAGTAAATTCTTACTCCCTGGTTATTGCCAGGTAGGCTCTGCAACCAGCCTGGGATCAGAGTTTACCTTTTTACCTCAATCTGCTGTCCTCAGCTGACTGATGAGGTTCCTATTACCCCAACTGCCCCCAGGAAACAGTCCTCAATCTAGCACAACATGGGAGTAATTTGGAGAATTCTAGGCTACAATGCCTACAGACATCATCGAACTGGGGGTGAATGCTGTGGGCAGATGCTTGATGTGGCATTAATTAAAAACAACCTGCGCTTTTACAGAAGCAGCTGTTCCGCCCCCTTACACTCCTCTACACTTCCAGTTAACAACCATGAATAACAGTCTCTGTCCCTTTAACTTCATAGAAACCACCCATAATTCACTCTAAGGCACAGGATTCCAAGGGATTGGTTCTTAATTAATCTGTGCAGGGGAGACATTTTCCCATGCAAGTTACCAAGTGAGTGATAACCCAGTGTTGCAATATCCACTCAATTTGCCTTAATATTCACGCAAGTAAGGAACTTGAGACGTAGGGAAACCAGCAACTCCTTGGAAGACTGCCATCTGCTATCGAGTTACTTCAGCCTCGAGGCTGCCCTTCAGGATATATCACATTGGGAAGTACTTCTTGGGAAGGGGGTGCTTCAGGACAAATTATTCAGTGAGTGAATCATGCCTACAACTGATATATAGGCAAGACCTTGATGTGTTCATTTAACCCTCTAAGCCTCTCTTTTCTCATCTGTTCAAGATGGATAATGATCTCTACTCACTGTACAAGATAGTTGTAAAATAAATGGACATCATTGGCAAATAGCAACTCAATATGTGATACAAAGGAAGCAAATGCAATGCCTTCTTTGCAAACATGAGCACCACACTGACCGTATCTCCCATCAGACCCAAATTCCCCTTTCTCCATTCCTCAGACACAAGCATGCAACATAAAATGACAGGTGAAGACCACTAGATACTGCCATAAAAAGAAGAAAAAAATAATTAAAAGTGATTGTTAGCCATGTACCCAATATGCTTGGCACCTTTTAAGAGAGGGATAAAGTAGTGGGTCAACCCACGGCCGGCAAGCATATTGCTCTTTCTAAATCATACCATTGAGAGGGAAATGATATTATACTTGAACAAACACAATTCAACATTGCCTAGAAAAAAGACATATAGAGGTAGGAAGACACATACACCCACAATGGTAAATTGTTATTACTAAGAAAAAACTGGCTGTAGTAAAGACCCTTGGAAACTAAAACAATCAGAAAATGGCAACCTGAAGGCTGGGCATGAAAGAGCATGGCACAACTCAGTCTTTGTGGTTTGGCATGGGAGTTATCAGAGGATATAGGATTACTGTAGGGATAGAGTTTTTGTTATTTTTAGTACCTTAATTACAAGGCCACCTCTTTGGCTCACAATCAGAAGCCTCTCTGTGTCCTGTCCAGAATCCTGACTGTCACTTTTGGTGGCTTGGGCATTAGTGGTTTCATGATTAAAATGATCCTTGACTGATCCAGATGAGGGAAGGGAACACAGTCAAACAAGGTTACGTCTTGGGGGAGTATTTTGGGATCTATGGTGCATAGTTGTATTTGAACTCAGAAATGGTATGCATGGTGCAAATCCTTCACTCCTAATTGTTAGATAGAGGCATTAGAGTTCAGAAAGCCCAAGGTCAAAGTAAGTGAAGGAGAAAGCTGGTAGGAGTTCACTGAGTCAGGCTGGCCTCACATCTCATGTGAGCAGAAGAAATCACAGCTATTTTCCCCAAGACTGACTGATGCGTAGGAGGTGTAACATCACTGTTACTCCCTTGAGTGGTTACGCAGTACTTCCACTGAAAATTACTAATAATTTAATTGAAAATAAGTAGTTCAAAAGGAAAATTGGTAGAAAATAACAACCCTTATCACTAGTTTTTCCCCTCTTGGAAGTTTTTGTACATCATATAGGCAATTTCCCCAAATTTCAACTTTTTAACACAGTATTATATATTTTACATGTAATATATTTGGTTTGAGGTGATAAGGTTGTCCTACTTTTTTCCTTTTATTTTCTAAAATTTTTAAACATTTATTCCTACTCTTCTTGCTTAGCATTGTTTGCATACTTTTTTTAAAATTTAGCTTCCCTCTCCAAATGAATCATCTAAAACAAATTTGTCAAAAATGAATGTTTGCAATCATCACTTCACGTTCTTTAAACCTGTGTGAAATCATGAGTAAAGTGCCAATTCTGTCATAAATATCAGGCAATTTTATTTACTCCCTCAGTAATTTTGCCTTTTTCCTAAATTTAAATTAATTTCTATCAGTACTGCCTACTCTCTATCTGTAGCTGTTTTACCACCCTTTCAATTGCATATTGCTTTTATGCTTTAGAAACTCTGTGTAACCCCTCTACAACATTATATTGCCATCATTTAATGATATACTGGTGTTTTGGTGTTTTTTTTTCTGAAACTCAAGGCTATGGCGAAAAGTATGAAAAGCATCAGTAAAGATTCAGGGACAATCTATGCCTGAGCTTTTAGATTTTGGCATTAAGGGCACAAATGCAGAGTAGTGAGACGTGATGCAAGGTGTGGCCTGTGGCCTGTCCCTGAGTGAAGGACAGGCCAACAGCTGGGTACCCTAGAGATGGCATTGCTGCCAGCCTGGGCACAGATACCTACATCAGACATTTGTGGAAGAGTCAGGAGTTGAAATTTGAGTATAAATCCTGATCTATATAAATCCTGGGATGGCAGAGGTAAATTCCATATATGTAAATTCCAGTATATGTTTAATGTAATAAAAAAATAAGCTCCTCTATACAAAAACAAGCACACAGATGTTTATAGCATCCTAATGCATAATTA
This sequence comes from Eschrichtius robustus, assembly GCF_028021215.1. Taxonomy (NCBI): domain Eukaryota; kingdom Metazoa; phylum Chordata; class Mammalia; order Artiodactyla; family Eschrichtiidae; genus Eschrichtius; species Eschrichtius robustus. The sequence continues at coordinate 14,494,499 of NC_090838.1, forward strand.
TCAAAACATGGAAGAAACCAAGATGTCTGTCAGTAAGTGAATGGATAAATAAACTGTGGTACATACAGACAATGGAATATAATTTAGCAATAAAAAGAAATGAGCTATCAAGCCATGGAAGGACATGGAGGAAACTTAAATGCATTTACTAAATGTGAAAAGCCAATATGAAAAGGCTATACACTGCTTGATTCTAACTATATGACATCCTGGAAAAGGCAAGTAACATGGATACAGTAAAAGGATGGGTAGTTGCCAGGGGTTAGGGGAAAGGAGAGGGGCTTCCCTGGAGATCCAGTGGTTAAGACTCTGCACTTGCACTGCAGGGGGGCGCAGGTTTGATCCCTGGTTGGGGAACTAAGAGGTCCTTGCATGCTGTGCAGGGTGGCAAAACAAACAAACAAACAAACAAAAACTAATGTTGAGGGGAAAGGAGAGATGAGTAGGCAAAGCACAGAGGATTTTTAGGGCAGTGAAACTACTCTGTATGATACTATAAGCGTGGATAGCTGTCATTACACATTTGTCCAAATGCACAGAATATACAATGCCAAGAGTGAACCCTAACATATAGACTTTGGGTGACAATGGTGTGTCAGTGCAACTTCATCGGTTGTAACAAAAGCACCACTGTGCTGTGGGACGTTGATTGGAGGAGGCTGTGCATGGGTGGAGTCACGGGTATGTGAGAAATCTCTGTACCTTCCCCTCAATTTTCCTGTGAACATAGAACGTCTCTTAAAAAAAACTAAAACCTAGTAAAAAGACCTTGAACATCTTTATTAATAATAACAACAGCCAATGCTGAGTGTTTAATCAGTGCCAGACCTTACTCTAAGTCCTTTATATGTATCGATGCACTTAACCCTCAAAAGAGCCCTATAAGGTAAGCACTAGTACGACCTGCACTTCACCGTTGAAGAGGTGAAGATGCAGAACAGCTTAGCGACTGGCATAAAGCCGCGTGGCTGGAGCTTTCACATGCAGGCCGTCAGGCTCCAGACTTCAGTTTCTTCCATTGTCTCCAAGGCTCTACGCTGAACCCTCCCATCTCAATTGCGGTCGTAATATGAAAGGGAAGGAGGGAATCATTCAAAGCCCGGATCGTGAAGAGTGTTTCCTCAGCAAAGATGAGGAGACGTCCCAGTTGTAGCTGCACTCTGACCTGCGCTGGGGCCCTGACCCCTCACCCCACATCAGCACGGCCACGGCAGGGGGCCTGTGCGAGTGCGATGCCCGAGGGCCTCTGCCCCGCTGCCCAGGCTGTGCTCGGGATGGGTGTGCAGGTCCTCACCCCTGCAGAAGGATCTGATTGAAGCCGTGCCGCGCACGGGAAGCTCACGGGGATTTCACAGCCTCCTCTTCCGACTTGGGCAAAGGGCACCGTTGTTTGTTTTTATGAGAACTGAGCTGGAGGAGTAGAAGATGTTTCCAATGAAGGCCCACCTGTATCATGTTAGGGACACACAGGAACCATGGCTTTGAACTTCAGCACTAATGACTGTCTTTCATGCAATAATGGAAAAGCAGCCTGTGAGTATCTATAGGGTTCACAGCGGGCTGAGGATCTCTGCCCTGCCCCGCGGACACCGCACACATACCCACCGCGCTGGCTCTGGGCTGACCTTGCCATGCCGCGGGTCCGTCACTTCAGCACGGGAGGCTGCCCTGTTTCCAAAATCAAAAGCCCATGACTGCTTCCCACAAAGTAACCACGCACCATGCAGCCCAGCTTCCTTCTCTCCAGAACATGCCCAGGCTGGATGCCCTCGCCTGCCTGCCGCCCTCCTCACCCTTCTCAGGAGGGTGAACAGGAAGGAAGTCCCCTGCTTTGCTTCCTCCCAGGGCAGCCTCAGAAATGTGGAGGTGATGTCTGAGGGATGCCCCGAGGCACAGCTGCCCAGGACCAGAGGGAATTCACACCTCCTGGCCAGGAACACAAGGATCTAAGAGGGAGAAGCTCCTCTGTGCCCTCCCCACCCCTTCTCCCCACAATGTGGCCCACTGATCTACTCTCCTGAATCACACAGTAGGCTCCAAAGTCCTCCTAAAACAAGCAAGCAAACACAACAAATTTACATCACTTTAGGGTTGGGTCCTTTCCCAAGTAATGGATAACCCAAGTAATTGATAACCCAGCCGACACTGCAGTGATATTCACTGATGGCTTCAACCTCGTATCTTCCTCTCCTACAGGCATCTCTGGTTTAAACAGAAGACTGAGGCGAGCCACGTTTAACCCAACAGACAGCTTTGCTAATAGTGGGATTTCTGGCACTGTGACCCCAGACTGGTATGCGGTGTCAGGGCCATCCGTCCCTTCCGGGTCCCCTCAAACTGCAGTGAAGCCTATAGCTCCCCTGAGATCACAGGCTGAGTCCTGCAAGTTTAAGGGGCTCTGTACCAAATCAGGGCCATGAGAGATGCCTCATTCTCTGGGCCACCTCTGTGTGAGTTAGCAAGTCACAGTGGGCAGAACAAGCTTGAGTCCTCGGTCCTTCCAGGGGCAGCTTTGCTGTCTCGAAGAATTAAAAGCTTAAACTTCACGTGTGTCTGCACTAATGTAAAACTGGGTTACTAACAAAGACGTCTGCCTGCAAGTTCATTCTGAAGATCCAGTGAAGTACTGGACAATGTTTTGTGAACTACAAAACCTGCACAAATGGAGGCATTTTTGTTATTAGAAGCTAGGATGTTAAAATACATTTAAAAAGCTCACTGGAGATGTAGTTTCATGTGTAAATGTTCACTCACAATTTTATTTTTACTCCTCTGGTCAGCAGCACTGCATTTACATTAATGCCTCCGAGGCCTGAGTTTGGAGCCGGGTGTGAGCCGCTCCGAAGGCTGCCCTGCCTGCCCCCAGGCGGTTTCCAGGTCCCAGCCCACCGCCCTGGGTGGCTCAGCGGACAGGTGCTGGGTGGTGGTCCTCCCACCAGCGCCCTCGACAAAACCTGGGATCCCACCTCCACCCCACCCCCAGTTCCTCAGGCCCACCCAGACCGTCCACCCGAGATGTTCACTGAGTGCCTACTGCGTGCCAGACACGTTCCAGGTGCTGGGAAGCCAGCAGTGACAAGATAGACAGAAACGCTGTCCGCAGAAAGTTTACACATGGAAGGGGAAGACAGCTCATATGTAAGTAAAATGTATAGTGTTTCAGATTGTGAGAAATGCCACAGAGAAAATTAGAGGATGAGGGGGATCGAGAGGGCAGAGTAGGGGGGCATACTTTTTGAGAGGATGTCCTGGGAGAGCCTCTGTCAGGAGGTGACATTTGAGTACAGACCAAATCTGGCTCACCACCTCTTAGCCGAGAACAGTTTTTGCAGAAGAGCATTTGCAATCATTTCCAAGATAGGGAACACTAACTTTGACGTTATCCCCCTAAAAGAATTCCATTCTTCTCAGTAGACCTGTGTTACCCAAAACCAAAACCAAAACCAAAATCACAGTACTCAGTTCTTCTGATTATATTTTGAATTTCATCAATAAACATTTTGTGGTAATTCATTTTCTATCTTGTTATAAAAACAAATAAAATAAAATAAAAATAAATGAATGCCTCCGTGACCAGCCTTGTGTTTTGTGCACAGGTAAAGCATAAGAAACGTGAGGCACAGTTGTGCCCTCTGTGCATTTATAGTCTGGTCTGAAGGCCAGGGCACACATGTTAAGGAACCACACAAGCAAGGCATCATCCTTATTACCGATGCCTCAGTTACAAATACAGACTTGTAAACAACTCACACGCAACAGCCGTTGCGCATCCGACCAACCTCTTTCACCTTCACAGCTGTCCGAGATCCCTTGGGCAGGACCTCCTCCATTGCCCCGCCCACTGCAGGAGAGCCCCACTATTTCTGTCCCCACTCCCCCTGCCCCCGTGCCAGAGCTCCTTCCCACCCCGAGCCAGGGGCAGACATGTGGGTTTTGAATCATCCCAAAGTGGGATGGAGAACATGCTCTTCCAGACACGCAGTGAGCTCAGGGGTCTTCACAGGGTCTGCTCCCTCCAGGCTGGTCTAGATGCCCCTCTCTGTTCTCCTCTGATAGCACGAACTCCCTGAGGTCAGGGTCTGTATCCAGTTCACGTTTCTATCTGCAATGCCCAGCACAGGACTTCGCATAGCATTACCCAAAAAAAAAAAAAAAAAAAGAAGCAAAAAGAAAACAAAAAAAAAAAACACGATTGTGGGAAAAACAAATGAAGAAATAAACCATATCATAGACTACCTGTGTTTGAGGAGGCTAGCCTGAGAACAAAACCCCTTAGCATAGGCTACCCTGGGAACTATTGTTAAACCAGAAGTAGAAAGAAAGGAGGGTTAAAAATGACACAAAAAAATGAAAATACGTATGTGTTTGTATATAGGTACGCAAGCATGCAAGAAAATGGGAAAGAAAACACGCTAGGCTGTTAACATAGATTGGTGGGGGGCAAAGGGTGAGGGGCAGAGAAGAGACAAGAAGAGAAAGCCAAAGATAAAAAGGGAGAATTACAAGAAAAAACTCTAGTATTTATAATAGAACCACGTATATGTATCTAAGTAAAACTGGAAAAGGGGAATGATAATTCTTTGAAATAATCCTAATAAGAAATCAGGTCTAACCCAGGTGAGGAGCTGAATGCTCCCAAACACATGCAAAGAAGTGAGGCCTGAGGCCAGGAGCCCAAACGGCACCTTCACAGCAGCAATTCCTGGGCCTGGGCGCTCCCTAAACAAGCCCAGGCCCCCAGACTGTGGGTTCTCCAGACTCCAGGCTTCCCACCAGCACGTCCAACTCCAGCTGAGGGTGGGTCCAAATAAAATGGTTCACACAGCTCTGCCTGCATCATATGAGCTGAACTAACATCAACAATTACATCAGGAAAAATGTGTTTACCTTGGTTTCCTGCCACAGAAAACGGGTCCAAAATGATGTTGAACATACGCCTTTCATTCCCGCTTCTATTGGAAGGACAAATAATTTAACAGGTGGAACTCAGAAGTCCATGATTCTTTTTTTTTTCTCTTTTTTTAAATTTTACTGTGGAGTATGAAACATTCCACGTTTGGTCAACAGAATCTGGAACCCTTCTTAGCAGACCTCAGCGAGCTCTATTTATTTTGCAAAAGCCCTTCTAACGCTCACAAGAGCAGTGAGTTGGAAAGACCTGGGGAGCCCAATCAGACTGTGCTCTTGCCTGTTATCAGTACAATATGTTGCTTCAACTGAGAGACCAAATTCTCTGACTAACTCCTCCAAGAATTGATCCAGACAGCAAAAAGAGAGGAAATCCATTCGACTTTAGCAAGGCAATTGGTCCAGACTTCATACAATATCGTTTCAGTCTAGAATTTTCATCATCACTGCCAAAAACATCAAACAGAAACATTACAGGACTTTCACTCAGTTTTCACTCTCCAAAGAATAGCCATCTTGTTCCAGGCCTGAGCAGCAAGAAAGGAATTAAAGGGAGCTGGGGCGGGGGATCGTCACATGGAGCATTTAACTGTTTCTCACTGTCTCATTTCTAAGCTTCATGACAATTATCAACGAAAAGTTAATGAAGTTTTGAAATTAAGGACAATCGGAAGTTTCCCCATATGTCAAATGCTCCACCTTGCAAAGACTCTCCAACCATAATCATCAGGTTATGGCACTTACCTTTTCTCTTTTACTTATTTGTCCTATGTAATCATTAATGTTTATGCTAGATATTGATTGAAAAGTATCTCAATGATCTACGTGAATTAGAGTGCATTAGTACAGGTAACTCCAACTACTACTATGAACAAGCCCCATAATATATTATGTGTCAAACACCATAAATAAATAACCTGCTCACATAAAGTCCAAAACAGATGGTACATATTGGTGGCAGGCCTTCCACATGAGGTTCAGGAACCCATGATCTCTCTGTCATATGCTCAGCTCTCTGCTAGGACCATGGAATCCCCTGTGTTCAGCCAGCAGACAGGACATCAGAGTGTGGAAAAGCTAAATCCACTTCTTAAAAACCTCAACCCAGAATGACACAGGTGATTCCCACTCATGATACACTAATCACCTAACTGCAAAGAAGGCAGTCAGAGTATTGTCTAGCTGCGTCTTCAGAAGAAGAGAAAGCACTTCTAATAAAAAGCTAGCCACTGCCTGCCATAGGCAGCCAACTGGAACAATCCATACTCTAATAATCCATACTTTATTGTACTGTATTTGTGTTATATTATACATATATTGTATTCTAATTATCATGGTAATTTAGGAATTATATCTTGGCTCAGGGTGTGTGTGTGTGCGTGCGCGCACACACACGTGTGTGACCCAGATAACTGGACTATGATGACCTAGCCAAATTCAAAACCTGACACTTGCCACAGATAAACATTCAGGGAATCCTAACATGGTTCCCTACTGAAAAATTGAAGTCCAAAGTGATTCAGATACACTTATGATGATCCAAACTCTAAGGCAGAGAGTTTGTCTAAGTAAGAATTTGGGGAGCGATACAAAACTTTGCTGAGGGGGGCAGAGTCAAGATGGCGTACTAGGAGGACGCAGAATTCGCGGCTCTGCACAACTAGGGCACCTACCAGGCACCGGTGGGGGACCACGGACCCCTAAGGGGATGGGAGGAACCTCCAGTGACCGGGTAGGATGTGGGGCATGGGGGGAGTGAAGGGGGAGGAGAAGTGGAGGTGGGACGGGACTGGCGCCCCTGAGGGGTGGCTGGGGGAGGGGAAGGGATCCCACGCCCAAAGGGGGAAATTGGGGAACCACTGGGAGGGCAGAGGATCAAAAGGGAGTGTAGCCAGGTTTCCCCTGCCCACTGGGGCCCCCAGGAACCTGCTGAGATCCCGGGCCTCATCCTCTGCCTACCAAGGCCCCCTCCAGCCATGCGGGTCCTGAGGGACTGGGAGGGAAGGGGGAGCAAAAGTAAAGGCCGGACCTAGGGGACCGGCACCCCTGAGGGGCGGCTGGGGGAGGGGAGGAGTTCCTACACCCAGTGGGACCCACCCATGGTTAGGGGTCCAGCGGGGACAGGGGAGGCCCTGGGGGAGACGGTGGGGGAGGGCCACGAAGGAACAGAAGGGAACGTGGCCAGCCTTTCCCTGTCCAGTTAGGCACTGGGAAGCCTGTTGGGCTCCCGGGCCTAATCCTCTGCCCTCAGAGCCTCCCTCCTGCTGTGCAGAGGCCAAGCCCCGCCCCTACACCCCTACCCAGGGCCCCACCTCTACACTCGGAGACACTCCCCAACGTGCTGGGCCTAAACCCCACCCACACGCCCTCACGCAGAGCCCTACCTCCCAACTCCGGAATTCCACGCTCCAGAGGGCCTCCTTTCCACATACTGCCTCCCCACTTCTACGCAGGACCTAAGCAGAGGCCCCGCCCCATGCTTGAACGTCCCACCTAGGCCAACCCCTCCAGGGCCTTTTCCGGCTACATGGGTTCGAAGCCTAGGCCCCGCCCCACCCTAAAGCCCACCCCTGCCTAAGTTCCACCTGTGCCTAAACTCCACCCTCATAGCCAAGGCTTTTTTTTTTTTTTTTCTTTTTTCCTCTTTTAGATTGGGATTCTGTTTTACCTTCTTGATTCGTTGTTAATTCTTTTATATTTTTACTTTTCCTAATAAATCTTTTTTTTTTCTAATTTTATTCTTTATACTTTGTTGTTGTTCTCTTCTTTTGGCTTGTTGCCCACCCCCCCTTTTTTTTTTCTTTTTTCTGTTGTGGTTTTATTTTACCTTGTTGCAGTTGTTTCAAATATAGTTTTATTTTTCGTAATACACTTTTTATCTTTCGGATTTTATTTTGTTTTTTATTCTTTGATATTGTACTGCTCCTTTTTTTCTTTCTTTTTTCCTTTTGTTCTCTTTTTTTTTTTTTTTTTTTTTTTTTTTTTTACCATGCCACAAAGCTTTCAGGATTTGGTTCCCAGGCCAGAATCCGGCCTAAGCACCTGTGGTGGGAGCTCCAAGTCCAAACCACTGGACTAACAGAGAACCTCAGATCCCAGGTAATATTAATCAGAGTGAGGCATCCCAGAGGTCCTCATCTCAGCACCAAGACCCGGCCCTAACCAACTGCCTGCAAATTCCAGTGCTGGATGCCACAGACCAAGCAACCAGTGAGACAAGAATACAGCACCATGCATCAAAAAAATAAATAAAAATTGAAATGACAAAAAAATGTTACAGATGAAGGAGCAAGGTAAACACCTACAAGACCAAATAAATGAAGATGAAATAGGCAACCTACCTGAGAAAGAATTTAGAGTAATGATAGTAAAGATGATCCAAAATCTTGGAAACAGAATGGAGAAAACACAAGAAACATTTAACAAGGATCCAGAAGAAGTAAAGAGCAAACAAAAAGTGATGAACAACACAATAACTGAAATTAAAAATACTCTAGAAGGAATCAATAGCAGAATAACTGAGGCAGAAGAACGGATAAGTGAGCTGGAAGATAAAATGGTGGAAATAACTGCCGGGGAGCAGAATAAAGAAAAAAGAATGAAAAGAATTGAGGACAGTCTCAGAGACCTCTGGGAAAACACTAAACGCACCAACATTCGAATTATAGGCTTCCCAGAAGAAGAAGAGAAAAAGAAAGGGTCTGAGACAATATTTGAAGAGATTATCGTCGAAAACTTCCCTAACATGGGAAAGGAAATAGTCAATCAAGTCCAGGAAGCACAGACAGTCCCATACAGGATAAACCCAAAGAGAAACACGCCAAGATACCTATTAATCAAACTATCAAAAATTAAATACAATGAAAAAATATTAAAAGCAGCAAGGGAAAAGCAACAAATAACATAAAAGGGAATCCCCATAAGGTTAACAGCTGATCTTTCAGCAGAAACTCTGCAAGCCAGAAGGGAGTGGCAGGACATATTTAAAGAGATGAAAGGGAAAAACCTACAACCAAGATTACTCTACCCAGCAAGGATCTCATTCAGATTCCATGGAGAAATTAAAACCTTTACAGATAAGCAAAAGATAAGAGAATTCAGCACCAACAAACCAGCTTTACAACAAACGCTAAAGGAACTTCTCTAGGCAGGAAACACAAGAGAAGGAAAAGACCTACAATAACAAACCCAAAACAATTAAGAAAATGGTAATAGGAACATACATATCGATAATTACCTTGAATGTAAATGGATTAAATGCTCCAACCAAAAGACATAGACTGGCTGAAAGGATACAAAAACAAGACCTGTACATATGCTGTCTACAAGAGACCCACTTCAGACCTAGGGACACATACGGATTGAAAGTGAGGGGATGGAAAAAGATATTCCACGCAAATGGAAATCAAAAGAAAGCTGGAGTAGCAATTCTCATATCAGAAAAAATAGACTTCAAAATAAAGACTATTAAAGACACAAAGAGGGACACTACATAACGATCAAGGGATCAATCCAAGAAGAAGATATAACAATTGTAAACATTTATGCACCCAACACAGGAGCACCTCAATACATAAGGCAAATGCTAACAGCCATAAAAGGGGAAATTGACAGTAACACAATAATAGTAGAGGACTTTAACACCCCACTTTCACCAATGGATAGATCATCCAAAATGAAAATAAATAAGGAAACACAAGCTTTAAATGACATATTAAACAAGATGGACTTAATTGAAATTTATAGGACATTCCATCCAAAAACAACAGAATACATTTTCTTCTCAAGTGTTCATGGAACATTCTCCAGGATAGACCATATCTTGGGTCACAAATCAAGCTTTGGTAAATTTAAGAAAATTGAAATCGTGTCATGTATCTTTTCTGACCACAATGCTATGAGACTAGATATCAATTACAGGAAAAAAACTGTCAAAAAATGCAAACACACAGAGGCTAAACAATATGCTACTAAATAACCAAGGGATCACTGAGGAAATCAAAAAATACCTAGAAATAAAGGACAATGAAAACATGATGATGCAGAATCTATGGTACGCAGCAAAAGCATTTTTAACAAGGAAGTTTATAGCAATACAATCCTACCTCAAGAAACAAGAAAAATCTCAAATAAACAACCTAACCTTAACACCTAAAGCAATTAGAGAATGAAGAATTAAAGAAAAACCCAAAGTTAGCAGAGGGAAAGAAATCATAAAGATCAGATCAGAATAAAGGAAAAAGAAATGAAGGAAACAAAAAATAAAACTAAAAGCTGGTTCTTTGAGAATATAACAAAATTGATAAACCATTAGCCAGACTCATCAAGAAAAAAAGGGAGAAGACTCAAATCATCAGTAGTAGAAATGAAAAAGGAGAAGTAACAACTGACACAGCAGAAATACAAAGGATCATGAGAGAATACTACAAGTAACTATATGCCAATAAAATGGACAACCTGGAAGAAATGGACAAATTCTTCCAAAGCACAACCTTCCAAGGCTGAACCAGGAAGAAATAGAAAATATAAATAGTCCAGTCACAAGCACTGAAATTGAAACTGTGATTAAAAATCTTCCAACAAACAAAAGCCCAGGACCAGATGGCTTCACAGGATCAAACATTTAGAGAAGAGCTAACATCTATCCTTCTCAAACTCTTCCAAAATATAGCAGAGGGAGGAACACTCCCAAACTCATTCCACAAGGCCACCATCACCCTGATACCAAAACCAGACAAAGATGTCACAAAGAAAAAAAACTACAGGCCGATATCACTGATGAACATAGATGCAAAAAGCCTCAACAAAATACTAGCAAACAGAATCCAACAGCACATTAAAAGGATCATACACCATGATCAAGTGGGGTTTATCCCAGGAATGCAAGGTTTCTTCAATATACGCAAATCAATGTGATACACCATGTTAACAAATTGAAGGATAAAAACCATATGATCATCTCCATAGATGCAGAAAAAGCTTTTGACAAAATTCAACACCTATTTATGATAAAAACTCTCCAGAAAGTAGGCATAGAGGGAACCTACCTCAACATAATAAAGGCCATATATGACAAACCCACAGCCAACATCGTTCTCAATGGTGAAAAACTGAAACCATTTCCTCTAAGACCAGGAACAAGACACGGTTGCCCACTCTCACCTCTATTATTCAACATAGTTTTGGAAGTTTTAGCCACAGCAATCAGAGAAGAAAAAGAAATAAAAGGAATCCAAATCTGAAAAGAAGAAGTAAAGCTGTCTCTCTTGCAGAAGACATGATACTATACATAGAGAATCCTAAAGATGCCACCAGAAAACTACTAGAGCTAATCAATAAATTTGGTAGGGTAGCAGGATACAAAACTAATGCACAGAAATCTCTTGCATTCCTATAGACTAATGATGAAAAATCTGAAAGAGAAGTCAAGGAAACACTCCCATTTACCACTGCAACAAAAAGAAGAAAATACCTAGGAATAAACCTACCTAAGGAGACAAAAGACCTGTATGCAGAAAACTATAAGACACTGATGAAAGAAATTATAGGTGATACAAACAGATGGAGAGATATACCATGTTCTTGAGTTGGAAGAATCAACATTATGGAAATGACTATACTACCCAAAGCAATCTACATATTCAGTGCAATCCCTACCAAACTACCAATGGCATTTTTCACAGACCTAGAACAAAAAATTTCACAATTTGTATGGAAACACAAAAGACCCCAAGTAGCCAAAGCAATCTTGAGAAAGAAAAGCGGGAGCTGGGGGAATCAGGCTCTCTGGCTTCAGACTATACTACAAAGCTACAGTAATCAAGACAGTATGGTACTGGCCCCAAAACAGAAATACAGATCAATGGAACAGGATAGAAAGCCCAGCGATAAAGCCATGCACATATGGTCACCTTACCTTTGATAAAAGAGGCAAGGGTATACAATGGAGAAAAGACAGCCTCTTCAATAAGTGGTGCTGGGAAAACTGGACAGCTCCACGTAAAAGAATGAAATTTGAACACTTCTTAACACTATACAGAAAAATAAACTCAAAATGGATTAAAGACCTAAATATAAGGCCATACACTATAAAACTCTTAGAGGAAAACATAGGCAGAACATGCTATGACATAAATCACAGCAAGATCCTTTTTGACCAACCTCCTAGAGAAAGGGAAACAAAAATAAACAAATGGGACCTAATGAAACTTAAAAGCTTTTGCACAGCAAAGAAAGGAAACCATAAAAAAAGACGAAAAGACAGCCCTCAGGATGGGAGAAAATATTTGCAAACGAAGCAACTGACAGAGGATTAATCTCCAAAATATACAAGCAGCTCATGCAGCTCAATATCAAAAAAACAAACAACCCAACCCAAAAATGGGCAGACGACCTAAAAAGACATTTCTCCAAAGAAGAAATACAGATTGCCAACAAACACATGAAAGGATGATCAACATCACTAATCATTAGAGAAATGCAAATCAAAAGTACAATGAGTATCACCTCACACCAGTCAGAATGGCCATCATCAAAAAATGTACAAACAATAAATGCTGGAGAGGGTGTGGAGAAAAGGGAACCCTCTTGCACTGTTGGTGGGAATGTAAATTGATACAGCCACCATGGAGAACAGTATGGAGGTTCCTTAAAAAACTAAAAATAGAACTACCATACGACCCAGCAATCCCACTACTGGGCATATACACTGAGAAAACCATAACTCAAAAAGAGTCATGTATCACAATGTTCACTGCAGCACTAGTTACAATAGCCAGGACATGGAAGCAACCTAAGTGTCCGTGGACAGATGAATGGGTAAAGAAGTTATGGCATATGTATACAATAGAATATTACTCAGCCATAAAAAGAAATGAAATTGAGTTATTTGTAGTGAGGTGGATGGACCTAGAGTCTGTCATACAGAGTGAAGTAAGTCAGAAAGAGAAAAACAAACACCATATGCTAACACATATATACGGAATCTTAAAAAAGAAAAATCGTTCTGATGAACCTAGGGGCAGGACAGGAATAAAGACACAGACGTAGAGAATGGACTTGAGGACACAGGGAGAGGGAAGAGTAAGCTGGGAGGAAGTGAGAGAGTAACACTGACATATATACACTACCAAATGTAAAATAGGTAGCTAGTGGGAAGCAGCTGCATAGCACAGGGAGATCAGCTCGGTGCTTTGCGACCACCTAGAGGGGTGGGATAGGGAGGGGTGAGGGAGACCCAAGAGGGAGGGGATATGGGGATATACGTATGTATATAGCTGGTTCACTTTGTTATACAGCAGAAACTAACACAACGTTGTAAAGCAATTATACTCCAATAAAGATGTTAAAAAAAAACAAACAAAAAAACTTTGTCAAGCACTCTGCCTTCACTGTAGACACTGGCCAGACTAGATGCTCACGTGCTCCTAGAGGCTTTGCCTGGACAGGTACAATGCCTACTACGTTCTAGCTTCTTACAGGTCACAAAGCATATCAATATTTCTCCTTTGAACTTCAAAAAATCTCTGTATAATAATCTGAGCAGGGATTACTGTCTTTTTTAATTCTCAGTGTAGAATCGGAAAGCCAACTTGCCTACAGGTAAGTAGAGGTGGGCCTTAAAGGCCAACCTCCCACCACGTCAGCACCCATCAGCTCCCTAGAAAGGCTACGACGCCAATCATTTCCACAATTACAGTTGCCTTTTTCCACACTGATCATTTTCATTAGATCATTCCTGGTGCTTTTATTTAACAAAAGAAAAACCTACCACACATTGTTCCTTGAGTATGATGGACTCTTACCCGCCCCCCCCCCCCAAATAAAACCTCATAAACCCAAAGACTTTGTTACTCAAAGTATAGTATGTGGACCAGCAGCATTGGAAGCCCCTGGGAGTTGGTTAGGAATGCACATTCTCAGGCCAATTCACTGACCCTCTGAATCAGACTCTATTTAAGCAAGATCCCCAAGTGATGCTTCAGCACACTAAACTTTGAGCAACATTGCTCTAGAATACACTTTAACACGTTAACTTGAGTGCTTAGTAGGGGAGAAAAAGACCTAATATAAAGAGTTCCTACAAATCAGTATGAAAAAGAAAAACAGGTTAAAAAAAAGACAAAATATAAGAACAGTGAATTCACAGATGAAATGCAAATAAACATAAACATAAAATGCTCATCTTCTCCAGCAATTTAGGAAATGCAAATTAAAACAGCAACATATTATTATTTTTCATCTATCCGATTGTTGAAATTTGTAACGTGTGATAATCTTCAAATCTAAAACACTTTGGAAAAGGGGCATTTTCTTACCCTATGGGAGCTTAAATTGTAATACAGGCACACCTCGTTTTATTGCATTTTGCTTTACTGCATTTCACAAATACTGCATTTTTTTACAAATTGAAGGTTTGTGGCAACCCTGCATCGAACAAGTCTATAGGTGCCATTTTTCCAAACAGCATTTGCTCGCTTCATGTCTCTGTGTCACATTTTGGTAATTCTCACAATATTTCAAACTTTTTCATTATTATAATTGTTATGGTGACTTGTGATCACTGATCTTTGACGTTATTGTTGCAAAAAGATTACAATTCACTGAAGGCTAAGATGATAGTATTTTTTAGCAATAAAGTATTTTTTAATTAAGATATTACTTTTTTAGACATAATGCTATAGTCTACTTAATAGACTATATTTTAAACATAACTTTTACATGCACTAGGAAGCCAAAAAGTTTGCGTGACCCACTTTATTGTAATATTTGCTATAGTGCAGTGGTCTGGAACTGAACCCTCAATATCTCCAAGGATGCTTGCAATCTCTCTCTCTTTTTTTTTTTTTTTTTTTTTTTTTCCAGTTTTAAAGATTTTGCCCCAAAATTTCCACTTCTAGGAATCCGGTCTATAGAAATACCTGTTAATGTATCAAAGACAAGTGTAAAAGGATTTCATTACTCCATTTGAATTGTGAAATATGAAGGGAATATAAATATCAATCTATAAGGAAATAGTTCAATGAGCTAAAGGTATCCATACCAGAGAACTGTGCAATAATTTAAAAAGAAGTCAGTGTCATGAAAAAAATGTTCATGACACCGTTGAATGCCTAAACAAGTTACAGGATAGTATGTACAGTATGATCTCATTCATATAGAACAGAGGTATATATATTTGTTAAAACTCATAAGAAACACTAAACTTAAATTTGGTACATTTTATTTTATGGAAATTATACCTCAATAAAATTTATTAAAAGGACTATATGTGTATATCATAGTGGATGTTAATGTACTTTCAGGCCAACGAAATGGTCCATAAGGAACACAAGAAGGCTTTGAAAGTGGCAGAAGCCTAGAAGAAGAGAGCATGAGTGGGAACTTTCTGTAGTGTTAGTATTTTTTCAACCAGCATGTACACTTCTTGTATTCTAGAAAGCACAAGATAAAAATCTAAATGAAATAAACGGAGTCATTTGCAGTGAGCCCGAATCAATGTGTAAACACAAATCCAACTTGGCCTCTTAGTTCCTTCCATTGGCTGAGTTTGGTCATTTGGTGTCTGGTGTGAAGGTCTACATTTGAAAGGGTTGTCAACATCACACACATCTTTGCCAGACTGACTTTCCATAGACACCTGTTTATTACTTCACAGATAACTACTGAGCATCCTTAAACATCAAGCCCTTTGCTAAAAATTTCATGGAAATTTGATACAAAAAAGAAGACAGTTCCAGCCTCCAGTCCTAATCACTCTTCTACTGAAAAAGCTTACAGCATTCTGTGCCAGGTAGTGTAATAGATCTAAATGTGTTAACTTCTCTTGCTGCCTCACCCACTGAGCACTGTTTATCATTATTTTCCTTATTTCCTATCTACTCTGGTCAGGGTAGTCTTTACGCTGTCCTGCAAACATCTCAGCCTTTGCTTCTGCTGTCCCTCTCACCTGGAATCCCTGTCTCCCTCATTATCTCATGCTCTCATCCACCCAACAAGATCTATCTCCACCTTGTCCATGAAGTTCTTGCTAAGCCCAGAAACCCTCAGTCACCTCCCCTCCCCACACCCTGCCTTGTTTGTTGGATAGTCTTGTCTCTCTAAGGAGAAAGGGGACCATGTCGCCCTGTTTCCTACCCCTCCTATTGTCTTGTACAATGTCAAGTACCTAGGAATAATTAACTGGCAACTATCAATGATTTGTCACTTCATAGTTTTTAAATGTTAGACAAAGGAGAGGAAATTCATAGGAAATAAGTGCTTTTCCAAAAGCCTAATGAGGTAGGTATTTTCCCCATTTTATAGATGGATAAGCTGAGGCTTAGTGAGGTCGGGAGATTTGGTCAGGCTTATATAGCTCATAAAATATAGGGCCAGTCTTCAGACCTACTTCTGAATGTCTCTAAAGCCCATGTCTTTGCTCTGCACCATGCTACCCACCTAACTTGTCACTTAGGTGATCTCATTGAATTCCCACATTGCTGTCTCAAGAAATACTTGTTGATTGATTGATGACACATTCAGTAGCAATGTGGTCCAGTTCAAGGGTTTCCTGCAGCTGAATTTGATGAAAAGCCCCTGCTGTGTTCAGGGAGGTTTAACCTGCTTCAAACTCTGGCTTTCCCACAATATCATCAGTCTCAGTCCCAATACCTGTGCAATACATAGCACAATGTTTTATGTACTTACAGAGCTTAAAAGTAACGTCTGAGATGACAGAGTTCAAACTTAAGCCCTGGCATCTGGGGCCAGGGTTCAATGCTGGGGACCCCCATCCTCTGCTTCCCAAGGTTCTCCCTGATGGTCGCTTGGCCATGTGTGGGTTGGGCTTAGACAAGCTGCTTTGACTTTACCTCCTGAGACGTGTACTGTTGGCACATCATTATAGAATGCTTGGAGGCCCCAGGAGCCTGGCCACAGTGATGGCACAAAGCCAGAAATGGACACTCAAAGAGTCAACAAGGTGTGTACAGTTCTCCATTAACTTGGGAAAAATACTCAACATTTCTAAGCCTGTTCTCTCAGATATACTATGGGAATTATAGAACATTTCCTGCCTACCCTTTAGGAGATTAAGAGAATCAGAGAGATCCTGTTTATGGAAAAACTGTATATACCACAAATCCCTGCCTGTACTATATTACCATATGGTGAAGAGTCATTGTCACTAGAGGATGTGGCAGCCGCCACAGACAAAGCACTGGGAAAAAGTCAGGAGACCTGGGGTCCACTCCTGGTTGAGCTGCCAAATCTCTTCATGTCATAACAGCCAAGAGGCTCTGGACTCACCAGTTCTGTGGGTCAGAAAGATAGATTTCCAAGTCTGCTTCATTTGAAAATAACATACACTTACTAGCAGAATGCTCTGGAAGAGAAACTTAAGAAGCCGGGATGTATGCAGATAAGCCACGGTCTCTTGGGTTAATTTCAGCAGCAACATCCTTGGATTATGGGACTCCAGACGTAACACTGACCCTCAGTGACTCACTCAGTCTTGGTGCCTGAAGCACCTCTTTTGCATCGCTTTTTACTATTTTCAATTCTTTTGTTATTTTTAACCATCCTGGTTTAAGTGCATTTTAATCCCATGAGCCACCTCAACTCCTTTTGTGAACCATGGCATCTATAAAACACATCAATTAACAAGCAACTTGCTTTGATCTTAGTAAGTCATAGAATTTCAGAAATGGAAAAGAACTCAGAAATCATATTTAGCCTCATATATAATAAGTGGTAAGAGGAGACCCAGAGAGAGAAAAGGACATGCCCAAAGTCACACATCAAGGTGGAGGCAGAGTCAAGAAGGGACCTGGGTGCTTGCAGTGCATTGCTGCCCATATCATTGTAGAATATGAGCCTGGGTCTCTGTTTCTCCAGCTTTTAAAACGTAAATAATAACACTGTGGTCTTGCAACATTGTACGTTAAAGCTGTGTAAGAGAAAACTTTGCTATAATTATTATCTGTGGGTTTTCAAAACTTTAATAATAAACATTAAAAATAATGTTCTTCCTAAAAACTCATGGAAAGATTCTTGGAAATCTAAGAACACTGAGTAATCTTTACTTGTGCCACTGAACCAGAGTACTTTGAACTGGGCTGTTCAGACACACAGTTTGTTCCCGCATAAGGCTATCCAGTTCGGGGGCCAGAGAAAGCCGGTATATTGGCTTGGAAGCCTTTTAGGTGGAGACTGCTGTGGCATCGTGAATACTCAGTCATAAGTAATGCAAAAACTTATTCCTGTTGTTTTTTTGAAGCAGACAGAAATACTTGAGGCTCTGCGATGGAAGGTCCTCAGAAAACAAACCACATCTCATGGATGTAGCAGCGGTGATACTAAAAAAGAGAGGCTCTGTAGCTCCCTGGTCAAGAATACGGGCTGAGCAGTCAAAACACTGAGATTTAAATTCTGTTGTGGCCACTGACTGACTCTGACCTTGAGCGAGTCGCATGACCTCTGAGCTCAGCCTCCTTATCTAAAACTAGGAATAAAAAGAGTATCTACCTCATCGGGTGTTCATAAAAACTAAATTAGTTAATAACGTAAATTGCTTAAAACAATGACCTGTGCGTGGTAAGTACCCACTAAATGTTAGCTCTTATTTCAGTGTTGCAAGCAAAGAATCCTAGTTTGGTGGCAGAGTTTATAAATCTCGCAGCAGCATGACTAACTAGGCATGAATCTCAGGCCCTCGCGTCCCAAGCTCTGCACATTTTAAGGGTTTAAAAACTGTATCATTTTCCAACACCAATTTCTAAACTATATGAGAGAAACTTTCTGTTCTTTCTGAGTATTCACAGAGAAGGATACAGGCAAAGGAAAGCCTCAAGAAACTGTGAGAATAGCACAAGCAACTGCCTTGGTTGCTTGCGTTAGGGAAGCCTCACCTGCCAGTAAGAATGTCCCAGGAAGAGGGGCAGGGGCACCAAGAGGATGCCGCTGAGCCTTTGGCCGTGGCCAGCCTGCTTCTCAGCTGTGCCTGACCCGCCCCCTTGTATCCCTGGCTCTGTCCCTGTCTTCATGGTATACCCTGAGTACATCCCCAGCCCTCTAGGGTCCTCAGTTTCTCCACCTATAAAGAGAGACAGTGGTTGAAATAATCCCTTTGTCTCTTCCAGCTTAACCTTTTTTTTTTGATTATCCTACTTGGCTAATCTCTCTCCAATGTGAAGAAATCTTCACCAGTTACTACAGAAACTTATGCCCAGCAATGGAGAAATGTTAAGCAGTTTGTGTGAAATACCCAGTAACTGCATCAAAATTATTTAACCTAAAATGACAAGCACCCAAAGCAGACTCACACGATATGGGACATGGAATCTTCAAAATTCTCAGTCAGTTCCTTGGAGCTGGTCAAGCAGCTCCACCCAGGCCACGGGTGGGCTTAGGAACATTCTAGCCAGACCTTTCCCCAGCTCTCCACTCACCCAATTTTGTGTCACAGAAATTACACATGATTCCCCAGTTAGAGAACAGAGGTCTCTACAGATAACCAAAGACTGGCCCAACTGAGTGCAAACACAGCCAGTACTTAAGACCCAGTTGGATGCAGCAAGACTTCGGTCATTCACCAAAACAACGCTCAGATCTGGCCCAAGCTGAGGTGTAGGAAGAAGTTAAAAAACAGTCCTCAAACCTGGGGCCAGACTTTTTAAAAGAAATCCCAGAAGACTCACTGACTCTTATTTTTGTAAATTATCCAGGGTGGCTCTGTAGGGAAGTACCTCACTTGAAGAAAACTCAAAGTAAAATCACCAGCACCAAATATAGAGCTTAACCACAGAAGGCATTTGATGCATGTTTCTTGAATGAAGACATTTATCTATTTAGATATTTGGGACTCTTCACTTTAGAAAAGAACTCACTGCCAGATTCTGGGAAGAAGAACCTTCTGGGTACGTTTATGTCTGTTTATGTTCTTTGCTGATTAGCCTGTTTGCCACCATCTTCCAATAGTCTTCTGCCCTTCCCTCTGCTCTATGCCTTGGAGCTTCCATTTTATTTTGGTCAATGGGAGGCACCAGCAGGAAAGCAAAGGGCAGGAAGAAAGAGAGGTTGGGGTGTGTACTTACTCCCCATCGGATTCCCAGCTGCATCCCATCTCAGTCCTGGCTTTAGCTGCTTTCTAGTTAGTCCCAGCTGTTGTGCTGCAGCCTGACTCTCAGGGACCCAGGTCTCACCAGGGTCCAGTAACACTCTTGGCCCCTTGCCTTGCCTTGCCCCTCAGGCCTAATGGCTTCTCGTGGTAGCTAGACCCTGGGTGCACAGTCCCTGTTGCTCACCTCTCCCACCCCTGCTCTGTCATCTCCTCACTAAACTCCTCCTGGGACTGATGCACAAGCCATCAGCTATTTGGCCAGACTGAAGTGGAGTCAATATTAGGCTCTACTAGCTGACTTTACGAGTCATTAGGGCCAGAGAAAATGCATCGCTGGCACTTTTGAATAAAAAAGTCAGTGGAAAAATTAGGATTCAGTTAACAGGTGTTGCAGGAATATGGTTGTTATAAAAGGCATATATAGTCTGAATCTGGTGCTCTCAACGAGAGTACGTGCAACCAACTTTCTCAGAGCAGTAAAGATGTCAAACGCTTCCTCTTCTTATCTCATCACTACTTGACAATTTAGGAGGAGTCAGAGATCATAAATGGCCTCATGATTTCTTCAGAAAATCTTTTCTCAAGGGAAACATAAAAGTGATAGTAGCAGCTACTGTGAATGATCATGGAAATGAGCTTAATTGGGTTGCATTTTATGAAGCCACATTAACCCAATACATCATGTATTTTACAGTGTGGCAGAGTATCCGAGGGGGTGTCAAACCTCAGAACGTACCAGGAGCCCAAAGCAGACATCTATCCTATGACCAAGATCATAAAGACTTCTGCATCTGTGGCAGAAACGTGGAGGCGACATATCCCTTCTTGCTATTCTTGAGCTTCTCTGAGTTGGCCGCTGCCTCTTTCTGCCTCTCTTCTCTGCAGAAACCAGAAGAGGCACAGACACTCATTCCGTCCTTCCCAAACACATGGGAAGCATGTTCAGTTTCCCAGCCTCAGAGGACTTTGCCGCACAGAAGGTGACCTCTTCCTTCCTCATCCACAAAATCGACCACGTCTCTTAGGGCATCTCTTAGATTCTGTGATGCAGGCTGCTGCTAATTCTGTCTTCAGATGCATTGAATCATTTGCTGCTTACTCATCCTTTGAAAAAATATTTATTGTGTCTAGTTTACGCCAACTATATGTAGCAACACTGAAGATAGAGTAGTTAAGAATTTAATTTAAATTAAAAGTTAAATTTTAAAGTGGACAAATAATTACAGGTAGTGAGAACTGCTCTGAAGAACAGAAAGCAGAGGAGTGGGCTAGAGAGCGGCCGAGGACAGGACCACAGCACTATTTCAGAACAGCCAGTCGTGAGAGATGCCACTAAGAAGGCACTCGTTCCATCCAAAGTGTCAGACCTGACTCCACGGTGTGGATCTCGTCAGCAGGCTCTCTCCGCTCAGCCAGCCCGCCCCCGACGCATGCCACAGGCTTCAGTCCCACCCAATCGTGACTCCCAGGAGCCCACAGGCCGCCTCCACATTTCCGTGCCCTCACTCAGACAGAATCATCTATTTTAGGCTGCCCTTGCCCCACCCACTCATGCTTCCCTGGCTCCCACCCTCCAGTCTCAGGTCAAATATCCAGTCACACAGCTCTTCCTGACCCATTACCTCTGCCTCCACTGCCCTTTTCTCTCAGCCTTCATTGACCTCTGCACACACATATACTTATTACCTCACTTTTAACACGTTGTCACACTTTTCATGTCATATTAGAATTATTGCTTTGATCATCTGTCTTCATATTAAGCTGCAAGCCCTACATTATACGCCCAGCATATCTCACTGCACTCGGCCTGCAATACTCTCCCATAAAGCAAATAAGCCTCCCCAAACCTATGTGATTTTAGAATGGAATTGTCCTGATTTTACAAATAAGGCTCAGAGAGGTGAACTCACTTACCTAAAGTCACACAGCCAGTAAATGGTTGAAGCTGGAATTTAAAACTCGGCGCCCTGAAGCCAAATCCTACACATAGAGGGTTAGCATCCAGATAATTAGGGGAAAAGAAGGAAATCTGGGCCTGAAATACCAGAGTCACTGGCAGCCCCTGCACAGGTGTCATTTTGAGCCTCCACAGATCTCTGCATGAGCCCCTTTCCTCCTAGCCAGAAACTGAAGCTTATCTGTGGTATTTAAAGGTCCAAGAAATTGGGCAAAGTTTCACGGTGGGGATGGAAAACGTCGTCTGCTTCTGTCAAATTTCAAAATCTTGCAGTAGTTGTCTTATTTTTTTAAATGCCCTTCATTCTAAAAATATCTCCCCAATCCCCCTCCAAGAAATTCCCTTTTGTCACTTAAATGGTCAGAGAAAACCCTGAGGAGATCAAAAAGTGGCCATTCAGGGCGAGCAGTCCAGAGTGGCCCCTGTGTCTTAGATCTCCGAGAATCCTCTAGGCCCAGCGGCAGAGCACGCAGCACCCAGCGGACGTTTACTTTCAACTCTATCCTTCTGCCACTGCAGGGAGGTAGCCTTGAGCTGAACACTCTCCCTGGAAAATCTGGGTGCCTGTGGGGATTGCAGGTGAGAAGCCCAGCCCCCCTGCATGCCCCTTCATCACCTGTCCACACGGGAAGGCGGGAACCACCACCCTTATTTCATATCTTCACCACCCGCAGACCCAGTTGCCGCCTGAAACCTCCTCTGACAACTGCTGTCTCCACTGACCATGCCGTCATTCGCCACGTCTCTGCTTCACTTGTGTCTTCTCCAGACTGATTCATTGGAGGGCAGACCCGGGCCTCACACCTATGTGCCCCCCACAGTGTCTCACACACTGCTCTGTGCACGGTAGGTGGTGAATAAGTGAGGTCAGTGAGGTCACCCTCCACGCCTGCAAGTCCAGAGCTATGAGCGCTTTCCACGCAGCACACCCTGCTCTGACCCCAAGAAGATCAACTGCGCAGATGCAGCCCTTTCTGCTTCCTAACGTCATAGTCCAAGGGAAGAGAAGATGTACTTCCCCAAAACTCCTGCTGGGGTCAGGAGTGAGGAAGGGCCCAGTTATCTGGAACGTGAGTCCGCAAGGCATCCCCCGTGCACGTGTGTGTGGGTGTGTGTTAACATTGACACAGCCGCAGCCTTCACTCCTGCCCCCCCCTTTTCAACCAGTGCACACGGTAGACTCAGCTCTGGTGGAATGGGTAGGGCGGGGCTGGGTCCCATGAGAACTGGGCCCCATTTCTCCCCCGTGGGTACCTGGGCAGAAGACGGGCAAGGATGGTCCTTTTCCTAAGCACAACTTTGTTCAAATAAGAAGTTGACCTATAATTTGGAGGTTGACTTCCTGAAGCTTGGCCTGTATTTCAGGCAGTATCTGTTCAAAAGGGAAAGAACACTTGAACAATGAACGAGGCAACCATGCTAGAAGAGCTTGCCCATGATATACGCAAAAAGATTCTTTCAAGAAAAACTATAAACTATACCCTGGGCCACTGGCAGTCTCTAGTGGGTCTTAATCACGCCAACTGTGACAGCAAATGCAGAATGGAGAGGTTCCAGAACTGCAATTAAACTATAAAAGTGGACTTTCCACTTTACCCTCTTGAGTCTTCCTACATAATATGCCCAAGAAGATCACAGGTCGGTCAGGAAAGAAGGGGGAAAAGAGTTAGTTCACACACCTGTGTCATCCAAAGTGGCCTAGTGTCCACTGGTCCCTTCTCATTCTCCCCAGTGGATTACAAAGGACCGTGGACATAAAAGTCGAGAAGCCCAGGCCTCCTAATACTAAGATAACACTACCCTTCCCATTGCCTTTAGAGTGAGCACTGAGAGCTATGTCTTCAGGGCTGGGGTTCATCACACTGGTTCACCATGCTTTTTCAGGGACTTCCTGCCCAGCCAGCACTGCCTGCTGAGTCTCAGCTGAGGAGCTAAGTGACCTACTGGACCCCATGTGAACACAATTGTACTAATGAGGCAGATTAATTGGGACTTAACAGTTAAAGGCAAAATGTGCCCTCAGGGTGACAAGAAACTTTCAGACCTTCTTTTTGGGCTACCTAGTGATGGAGGCCCCAAGAGTACAAACTGATGACATCCATGCATGTGTATGTGCACAGATGCCCAGGAGACAAACTGGGGTTGCCTGTGAGGCCACAGCTCTTCTAGACAATGCCTTACCTCTGCTTCCTCATAATGTTCTTTCCTTCTCCTGTGGCCTCAGCTAAGCCAGATGGTAAGCTACTTAAAAACACACACAAACACAGACAGAGAGAGCAAGAGCGAGAGCACACATGCATCTAGTACAAGCAAATCCTGAGAGCCTTCATTCTGAATGTGTGTGATTTACAGGCCTGTCGGTGAGATAGATGAGGAGGAGAAGGCAATGGATTCATAGCAGGATCTATGAGGTCATATCAGAAAGAATGGGCCCAAAGCCTTCAGGGGATTCCCCTGTGCTAAGATTCTGGGCAATGGGAACACCTATTAATGAGGGGGCTTCCATATGACAAGTGTAATTCTTAAGTAATACCATTGTCAATGTGGCTTGTGCTCTTGGATCAAGCCCAGGCTGGAAAACAGTATGAAGGATACCCATGGATGCACCCTGGTCTCAAAAGGATGTGGGCATGATTGCTATTTTTTAGAAGACGATAAAAATTTATAATCAGCTACAGAAGAATGGCTGCAAAGTAATTCATACTGAAAAGGTCTGAGCTAAGGACATTTACTCTTTAGTGCACAGCATGTGATTTAGTTTGGAAAAATGAGGAAACTTTATTATACATATATATCAAGCCATTGTAGTGAGGCATGGCCGACACTATTCCATCATCCACTGTACCCCTAGAAGGCCTGGCGCATGCTAAGTCAACGCATATTCCATGATCATGAACCACCCTTCAACCTCTTCTCCAGGGCACCCAGCTTTGGACTGTAGAACTGCGTTGACTAGGGACACATGCCATGCCAACTTCTCATCTGTCCCCTATTCCTTCTTCAGTGCCAACAGCCAACTGCATCCTTGTGCAAATCTCTACTATCTATTAGTTCTTTCCACCGACCTCAATTCAGTGCAGCCATTAGACCACTACCCTCTTGTCTCCTGGAAAAATCGGACCTTCAGTGACTGCCCCATCAACAAGAAATGTTTCATCTTTAAAATGCTGCTTTGTTGTGCATTTTATGGAAGATTTTGGCAAGAAGCTGGTCGTGGTTGGGTGATGTCATTTTCTCAACCCAAGACAATGCCTGAGAGCATGTCCACGATGCTGAGTAACATTTGGAAAAGCAGAAGCCAGAGGCCTGCTTCTTAGGCAGACTTCCGTTCTGTCCTCCACATAAAGAGGTCTAATTCACACAGGATACCTAGGAGAATCAAACACTAACTAGCACCATATCTTGCTGAAGAGTGAACTAGTTCTGGCAGTATGAGAACTAAGGCCTCTTATCCCAGGAAAAATCAAGGCAAAGTTAGACCCTGGAAGCAGACTTGCTCACTTCACTGATAGAAGTTGCCAACGGACCTGGGCTCCATTTTGGTAGGTATTAATCTGCAGTGCTTGCCAAAACCTTAGCAACTGGACTGATAAAGTCATGTATGTTGAATTATTCCTTTGGGAGACGTGATTGGAGAAACTAAGTCTTCACACCCTCCCCATATCTTCTAATAATCACATGATTAGCTTTGGCAGCTGGCATTACGTGGCAGCCATAGGCAAAGAAGAATCCCCTTTTCTTTCCTGTGAAAGTGATTGATGTCTAACGGAATCAGAACAGCAGCCCAGTATCATTGGCCCTAGACTCCCATCAACTGAGTTACTTTCTCCAGATCCATGGGCAACCCTACTACAGAATGAAGTGTAACCACTTTGTTTTATCTTGCCAAAAGAATGCTATGATAAGTTCTGTTGCCAGTGGTGGAATCTGCAATATTATAGTAAAATAAAAATCAATGCCTCTTGGTCCTACACACAACCACAGTACCTTTATGGGTCCAAATTCTGAAAGCTATGATAGTGAACATCTTGTTCGTGTTGATTTTAGCAACTTCCAAAGATGTTATGTGGATCTCTCTGCCACCCACTAAATCTCCCACTCTCGCCACTTCATCAATGACTACAAATTTATAAAGGAAATCTGCCTAAGAAAAATCCCCACTCCTCATAAAACTACAATCTCTACACACAAGGATGCTTTATGGAAAAAGCACTTTCAAATTAAAGTTCTAAAAAGCATTTAAACAAGGATTGTCTCATTGTTTGGGTACCACATGAAGAATAAAGGTGTATCACAGTGAATAATTTTCAAGCTCTGTGCCCCACATACTTCAGTGAAAGAGTTCCAACTCCAATGTGAGCACCTTGAGGGAACAGGGTTTAATTAACTGTGTACCCCCAGAAACTATCAGAGTTCCTGGAACATGGGAGATAATAAATACTTGTTGAAAGACTAAATGTCAGACTTAGCCACGTTGGGGGCTACATAATAAATCCTGTGTGCCAACTTTCGAATAGAATTAAACCCCATACCCCACGCTCTCTCTCCCTCTCTCAATATCCATACACACACAAACACACACATGTACACTTAGACACACCTGTGATCAGCTCATCTAGGCTAATATACGCAAAGATAAAGAAATAAAAGATACAGTATTATATCTGGAAATTATAATTTAGAAAGGTCAGGAAAGATCCAAGTTTCTGATTCTGTTTTTCACTCCTCCTGAGAGATTATACCTCTGGGATAGGTAAAAGTGAAAAGACATAGTGCTATGATGCATCCTTTGGTTACAACTTAAAACTTCAAATAAACTTTAAAAATTGGGGATTGGAAACATACATTCGATTCTCTGCTTTTGCTCTACCTATTTTTTGTTTGCTTGTTTACTTGCTGTAGTTGTTGTTTAGCATACGAAAACA
Organism: Eschrichtius robustus; assembly: GCF_028021215.1. NCBI lineage: Eukaryota > Metazoa > Chordata > Mammalia > Artiodactyla > Eschrichtiidae > Eschrichtius > Eschrichtius robustus. Next base: position 14,521,389 of record NC_090838.1, read on the forward strand.
TAAAATAAACCTGTTCAAACACTCATGTTTTTCCATAGAGAAAGCATACAGAAAGACAAGATGCCTTCAGGAGAAATCCCGCTCACCCCCGGCACAACACACTCTCAACTCGAAAGCCCTGGTTGCTCGTATTTGTTTCCCAAACTGATTAGCAGACACTGGCTTGTTGAAGACTAGACCCAGGGATCATTTTCGAATATATGGCTCATTGGTTTTATGAGTTCTTGGTAATCATAAAGGTCTTGAATTCCTTTGCAAACAGCAAAAACATATTTCCTCTTTGTGGGGTACCAAGAGTTCATACCAAAGGCTACAGTGACATATTCTTGGTCTGTGCCTCTGCGTAACCAAAGGCCACCACTCCACTGACATGAGGACAATCAGGCATTAATAAAAATAGCTTCTCCTTTAAAGAGAGAGACATGTGGTTTGAACCTGGCTGATCTTGGATAGCACTGTTTGCTAATGAATCACCTCAGTGACCAAAAACGCCAGTCAATATTACTAAAGATTCAGCAAATTTATTTTAAAGGATAGAAACATGATTTATCTACTCATTTGGATCTTCTGACTTACATTAAAAAGGATAATGTTAAGAGTAATGCCCAACATTTCTACAGCATATTAGAGTTTGCAAAACTTCTTTCTTTCCATGACCACTTTTGAAATCCCTCAAACCTGCCCTCAAGGCAGACAAGGCAGGTTCCAATGTGATTTGCCTGCACCGCAGGTGGAAGGGTAACAGGAGTTAAAATGAGATTCTTCCTAATAACACACTATAAAATGAGACGCTAACCCACCAATGCAGGGCTTGCGAAGGAAATGTTTCAGAAATCACATTTGCAATCCTTAGTCCAAAATCCACTCTGAAAAACTTTGAGGTTGAAGAGACCAAGAAGAAAGGATTTCTTTGGCAAGAATGCTAAGAATTAAACCACCCCTACACACATTCCACGAGGAAAAGAAAGGGAAAGCATCCCTTTTACCTGTGGGAGGCTTCAGGATTACAGTTTGGAGAGCTCGACCTGGGGTCTAAAGGCACAGGGACTAGTGCTGGCTCCAAGCTTGGAGAAAGCCACAAGAGGGGGCAGTGATGGGCCACCCTAAAAGCAGAGGGAGGAGACAGGCTGCACTGCAAACAGCCTGGGTTTGGAGTTTCCCTTGGGTTCCATAAAGATCCTGTATAAAGATACCAGAATATATCACGCTATGAAAAATTCTGCCCAGGAATCCTCCTGGGAGCTGGGCAGCTAGATAACCCCAAGCAAGGCTAGATATTGATATCTAGAGTCTGGAAGTGGCCAGTCTGAAGGGGCACTGACTTTGTTAAAGGAACAGCGGTCGATCCCCAGTATGAGCGTTGAGCTACCACCAAACCCACAGGGCAACAATAACTGATCATGATAGGCCCCATCAAGCCGCACGTTTCTTGCTCCCTAACTCTCTCCCACAAACCCTCTGCAGCCCTAAAGACCCAGAGCTGACTAGGGACAGGTATCAGGGGAGGAAGCGTAGCACAAGATGGGAAACAGAGACGTTTCCCACCTCCAATGGAAGGCTTCCCTGCCTGAGGTATTAGTGAGTTGAGGAAGGGGAGAAGCTTCCATGTAAAGTGAAATTTAAAGCATCAAAAATTCAAAATATCTAATGGCTACCCCGTAAAAGCTTGACTGCCCAGTACCTGTTGATTACATTTCATGGGATGTCTGAATCTGGGACTCTTGGGCTGGGGCTGGCCTACCCCACAATCCATTATGAAGAACAAAATCTGGGGTGAAAGGAAGGGCAATCAACAGAAGATTGTCCCACCTTTGCTCTTCAGAGGCCTTGCTATTGTGGAAAAAGACATAATATGTACACTAGCCCTCCTGGGCTAGGACCCTCACCTAGAAAGCCGGTCCTTCCTCATGTGCTGACCTGATCTTAGGCACACTCCCTTCTCCCAAACAAAGAGGTAAGGCATGGATCTGCCTACAAGTGACCAGGTGACCAGCTGTGTGCTGAGAGTCCCCAAACCTTACAGTCATGTGTGAGTTTAGAAGACGGAAAAAGGAAACGTGAAGAGTGTTATTCCCTAAGGGGACAGAGCTTATAATGATTTGGAGACAAAGCCATGAAAGGCAGGATGGCTTCACCATTGCTTCTCTTGACACCCCACCTGATTCTCCTTGAATTTCATTGCTTCATAACACCCGAAGTTGTTTCATTTGAACTTAACCATTATTGATTATGTGGCTTCTCTAGACGAGATGCTGTTTTTAAAGAAGCATCTAAAGGGAAACAGATCTCCTAGTTCCAGCTTCAGCCCTGGCACTAACATACCATATTATGTTGGGGGCAAGTCCCTTTCTCTCTGCCTCTCTCCTTCAGTTTCCTATATGTGAAATCAGAGCACTCAAGCAGATGATCTCTAAGACCATCATTACTCTAACACATTATACCACATATGGAGTCTGGAAGGATTTAAATGTGGCTAAATTATGCAGAATGAATTAGCCCTTGAATTTGTACAGCATATTGTAATCTTTGCAAAATTCTTGTATAATTCATTACCTAGATGGTTTATATCTTCTTCACCTTTGATTCTAAGGAATTGGTGTTATTAGCCTTACAAAACAAATGAGGAACCAGACTGAGAGAATTATCCCAAGTCACACAAATAGCAGGACCAGGAGCTAGGCATCCTGACCCCCAGTCTGGTCTCCTTTCTTTGCCCTACAAACTCTGGTGTTTGCAGTTAATAACAACACAGGCAGCTCCTGGGAACTAGTGAGGGTCCTTTCTCACTAATGTCAGGTAACAACATTACACTGGTCTTTCTCAAAGTCCCAAAGGCTGGTCTGATTAAGTGGGCTCTTCCCAGAGGGTCTTGTGAACCTTAAATAACCTTCTTTCTAAGTTTCTTTCAGTAACTCTGACCATTTGGAGAGAAAACAAACCCATACACAGAGGAATTTAAGGTGTTATTTTAACTTTGTATCCCATGCATAAAAAGTTACCCTTTCACTTGAATTTTTGAATATAAGTTGGGAAAAAGAAAAGTTTTGGCACATGTTCTCCAGGTGAATGCCCCAGGGCCTGAAGTTTAACTCCAGGACAGCCAACAAAACACCACAGTAACCCCTTCCCTACTCCCTCCCCTTCTCCCACGAACTCCCCTCCCCTTCACTGTATCTCACCAGCCACCTGTGAGGTTCCAGACTTTCTTCAGGCACTCTGAATTTAAAGCAAGAACTTGGCCCCGACACTCAGAATCTCTCCTGAATTACTGTCTTTGTCTCGTTCACTGAAAGAAGAGAATTATTACTATATTATTTAAAGAGAAATAAAAATCAAGAACATATTCAGTCATTACAAGAGCACAGAACATCCTTATGATACAAAGACCCAACACACACACACACAAGTGGCCATAAACATGAATTACTGGATAGTTATTCAGAATGTCAGGAATCCCAAACCATCCAGGGCACAGCTATTAATCTAACAGAGGAAAATTCTCCTGAAAAAGGCCTTAAAATATCAAATGCCCAGTTGCACCAGGCATTTTTCTGGGTGCCTAACCTGCAAAATATAGACCTCACAAAACTTTCATTATACGCATTGTTATTCCTACTTCACAGGATAGAAATATAAGCTCAGGAATGTTAAGCAATACTGCTGGGGGACACATAACTTATAAAAGATGGACCTTCCTAGTTCAGGTCCTTGAACTCAGGATTCTCTGGATTAAAAATTCCATGCTCTTTTCTCTGTCTCATGCAATGTCTCCAGTGACAGGCAGCGGCCTAAAATCTGTATAAATCACTCTGATTGGAGTCCTCAAGTCTTCCCCTAAATTGTGTAGCATAAAATAAGCAAGCAGCTACGGGTAGCAGCCAAAGCATCTGCATAGAAGCAACTAAAATACACGAGACAGAAAATAAATACATAGCTAGTGTTGCATATTATATTCTTTAATTTATTTTCACATGCATCGTGTCTGTTAATCATCACGACACCACAAAGCAGTTATAACTGCCCCAGCTTTGCATTTAAGAAATGAAGCGATGGTCATTATGTTTCAGTGCATGGGCACAAGAGCCAGGAGTCTTTCAGTAATTTCTGCATGTTTCGGTATATTACAGCATGGAATCATCAGGACTGCTCAGGCACAGTCAATTTGTATTCAATATCTGCGGAGGAATGAGAACAAGTTTTAAAGATTTCTACCAAAAATGTTTAAAATATAAAAAGTTTTTTTCTTTGAGAAATAATCATCCATATATGGGAAAAGTCACTTTTGAGGAAGAGTTCACTCCTTGACAATGTGTATCTCCCCATATTTCTTTCCTCCCATACACAGATTCAACTCTCATTTTTGTTCATTAAACTTTTACATGGATACTTCTACCTATTCCACTTGACATAAAATAACTGGCTATAACCACATAAAGAGAGAGAAGAATTATCCAGAAGCATTAAGATGATCATGTTTCCTAAACAGTTATTAAGAAAACTAATTTAAGGACTCCAAAATGTATTGTCACAATGACCCACTGGCTCCCTGCTCAGAATTCTCTTCTACTTTGCCTAGTCCTGGAACCCTGCTACCTAGAAACAAATGCAGGTCTTCTGGGAGCTTTGACTACCACCCCAAGTAACCCTTGGATGGCCTGCAAATGGTACTGATAACATCTGATAATTCTTTCACTAATCAATCCCCTAAATTTGCCACTGCAGAAGGACGGAGCGTTACTGGCAAGTAAGTAGAAACCCACAGGGCGGAGGGTGTGCCCTGCTCAACGTCAGGCTTTTCAGCTGAGTGGACAATCTGGTGTAACAGTGGGACGCTGGGAGCGGGGACACCGGACACCAAAGCCCTCCTGGTCCTGTTGGTAACTTCATTTCCCAAACGTTCATAATTAAACAGCTTTTATTGAAGTAATCAGCATGAGCTCCTTAGCTTTGTTTTTGCAACCGGTATCGTGTTTATGGAGCCAAATATTAGAGACTTTGATACTGAATACCTCCTCGGATGTGTTAACGTTGGCAGGGTCTCTAGATTCTGAAGATGCCGGGCTGCCTCAGCTCAGCCTCCGCTCCAGCCTCCAGCTCATCAGCCCCCCTCCCAGACCACAAAGCACCAGTTCTCCTGTAAGACTCACAGTATTTCTCCTGAAAGTCCCAGGGAATGGTGTGCAATTGAAACAGGGTGAAATATGATCTCAAAGTGTCTGTCCGACCAGAAGTTTTCAAAGAAAACATTTCTTAAATCTTGTGTTCACTGCTGTTTCAGCAGGCCAATTAGATTGGATGGGACTTGGGGGGGAGCTGTCGCCAGTCACTGCAGCAGGAATAGCAAACAAGACTTAGAGCAAATAAACGAGTCCCAAACTGGCATCCCAGGGGCCCCTGGCCAATGACCTCCTTCATTCCCCAGGCGGGATGACCAGCCCGCCCTCTGGGACCCCGGGCCAAACTACAGGTTAATCAGATGAGACATTAGTTAGCAGCCTCGATTACTAGAAAGTAATTCATCAGGGAAAGTCTCCAAACAGGAGGAGGAAAAATAAACAGCAGGCACATGCGGTCCCATTTCGGCTCTAGATAAGGCTGCCATCCAGGTGTCCCGCTGGGGTAGAGCCCATCTATCTTGTTCCACTCCTCTTAGGAAATGTGGTGACATTTCTCACATCTGCCTAGAAAATGCAAAGCCAAGAGGGCTCTGAATGGGAAGAAGATGAGGGACTTTGGAAAAACTATTAGAGGAAAGGCTCCCGGGGACGGGGCGGGGGACAGGGCTGGTTGTGGTGAGCTTTGCCCTCCCTGTACATCCTTTTCATTGTATGTAAATTCTACCTTATTTCCACATTTTTAAAAAAAAAAAGAAGAAGAAGAAAAGGTTCTCTGTGGGTTTCCAAACTCCTATTCATTTGGAGAAAACCAGGGGCTCAAGTGTTTTTCTTATGTCTGGGCATAAGAAGCCCACTGGGTCATTAGCCCCCGAGACTCTGTTCAGCTTCAGGGACTCTCGGTACAAGCCATGAAGGATTCAGACCATCCGAAATTACTGGTTTCTTCTTCAATATTGATTTGGGGATGAGGAAGATTAGAAAGGATGGGAAGAAAATGTAGTTAAATGCAAGTGGAAAGTATCAACCATTGGTCCAGCTTGACCTGACGCATTACATCAAATAAGGTCATTTGTTTATGTTGCATCTTTTTCCTTCTGGAGGAACAAAAAATGTCAGCAACTAGAGAATGTGTGTAATGTAAACACGGCTGTGTTAGCTCAGCTTCAGGGAAAGCACACCCAAACGTAAGTCAGTGCAGGACATCCTCTGCTCAGAGGACAAGCACAATGATTTTAACCTAATGACCCACTCTTAAACGGCTCTACAGCAAATCGCAATTAAATAAATACCACTTAACAGCAGAGATTTGTTTTACAGCTAGACTATTTGTGGGGAGAGAAAGAGAAGGCTGAATGAGCCACTTAATCTTCAATTATAAAATTAAGGTAGTTTCCAAATATTGTTATGAATTCAACCTCAAGCTAAATTTATAAAATGTCACAGCGATGAGTTACAGGCATTCTGGAACAAAACAGAGAGATGGGAGGTGTGGAGGTCGACCAAAAACTGAGGTTGCTTTAGTTTGTTGTCTTAAACTAAAGTTGGGTCTAGTGGCCTTTCTTTGGCCCAATGATTAGGAAGACCTGATTAGAGCTGTATAAAATCATGGCATAGACACCAGTGAACGAGTGAAAACTGCAGCCACATGTGTTGCTGTGGGAAGCTACAGGGCTGAGGGTCAGGAGAGCTGAAGTCAAGGCCTGGCTCTGCTGGTCTCTGGAGCACCAGGGAGGAATTAGCTGGAATGCAGGAGGGAGAGCGATTACGGCTTGTAGCTGACACTGAGAAATCATGACAGCACGTGTGGGACCCAGTGACCTGGTCAGCCTTCCCCACGGAGGGCCGACAGGCGGCATTGGCACCTCCTTCACTCAAGGGCTGATCCTCCCTCCCTCCTTCCTCCCTTCTCTGCAAAGTCTCACCCTCTATGCTTTTCCTGTCTCATTATTTAATTCTGATATTTTGGACGTGTTTTAATTTTTCACGTGTCTTTAATTTTTTTCACGTAGGCGCCCACACAAATATCTTTGAGCGGGTGACCTGGACCAGGCTTTGTGGCCTCCAAGAAAGACCAATCACACTTTCATCTTGCCCCCCACAGACCTTTGCAACCTCAAAAAACTGATAATGGTGTCCCTAGGAACACTGGGGTTCAATCAAAAGCTGAGTCCTGCAAAGGCTTTTCCTCTTACAGCCTCGAATGATCCCTAAAAATCCGGACTTTCCAGAAACAGCTACAAGTTTGCCTCCCCTGCTTGTGTGTCATTGTTGAGATCAAAAAGAGCACTCACGCTGCTGAGAAGCCAAAGCCTTCCACTGGGGCACAGCAAACCCCATGAGACGGTGAGCCTACTCAGAGCACGGTCTCCCGCAAAGGCAGCTCCTCAAAAGGCACCACTGAGTCGTCCACTGATTATGTCGGAGCCTCTGTGAGAGCAGAAGCCATGTTTTCTCTGTCAGGACACCTAGCATGAGGCCTGAGCACAGCACCTGTCATCTGTTCCACTCTACCAAGCAGCTGCCTGGGCCCAGCACTCTGCTGTCTCTACAGATGCAGAGAAATAAAATGTAGCCCCTCCTATAAAGAAACTAATAAGGGAGACAAATATATGAATAGATAATTAAAATCCTAAATGGCACGTGTTACGTTAGATGTGGCGGAAAAATAGATATCTCTTTCTTTAATCCATGTCAAATGATCTCCAAGTCTTATTGACCTCTAGAAATCACTCGCTAAAGCAAAACCTTCAGCAAATAGCTCTTCCTGAGTTCAAAGTCCAAACTGCAGGTGACAGTCCTAAATCACTCTGATAACGATCAGGCTACACCTGGAGGCCCCCGCACTGGCAGAAGGACCCTGACAGATGAGAACGTATTCAGGAGACGAAGAACAAGGTGGCAGAAAACTCGAAGTCATGATTAAGAGGGAATCATTGAGGGACCTCCCTGGTGGCTCAGTGGTTAACAATCCGCCTGCCAATGCAGGAGACACAGGTTCGACCCCTGGTCCAGGAAGATCCCACATGCCGCGGAGCATCGAAGCCCGTGCGCCACAACAACTGAGCCTGTGCTCTAGAGCCCGCGAGTCACAACTACTGAGCCGATGCACCACGACTGCTGAAGCCCGCGCGCCTAGAGCCCGTGCTCTGCAACAAGAGAAGCCACCGCAGTGAGAAGCCCACGCACAGCAACGAAGAGTAGCTCCTGCTCACCGCAACTAGAGAAATCCCACGCACAGCAATGAAGACCCAACGCAGCCATAATAAATAAATAAATTAAAAAAAAAAAAAAAGAGGGAATCATTGAAAGAAAGCCAAGGAGGGTCATCTGGGCAAAGAGGACTTGGCAGATCCCTGTGAGGGTCTCAAGGGCAAGAAGCATCGTGCAGTGCCCATGCAGGACAGCCCCCTATGACCGTGCAGGTGATGGCGGACTGCGTGCATGGAGCTCCCCGGAGCTGCGCGGGTCACGGCTGCACAATCGCACGTGGAAGCCCCGTGCTCACCTCTCCTCTACGGTGCCCAGAAGAGCAGCCTCGTGATAAATGTTTGGTGAATGAGACCCACTGCTATCTACAGATGTAGCATTTTTTGGTGAAAAACTGCTGTGTAGAAGACGGAGCAGATCTTTTTACTAATTTAGTTGTTGCCCCAAATGGCAGAAGATCCATGGATGCAAAAAAATAAGAGGTCAGGTGAAACGCTTTTTTAAGTTTTGAAGATCTTTCTATGAAGCAAAGTAGTCAAACTATGATAGGGGTGACAGGAGGCAGCCGTGGGGCCCCCTGCCTCACAGACGCTCTACCTGCAAGAGGGCAGATGAGCGGCTTTCAGGACTTGGGGAGAACGTTCCGTTCTTGGAAGAGGAAGTGGAGTTTGGGCTCAAGCTGGGGGCTGCCGCAGGGTCCCGGTAAAGAGCAAAGCGCGGTGAGCACACCCCCTGGGAGGTCCCAGAGCCTGGCAGGAGGTTGCATCAGCGGGGCCCCAAAGAGTTAAATTTCTCTTCAGCTCCAGAACATTTTTAAAGTTATTTCTTGTCAAATCAAAATGTTTCCAAATGACTCCTCAGGTCGGAAAATGCCAAGCATTACCGCGTGGGTTTGCTCGGCAGGCAGAGGGGCCTGCAATGCCGTCCAACCGCATTCTGCACGCAGTGGGAGAAGGCCCGTGTCCCCCGTCCCTCCTAATCTGATGAATCCTCGTCATAAATTCTGCCCAGGCCGTCGGCAGGGCGGCCGCTGGCACGGGGCGAAGGGGAGGGGGCTGCTTTACGAGGGCCAGAGGAGACAGCAGGCCGCCAAGCCCTCTGCAAGAAGCTAGTAAATCAGCAGCCAGGGGACGCTCCGCGCTCCAAGGGACGGCCCCGCCCCCAGAGTCTCAGGGAGCACAGGTGAACCGGGCGGGAGAGGAGGGAGGGCTCTGAGTCGCTTGTAGCCGTGGGATCCTGAGCACCAAGGTAACGAGGTGCAGTGAAGCAGGATTCCGCCAACTTCCCAGAGCCTCCAGCGGGCCGCGCTTTCCCTCGGTAAGCGCCAGACCAGATGCTGGGAATGCAGAGACACTGACAGAGAGGACCCCTGCCAATTAGTAGCTTGCTTTCCAGAAGGGAGACCCAATCAGGGAAGAAAGCTTCTATTAGTTTGCTCGAGGTACCATAACAAAATACCTACCACCATACACTGGAGGCTTAAACAACAGAAATGAATTTCCCCACAGTTCTGGAGGCTGGAAGGCTCACATCAAGATCCCACAGGGGCACTTTCTTATAAGGGCTCTTGTGGAGAACTGAGCTAAGCTACTCCATGGAATTGCTGCCTTGGCATCCGTTTTGCTTGGCCAAGCAGACCTCGGGGACCTTAAACTGACACTAGCCCCCTCATGCAAGCACACGCCCTAGATAGCAGCCCAGAGTCACAAGCAAATGTAAGTTCCCAGTAGGACTTCCCCAGCAACCCTTGTGATCTACAGTCCCCCTGCCTCCCAGTGCCTGTCTGCCTTATTGCACCCCCGTGGGGCTCACCGAAACCTTGCTCTTTCCATTTGAATCAGCCAATCCAGCCCTAGCCTGGGAATCCCAAAGCCCTGTACCCCACAGTCCCTAATAAAGGCAGGTGCCCAAGGTGGTCCTGCCCCCGCCCTCTGTCTGCATTCTTCTTCACCTCCCCATGTGGCCACTTGAGGTGTACTGGGTACTTCCTCCAGGACCGATAAGGAATAAATTTCTCCATTTCACTTTCCCTTGTGGATGACTGTTGAACTGTGGCTCACCATCCAGGACTCTGTGCTCCACTTAACAAAAGTTAACAAAGTCATAACAATTCTCATCCTGGCTTGCAGATGGCTGCCTTCTCGTTGTATCCTCACATGGCAGAGAGAAAGAGAGTGAGCTCTCTGGTGTCTCTTCTTCTAAGGACACTAATCCTACTGGATCAGGGCCCCCACCCATATGAGCTCATTTAAGCTTAATTACCTCCATAAAGGCCCTATCTCCAAATACAGTCACATTGAGGGTTGGGGCTTCAACGTATGAATTTTGGGAGGGACACAAACATTCAGTCCATCACAGAGCTCTAAAAAATAACTCTAGTAAGAGGTGATAAATGCTGTTATAGAACTGTAGAGTGACTCATCTGACAGAGGGGGTTTGGGGTGAGGGAGTAATAAAGGAAAATGCCATAGAAGAGGCATCTGATCTGATCCAGGTAGAATAAGAAAGAATCCACACAGTGAAAAGATAGAGGAGGGAGACCATACAAGATGGTGGGAAGAGTACAAGCTGCCAGATTGACATCCTGCCTCTGATCTTACTAGTTCTATGACCCTGGACAAGCATTTTAACCTCTCTGAATCTCAGTTTACTCATCTGTAGAATGGAAGTAAGAGTCTACTTGACAGGGTTGCCGTGGAGGTTAACAAATGAGCTCCTGTTAAGGAGCTGAGCAGACAATGCTAGCTAGTAAGAGACGGCATTCCAGGCAGAACAGGGGTGAGAGCCTGTCAATCACATGGAGTCTTCAAAACAGATGGGCTGTTTAGGGAAGGGTGAGCAGTTCAGTGTAGCAGCTTCAGGAACATCAAGAAGAGGACAAGGATGTGGGATGAGTCCAGACTGGGAGTTTACTGAATGATGGACTAAGGAGTTGAACTTTCTTCTGAGAGCTCCATGGAGCCATTGGAGGATGTAGAGCAAAAAGTGACAGGAAGAGGCCTAGATGTTAGGAAGATCACTTTGGTGTCCATGTGAAGCAGGAACTAAAGAGAGAAGGAAAGCAGGACCGAGGAACAAGGCTTGGGTATCCAAGATGGAAGACAAGAAAATGTCCCAATAACCATGCTGCTTGGCAGTTAAGTCCCTTTCCACTTCAAAGAGAATCTGCTGATCTTCCACAACATGCAAGGCTAGGGCCAACGGCTGCAACTGAGACTCTGGTCCCGACCCCCATCTACTCAGTATTCAGGACCCGCCACAGTCTTTTCCCAACACACCTTTCCAGTCTTTCCCCGACACTCCCCAGCAGGCACGCTGAACTCCAGCCAAACAGACTGAAGGGCCTTTCCTGACAGAATGAGCTTAAACTATTTCTTCCCCTTGTGCCCTTGTTCTTGTTGTGGGAACCTCCATGCCTGGGTCTGAATCACTCCTTTTCCAATGCTTTTACGAGCACTGTGTGACCTACAGCAGATCACTTAAACTGTCTGCACATCTGTTCTTAATATGTGTAATTTAAATAGTGATAGTACTTGTAGGAACACTGTAAAGACTAACTAAAGCATTTAGCACCAGATCTGGCATATTTGCTACCATTTGCCTGCACGACTCCCGAAGTCCTCACCCAGGATCACTTTTCTCACCACTGACCTCCACAGCCTGTCCCCTCACTCTGCTCTCAGAAGCTGACATACATTACAGTCTTCTGGGCACTTTAGTTTTCTTCACCCCCCAACCACGCTCCAGTGGGGAGATCTCACAAGGACTATATATTCCTCATCTGTGTGTCCTCTCAACACTGAGCATACGAGATTGTGTATAGATCTGAACGGGACAGATATCTGTACAGAGTTAGGCTCTGCAGCGTAAACAGCACAACGCCAAGACCCACCCACCCAACATGCCATGTCCATACTCCCTTCTAAGTATGTTTTCTTCCTGCCAATAGTCCCTGATGATTGGACCAGAAGAGGACACGGACTTAATGGAAGCCTGCTAATAAAATGGCCAGGCACACATGACATGGCCCAACCAAAAACAGGAGCTAAGACAGTCCGAGTCTCTGTTAAGAACATTGTCGGAAACAAGAAAATCCAGCAAGGCCAGTAAGAGGCGAAATTGAAAGGAGTTTGAAAGTCCTGAAATCAAGACAGAGTGATTGAGGGGAATATAGAATTGGAGCACGGGAGCCCACAGCAAATAAAAGTTCTGAGAGGCCAGAAATTATTAGTGATCATAAAAATTACATATATTGAAGATCTACTAAGTGCCACCCTCTGAGCTAAGCAATACATGGATTATTTATTTTTTTATAGAAACCCAACGAGTGGTCACTATTAAAGTCCCATTAAAAGAAACTGAGTCACAGAACGGTTAAATGCTATAAGCTCCCATTGCCTCTTGGCCCCTCAATTCCTTATAAGAAACCCTCATTCTAACCCCTATGCCCACCGCCCATTACTTGAAGTAACACAGGTAGATCTCCTCTCTGTGTAAGTACAGGAGCAGAAAATACTGTGGAGACAAAGACTGCACATGAGACATGGAAAAGGAGAGGACATGAAGAAGCATCTCATCAAACGTGGCCCAGATCAGCCTAGTCCCACGTGGCTGCCTAGACCCCTGGGTTGTCGGAATCACTCATTCTCCTGGGCCCTGAAGGTTTGGGTCATGCATGACTACATGCTGTTAATATCTTTAATGACTTTGTACATATCATGCCTTTTCTTCCCAGCCAGCTCATGAGCTCCTTGAAAACAAAGATCATGCCTTCCCATGCTGTTTGTCCTTTGGCAAATGAGGGCCCTGAACATTTTCAGAAATCATCCCTCTGGCTCTGTTCAAAGTGCCAGTGCTCCCACTCATGTACACAGGATCCTTCAGTGCTCTCCAAAGGCATTGGAGCCCTTAGGTGTAATCTGAGCACCACCAGCAGAATAAATAAATCCCTGCCCTGGTGGCAAATACTTCCCTTTACTTCTTCCCCTATAAAGCCAAACTTCTCCAATCCAATCTCACAGTGCTCTCTAATGGGCTCTTTGTTTTGTTTATTCCACTTAGTTCAAGCCAGGAGCAAACAAGAGAAAATGCACAAGGAACCGCCTAGCATATTGCATGGCATGGACTCAGGAACTCTGTGTTTCCTCCAATGCTGCTTAATTGGAAGTGTGCAAACTTTTGTGTTTTAAATGGCCCCCAAAATGATTGCGCAGTGAGTGGTAGGTCCCATTGCCAAGAATCCTGCTTCTCAGCCCATGTGCAGACTTGCCGTGTGGGCAGGGACAATGTAAACTTCAGGCTCTCATCTCTGGGACTCCCAGATGGCCCCTCTGATAGTAATGAGCAGAGAGCTAGACTAGTCTACACCTCCAAATGGGGGTCCAGCTCAGGATCCATGTGTAGGAATCAGCCTCGGAAGAAGCTGCTTCTGCAGGGCTGGACTGAAAAGCAGAGTCCTGACCTGAGAAAATGGCAGATGCTGAGACTTGCAAAGTTGAAAACCTCATGCAAGTTTCAAAATAGCAAGAAGGGAATCAAAGAAATCCCCAAACCCAGGGCTCAAAGCTAAACTATGAAGACTGGAGCACACGCAAGCAGGTAGGGGGTGTCTACAAAGATGGGCTTGGTGAAAGTGAAGTAGAAATGAGGGCTAGCAGAGCAACTGTCTATGCAGTGGTTTTCAAACATTTTTAATAGATGAACTCTCTTTTTAAAATGAAAGCTATGCAACCCTAACACATAAACAATTTTTAAAAAAACAGTTATTAGTAAATTAATACATTTACTAATTATAAGAATTGATAAGAACAATGGAATTAATTTTATTAGAGTGAAAATTTGAAACAGAGGATGACAGTGGCAGTTTTATTTCACCTGCAGCATCTAATTTATTTCAGTATTTTGTCTTGGTTCTACAGTTTCCAAGGAAAATATAAATCCCTGTCACAGAGACAAGTTGTTGGAAATGATAAATAGTTCTTTTTTAACCAATTGCATTGCAACAGGATAATCTTCAATTAGGCAGAAAAAGGAAAAGCTTTATTCTGAAATTTGCAAAAAAATGCCCAAACATCTTGAAGAACAACTCAAATTTGCATAATCACTAAAGGTGAGGTTCCGTTGGTTTAAAAATCCCCAGCCAAGAACATCTACTAACATTGGCCACTTGATTTCATGGATTGGCATGGGCTGGAAACATGGCCCGGCTGGCCTGTTTTAAAAGTTTCTTTCTGTGTGGAGTGGACATAGAAGCCAAAGAGGCCCCTGGTGGGGAACTGGTGAACAACCCAAGAATGCAAGAAGAAGGAAACTACCTAGTCCATAGCATCAGATAGCTTAGAAGCAGAAAAAATAAAAATAAAAAAGAGTTTGACAGGCTCAAGACAAAACCCCAGATTGTATCATTTATTAGCTGTATGACTTTGGGGAAATTATTTAAAACTTCTGAGCCTAAATGTTCTTATGTATACAACTGGGATACTAATTTTCTTTCACTGGATTGTTACAAATATTAAATGAGATGCCGTGTGTACAAGCCTGGCCATTTAGTCACGCAGTAACTAGGAACGAGGATGGAGCAAGAGTGACCTGAGGGAGGGGGACCCAGAAGCCTGGTGATTGTCTTGGGAACCTGATCCAAACCTGGGAGGGTCTCAGGAGCAGGCCTTCATCAGGTGGAGAGGGGAGGGAGGGAAGGGGGGCTCACTTGGTTCCTCCCGCCTCCATGGGGATTGTTACAGGGGACAGAACAGAGCCCAAATGAAGAGCTGTAGAAGGTAGAGGCTGAGGGACACAAAGACCAGGAGATGCTAGCTATAAACACGGCAAATGCAAGGAGGACCCTTGTGCCCCAGTGATCACTCTTCTGGGATTCCTCTGCATGCAGATTCCTGCAAACAGATATCCCCTACTCACTTTCCTCCCAAAAGTCTGTAGAGGAGAGATGGCAGCACCCATACCAGACTCTACAGCAGATCAAGCAGAAAGGGGGCACACCAGGGCAATGCTACTTGGAGATGCCAACGCCAACCCGGTGCCCTGAGTACACATATACCGTGAGCTCACCACTTCATTAATGGAAGCTCTGGGCATCAAAGTCCCGAGTTCTTTGATCCCTTCCCAAAATAGCTGCCTGCCCCCATTCACAAATATAATTTCTAGAGAACTTTCTTCCTATATTCAACCCCACTGGGGTCTCTTTAAACAGGATCCTCATGTTTCCTTTGCCCTGGGTGATTTACCACCACCATAGCTAGCCAACTCCCTTAGTCACCCTACAGCTCTGTCAGTCTATCTAATCCCTGATTAGATATGGGCCAAGATGAGATAAGAGGGTAGATTCTTCAGGAAGAGGAAGAAAGTAAAGCCCCAAACACTGCAGCCTTCCCCACAATGTGCAAGAAAGCAACGCCTTTAAACGTAGGCTGATACTTTCTCTTAGGCAGAATTTGTTGAATCCCAAAGGTCCTCTTAATTCCCACACTGCCAATCTATGACTCAAAGGTTCAAGTCCTGTGAGTGAAGGGCCTCACAGGCATGTGGCTTCTTGTTGGAACAATATATCAAAGGGGAGAGAGAGTCCACACCCCCTCCTAATGGATCTCTTAACAAGCTTTCGTAAAGATCACCGATTCACAGAGATCATTGTCCTGGTGACAGGGAGCTGTAATTGATTATTGTGACTTAGATGCTTAGAGGGTGATTCATTAGGGCCCCATCATCTCTGTCATTTTTAATGGAAAGGGTTGGGTGGTACGTAAACATGGTTATGACAGACAAGGAGAGAACAAACAGACCAGAGAGAAAAAGAACCACAGAGGTCTCTGCGAGGTGAAGCCTTTCTTTCCCAGAAGGTTAAGATAATTCTGTCAGAGATGTTCTTCCAACAACTGCCCTGACCCAGTGCTACAGCAGGACCTAAGCAGTGCCAGGCCACATGACCTTCCTAGGCATCTCAGAACATCAAGCACAGAGCTCCGCAGTAGACACAATTAAATGAGAGGCTGGGGTATAATGGTTGTACTATTTCTCAAGTGTACTTGATTTGCCTATAGGATATCCACAGCGCAATGTATGGTCATGCTAACCCTTCTTGAGGGTCAATAAACTACAGGTAAATACACTCCTTATCCTTACTTGGCAAATAACATCACAGTGAACCCCAAGGAGCTTGATTGCTTGCTATATGAAAAAAAAATCATTTCATTATGATCTCAAGGAAAGTCATGTGTGAGTCATAGTGAAACCATCTCATTTTCTAGGATAAAGCCTGGCGCATAATGGGTATTCTAAATTGTTTACTGAAGTACTAGAATCTGGTTGTGTAACTGTGTAACTGGTATTACCCACTTCACCAAAGCACTGTCACCTTTCTTCCTAACATTCAAATTAACCATTTAAATCTCTATCCAAATTATCAGGATATCCAGTTTCTCTTTCTTGGGATTTCCTTGGCCTAGAATTGCCTGTGAGTCCAGTGTTTATTCAAACCAAAGGGGCTAGTCTAACTTTCAAATTCCAAGTAAAGTGAGAAGTAGAGAATCAGGTTTGTCCACAACTAAAACCCCAGGTCTTTGCCACATCGATTTCTGTCAGAAACAGATAATATTTGGGTACACAGCAGTGATAACACACTTCCTGGTCCAGATCCCTATGCTAACAGTAGCACTTTCTTCCAGAGAAACAACCCCACATAACGTACTCAAGAGTTGGGTTTGGCCAAGGATGTCCCCAGCTTGACTTCCCAAGGTCTTTGCTTTCCCCTCACATGCTCAGCTATTGTTCCCCGGACAGGAGGGGCTGGTTAAGGGAAGGAGCTCCTAGCCTTATCCACCAGTTCTGGGAGAGACCGACTTGGTGCAGCCACGAGGCTGGCCTTGCATTTATGTGAAGTCGTCACTCAAATGTTATTTTTTATTGTATTGTTTTTCTGAAAAGAATAAGATCTGCTCCAAAATGTTTTCTTGATATCACCTACAAAGACAGAAAGGCAGAGAAGTTGGCATCTTTAAATGGAAACTTTTTAACTTTTTCCTTCTTCATTTTTTAAGATCGAAACTTTTAAATTAATCAACCTTCTCAGTTTAGGGCACATTATCGTCATTATTCTGTACACCCTCTCCTTTTATTGTTTTTCCCCTTTAAAGCCCATTTCTGACTCATTGTCCTTCTAATGCTAACCCTGACCCTAATCATTCTCACGTGTTTAATCCACATCTTTTTGTTTCTCTCTGTCCCTGTAAAATATGCATTGTTTTGTGTAATCTCCTTCTATTTCCTGATTTTTAATTATGCACTATATTTTAAGGTCCATCATATGTAGTCCATTGCTTCTGATTTATAGCACAGTACCCCACAAAATGCTGCCCCACATTTTAACGATCCACTCCCCAAGGGATGGACACTGGCTTGCATCCAATGCCTTTGACCATAAATAGCACTGCAATGTCCACCCTCATTCAGGTTGCCTATGGACCTATGTGAGCATTTTTGTGCTGAATCATAGAGTATGAGTATACTTAATTTAGCCAAATACTGCCAGATTGCCCTCCAGAATGTCTGCACCGGTCTACACTACCCCAGCAGAGCATGAGACTTACACAAATATCACTCTTTGTAACATGTCTTAATAGCTGGCAAGAAAAATATTCCCTCTTTATTTTTTTAAAATTCACTTAGCTATTCGTGGATCTTAATCCTTCCATATATTTTTAGAATATTTTTATCAAGTCCTTCAAGATATCTCACTGGAATTTTAAATGAAATTGTATTGAATTTGTAAATTAATTTGGGTAGAAAGAGCTTGGTAAGATTGACTCATTCCATACAAGAACAAGGAATGTCTCTCCATTTAAATAAACCACCTTCCATGCACTCCAATAAAATTTAACATTTTCCCATAGAAATCTTGTGTACTCTTAACTCCTAGACACCTCATAGTTTTTATTGACATTATGAAGGTTACCTTCTTTTCTTACTATGTTTTTAGTTGATAGTTGATTATTGCTGATGAAAAATAATGTCATATATATGTAAGCTGATCTGACAGCAAACTTACTGAACTTTCTTATTACTTCTAATGGTTTTTTTTTTTTTTCTTTTTACAGAAGCTTCTTTTAATTTTATCTTACCAATTCCCTCACTGAGCTACAGTTACAGCAAAGATTCCTGCTTGGAATCTTTTTGTTTGTTTGTTTTAGCTATATGGAGACTATAGTTTTAAAAAGCTGAACAAGTTACTTTTTTAAAGAAATAACAACATGGTGAATAATGGGAACCAAGAAGAAAGATCTAACTCTATTTTAATATGGAACATGTTCTACATAAAAGTTAGAACTGGAAGTAAATACTCCTCTTGGTTCTTAGAAGATTTGAGAATACTGTTTAGGGTAAACTTGTTTTTTTTTAACAGTTGTATAGATAATGTGATAAATTAAGACATAAAGGTTATACGAGGGTTTATAAAAACACGTCTTTCAACAGCTGTGTTAAGAAAGTGTCTTGTGAAAAGAAACGGAAGAACATTTGTTACATAGCAACACTGACAGTTGTAAGCACAAGGATAGTCACTTAGCCTGAGTTACCAGGGCAGGAGGTTAACTACTGCATGTGATCCTCCCAAGAAATGTCTCTTTCCTCTTCCTAGGTCTCCAGTTCTACATCCTTCATCCCCTGTCCTCTTTACACTTTTGGCTACAGTATGCGGAGGTTAAAGTTATCCCAACTGGAAACATTCGTGAAGAATGCTCCCAGTTCATTGAACTTTTGTCAGTTTTGCTGGGTACATTTCAAGCAGTGGCAGATGTTTCCCCTGTGTTATTCATAGCCTTCTTCATGTTTCCACAAGCAGGAAGAACCCTGAAGCAAATGAGAGCTATCTCTAATTAAAAGCAGGAATTCTATATGCTAAAAGCAAATTCAGTTTGGAAGGAATATGTCACAAGTTTCAAAATCCTTCTGTGGATTTTAAAATGATGGAAGTGATCCTGATCGCAGCGTGGTCGTTTGGAAGAGTCATATTCCTTCATGCCGTCAAAGCCTTTTCCTGATTCTTTTCTTACAGCCTATCAAAGAGCAGCTGGAAGGCCTCTGGGGCTCCACCCAACAGCAAACATGAGATTCCACTCCCATCTTGGACAGGGGACTGAGAACCACCCCACTTTGGAGTGAGCAGAGAGGACTGCCATCACCAAAGCCAGCTCCCTGAGGAATGAGCTGGGGCAAGAGGGAAGGAGTCACTAGGATTGGGACATGAATCTTGCTCAGCTCTTTTAAGACAGATACATGCTGCCACCTGGTTCCCATTACAGCCTCCATACAGTGAGACTCGCCTACTGAGGCATCGAGGTGGAAGAACGAAGCTGAGGCCCTGTGTGCCTGGAGCCCGGAGAACGTTCCCAGCATATCACAATTACAGAAACATCTGTGCCCAACAGCTTCCAGCCGAACTGCTGTGAAACTTTACAGTGTTCGATGCTTTCAGAATTTCTCACTTCTCAGCCTGAGGCAGGGTGGTCTCGGGGCTGCCAGTGAGTTGCTGCAGGAAGTGAGAGAGATCACAGTTTCCAGGGTCTGGATGAAATGCAGTGTAAGCGTGTGAGGGGTGAGCCTGGAGCCCTGCGTGCTGTGGACTTCCATCAACTGATCATTTCTTCCTTCCCTTTCAATTCAATCAACATATACTTGTTGAGCATGGTATGAACTGACTTTACAATGGATCAAAATCTGAGTAAGACTTGGTCTTCAAAGAGCCAACAACTTAGTGAGAAGTAACCAATGATTAAAAATGATTCAAATAATAAAAAATTATGTATTTGGAAACCAAAAGACACCAGTGAAACGGCTATCATGCATTACACTAAATGTAAACAATTTTGTTGGTTTTGCAAGTACCATCTGGAACAGCACCACCATAATTAGGGTCCTCCAACTAGCAACAATAGCATCACCTGGTATCTTGCTAGAAATGTAAATTCTGTGACCCCTGTGCCTGATCTATCATCTGGGAATACGGCCCAGGAGTCCGTGTATTAAAAGCTTTCCAGGTGATACCTTAAGAAGCAATGATCTAACATATAGACAAAACCAAAAACCAATTCTAGGCAAATAAATTCCCCAAAACAACTCAACCTGATTTTTCCATGGGGCCAGGGAAGAAAGGCAAAAAGGACAGACTTGCCAGTGCAGTTTAGCAAAGTGTCATGACATTCAGTGGTAGAAGTGGGGTAGGATTTGTGAGTAGTAGTAAAAACCAGCAAAGGGAAGAATTGATATAATGTCTTGGAAAATCACAGAGATTATGCGTGAGGATATTTTCCTAAAACATCAGACACTGTTAATATATAAAGTTATGCAAAGACCTCTCACCAATTAGAGGGTAAACTATCACGGTGTGGTTGGGAAAATTGCCCAACAAGGCCTCGGTCACAACTTACACAACATCCGCGCAACCTTCACTACCATCTGACTATGCTGCGAACCATGGATTTTCACTTTTTCTTGCTTTTAAATGTTGGAATGTTTTTGTGATGTTTAATTTTATATGTCAACTTGATTGCATCACAGGGCACCCAGATATTTGGTTAAACATTATTCTAGATATATCTATAAGGGTATTTCTGGATACTTCTGGAGAAGATTAACAGTTGAATTGGTAGGCTGAGTAAAGCATATGGCCCTCCCCAATGTGGCAGAGTCTCATCCAATCTGTTGAAGACCTGAACAGAAAAAAAAGGCAGAGTAAGATATAATTCTCTCTCTCTGCCTGTCTTTGAGCTAGAATATCAGTGTCTTCTGCTGCTTTCAGACTCAGACTCAGAACTTAAACCATCAGTTCTCCTGGGTCCCCAGCTTGCAGACTGCAAATCTTGGGACTTCTCAGCCTCCATAATCACTTAAGCCAATTACCTATAATAAGTCTCTTCTTATATGTAAATACACACACACACACACACACACACACACACACACACACACACACATCCTATTGGTTCTGCTTCTCTGGAGAACCCAGACTAATATAACTTTGTTAAGAAAAATGCATAGTAGACAGGTAAGCAAGCTGCTTGAGAAATGCCCTGGGCCTCCAAACCCTTCTATTTCCAGCTTTAACAGGATTCAACAAAACTTTCAGGGATTTTAAACAATGAAGTTAAAGAAACCTGTGCATGCTCTTCAAACATTCTAGTTCACTGTCTTCAACCAACTGACACACACTCCCTGCCCATCCCAGCTCCATGCTGCTCAGCCCTGTGGAAATAAAATAGAGGCTACTAGTTCCAAAGTCATTTTAACCATCTCTTATAACTTCCTTAGGAAAGCCAGGCACCCTCACAAGTACTGCCACCATTTTCAGTGCATTCACATCCCTCCTTGGGACAGAGAGCTCAATAATCCAGTCATCTGAAGATTGGGCCCAATTTTCTGCTCTGATCCTGAGCTCTGTTCCAAGGCCTACAAGAGGCAGAGGCAAGACACTCCACACCATGGATCTGATGTCGGAGGGGAACTCCAGGAAGGCAACATGCTTTCAAGAGACTTCTATAACTACCACCACCTGCCACCCGATCAGGCAATAGTCTCTATTATTCACCTATGATGCAGAAGTTCTCATCCCAGCCACTTGGCAATTTTATACTGAGTTGAGCCTCTGATAATATGAGAGCAATGGTGATGCCTAATAAGTGGCCAAACGCTGAACCTTCTGATTTCCCATGACATCACATTTCTCCTTCTTGGTTTTTTTCCCCAGCTCTATTGAGGTATACTTATTATAATGTAAAATAATTTTATTTTACAAATAAAATTGTATATATTTAAAGTGCACAATGTAATAGGTGATTATATATATATATATATCACATTGTGCAATGATCACCACAAATAAGCTAATTAGCACAGCCATCATTTCACATAGTCACCATGTTTTATATATGGTGAGAACACGTAAGATCTATTCTCTTCCCAAATTTAATTACAATAGAGTATAATTAACTATAGACAGCATGCTGATTTCAAATGACTTGTCTTCAGGTTAGCTAATTCCACATTCTGCATAATCAAGTATGTGCTTGAAGCTCTCTACTGAACTTTTCAGTTCAGTCATTGTATTCTTCAGCTTTAGGATTTGTGTGATTCTCTTTCATGGTTTCTATTTATTGAATTTCTCATTTTGTTCATATATCGTTTTCTTGGTTCTCTTCCATGTTGTTGAGCTTCGTTAAGATGATTGTTTTTAATTTTTTAAGGCAATCGGTGGATTTACATTTCGGTTACTGGAGCTTTATTAGTTTCCTTTGATGGTGTCATATTTACCCGTGTTTTCTTAATCCATGTGGCCTTGCATTGATGTCTTTGTGTATTTGAAGGAGCAAACACCTCTTCCAGTCTTTACAGACTGGTGTTGGCAGATAAAGATCTTCTCCTGTCAGATCTCTGGGTGATGGGATTGTGTTTTGTTTGCAGTTGAGCAGGACTGGCTGCATCATTTGGCTGCTGCTGGGTCCACACTGGGGTCTGCAGTTGGTAGACTAGTTACCAGGAGCCTAGGCAGGTGTGTGGGGATCCTGCCTGGTCCCTAGGAAAACAGGACTGCCTCCAGGACCTTGGTCAGTAGGGCTGGCACTGGGACAGGGTCCACTTCAGGGTCTGCAGTTGGGTCTTCAGACAGTGAGCCTATTACCAGGTGTGTGTGGAAAGGTGTGGTCCCCATTGTGCCCCCAGGACGGCTCCTGCTGCATCACAGGGTGGGTCCCTGGGCGGGCAGAACTGACTCTAGACTATGATTGGGTTCAGCTCAAACCAAGTCACACAGCTATCTCAGGGTACACAGCCAGGACCCTTGCTGTTGGGGGAATAAAAGCAGGGAACCCCCTATTGTATCACCTTGCTGACATCCCAGTTTTCTGCTTTGGTTCAGAGAGCCCTGATTTGGCCAAAGATAAGGGGAGGTAGGAGCAGACATTGGCAATTGTGCAAGAAACTTTAGCTGCTCCTGTACAGTTCCTGATCTAAACCAAAGGGTAATTTTAGATTTGATAACGCTTGCTGGGTTTCTTTAGTGGTGGTTCGGGTTTAAGTTTCTGTTGGTTAGTTAGTTCACTGGTTTGAGGGGATTGTTTTGTTTCGATTTTTTGTTGCTTTTGAAACTACTGATCTGTAGGAAAACATGAGTTAGAAACAGCCAACGAGGAGGCATGCAATAAATTATCTTAAAAGTAAGCTATGATTATGTATTTAACTTTGTAGAAAGAGGAAGACTTTATCTCATAGGCTTTAATTTTTCTTCTTAATTCTACCACCATGGAAGCATAGCAGGAAAAGAGAAGAGAAAGCCATCCCCACTATGTCTTTGACAGAAAAATCTGGATTCTGGCCAGTCATACATATGTGCCCAACTTATAATATTTGAGGGAATATAAACAAGGAAAAAATAAATCTTATTTTTAATTGTCAATGGGAATTTTAAAATAATCAGTGAAAGAAAAGTCTCTTGGGCTATTATACAGAAGACTTTTTCTATACTGTCCTTGACTTAGGAGACAGGGCCGTGAGCTGGCATCAATCCCTAAGACATACAATACAAGCATGTTTCAAAGAGGAGAGTGCAACATGTGAAAACAGAGAGTTAGCAGCAACAAAATATCAGTCTTTGAATCACAGCAGAGAGCTGTAAGGGCTATTAAAGAGCTTCCAGAATAGTCCTCCCATTAAATAAATGGGGAAGATGAGACTAAGAGGACAAATGGGCAAAAAACACAAACAAATAAATAAGCAAACGTAAACAGGCACTTTACCTAAGAGAAAATGCAAATAATTATAAACATATGTAAAGTTGCTCCATTTCATTGGAAATGAAAGTTGCTAGTTAAAACAACATTAAGATATATTTTGCACTCATCATATTGGCAAAAGATTTAAAATCTGACAATACCAAGAGCTGGTGAAGAAGTAGAGAAATGGAAAATCTCTACTCTTGTGAGTCAGTAAATGGCTTTAGAATAAATGTAGAAAGCAGTTGAGTAGAACGTTGAACATACATAACTTTGGTCATCCCATTCTTAGCTTTACACCCTAAAGAGACTTCAGCAGATGTGCCCCAGAAAAAAAGTCTAATAATGTGCATAACAGAATTGTTTGTAATACCGAAAAGCTGCAACAACCCAAATACCCGCTGAGAAGAGAATGACTAAATAGAGATGAAGTCGCATAACAGCTTTCCACTTAGGACTGAAAATAAATGAACTATAACTACATGATTAAATCTCATAAATATAGTTAAAAGTGTAAAAAGCAAGTCAAAGAAAAATACATTACAGTATTTCTCAGTTTAATGAAGTACAAAAACAAGCAACGCTAATCAATATATTGTTTATTGACTGGGGCATGTGTGTGTGTATATATATATAGTACCTGTAGAGAAAAAAGTAAAATCCAAGATCATGGTTAGCTCTGGAGGTTAAGTGAGGATGCGGGTTGCATAGGGGAGGAACACATGTAAGACTTCAGAAGTATGGATGACACTCTATTTCTTCATCTAGTTGAAAGGTATTCAGGTATTTGCTTTATTAGCCTATAAACTATACATATGCCCTTTTGTATGTTTAACTGTCATCATTAAAAATAAAATTAAACTTGTAACTTTAAGACAATCAACATAAACTCATAGTTAAAAGGTTAAGTAATTTTCCCAAGTAACTACAAATAAACAGCCAAGCCTGGATTTGAACCCAGAGGATGTAATTTCAGTATCCGAGCTTGTAATGACTATGTTATTCAGCCTATCATCCTACCACACCATATATTCCAGACTCCTTACTTAACCTTGCTGAGTCTCAGTTTCTTCATCTGTAAAATAGAAATTGAATATATGTTTGTAAAGCTCTAAGCATACTGCTTAGCCCACGCTAAGTGTTCAAAGATAACTCTAAGAAGGAGGAGAAGGAACAGAAGGGAGAGAGGAAGGAAGGAAGGATGGGAAGAGAAAAAAGAAGACAGAGAGAGAGAAACGGAGAAAGGGGAAAAAATGAGAAAGAAAGAAAGAAAAAGAAGGAAAGAAAGAAAGAAAGAAAAGAAAAGAAAAGAAAAGAAAAGAAAAGAAAGAACGAAAGCCCAGCGAGGAGGGGCACCCTTAAGGGAACTAACTGCACATGCCCAATTTAGAAAAGGCTCAGAGTGGAAGTGTAAGCTAGAAAGTGTGTTTTCTCTTCATGGCTGCAGGCCCCAGAGCATCTGGTCTCATTAAAGGTGCAAAAGTCGAATATCCTATTGAAAATTCTCTTTGGTGTAGGAAATTAAGTTAAATTAAAAACATGACCTTTCTCTCAAACTGGCACAAGTGATCTCCTTTTCTGAGCATGATCGTATCCATCAGCAACACATCAAAACCAGACGTCGCTGGGGGACTTCTATGGCTGAGCCATCAACCTCCTCGGAGACTCCCGTTTATTTGGCTCCATCCAGGCAAAGAGGATCAGGTTCTTCACAAAATCCGAAGGAAGAAGGTGATATCCACCCAGGGAGGAGGGTTTCAGGTCTTCTCTAACATTTCACAAGCCACTCACTCAAAGGCAGAGCTGCGAGCAGCCTGGAGGCTTTTCCCCCACGCCCCTCACTTTGGATACCACATTGTGAGGGTGAGGGGTTGCTGCAGACAGAATTGCTCTCTCTGGCGGAGACTGAGCTGTGAATTCAGTTGTAATCCTATAAAGCCCAGCTGGGAGAGCTTTGGGGACCCAACAGGAGCTCTAGGCAGGAACATGCACCCAGGGCCTGACCTGACGTGCCCTCACTCTCCCTGTTCTCTGCGGTGCCCACCCTGTCTCCAGGCAGAGCCTACTGTTCCCCAGCACCAAGATCCCCCAGCGTAAAGGGGCATCGTTAGTCCAGCCTCGGCATCCAACAACCACAAAGCCCATCCTTTTGCAACCCCACTCTTGTCCAGGCCTTTCTGGAGTCGCTCCTAGGATCCAGAGAGAACACAAGGGAAAGGGAACTCTCCAAAGAGCAGAGCAGCAGTGTTGACAAGACAGAAGACCAGAGCAATGGCGGCCCTGCGAGAAAATGACTAGCCTTCCGGAGCCAAACTCCAAAGCAATATTCAGAAGTGGAGATAAATAATTTGTGCATAAGTATGGCAAATGTAGTGTTCCTTATAGGCCCAAATAGTATGAAACAATTTAATTGCCCAATTTAGAAGATGGTTATGTAAACTGTGGTCTAACTATACCATACCACTTAAAATAGTCTGTGTCATGGTAAAAAAAAACTCTAGTCTTCAACTCTAGTCCCTAATTTTTTCCAATTAAATTATTACTATTGGGGCTTCCCTGGTGGCACAGTGGTTAAGAATCCACCTGCCAATGCAGGGGACACAGGTTCGATCCCTGGGCTGGGAAGATCCCACATGCCGCGGAGCAACTAAGCCCGTGCGCCACAACTACTGAGCCTGTGCTCTAGAGTCCGCAAGCCACAACTACTGAGCCCATGTGCCGCAACTACTGAAGCTTGTGTACCTAGAGCCGGTGCTCCACAACAAGAGAAGCCACCACAATGAGAAGCCCACGCACCGCGACAAAGAGTAGCCCCCGCTTGCTGCAACTAGAGAAAGTCCGCGCATAGCAACAAAGACCCAATGCAACCAAAAATAAATAATAAATTAATTTAAAAAAAAATTATTACTATTACTAATTTATATATTAATATTAAATAGAACTTCACAGTTTACAACGAGCTTTTCTCCTGTCAAATTTATCCCATTTAATCAGCACAAATATATGAGGTAGATATTATTATCCCCATTTTATAGATAAGGAAATAGATGCTCAGAAAGATTAAATGACTTATCCAAGTTCAAATACTTAATAAGTAGCAGAGAAGAGACTCAAATCCACGTTCCTAATGGAATTGGGCAGGGAGACACACACACACACCCACACACAGACACAGACACAGACACACACACACAAAATAGTAAGCCTTACTTGAAGGGGCTTCAGAGAGTTGTGAAATGTAGTGGAAAATGTGTTTGATCAATATCAAGGGCCAAAAAAGACTTCTGACACTAATGTGCTGAAAGAGCGAAGACATTCACAACTCTGGAGAGACTTTCACCCAAGACCCTTTGAAGTCAGGGGCCTGCTAAATAAATCTTAAAAAGTGGGACAGCTGTATCTAAAATAAGTTAATTAAATAATAATGATGATGCTGATGATGAAGAGGAGGAGAAAGAAGAGGAAAAGGAAAAGAAGAGGAGAAAAGAATGAGGGGTAGAAAATAATGGTGCTAAAATAAAATGTATTTCATAATTTTCATAACAAACATCTAACAACCCCTGAAAATCCCTTAAGGATTACGTAATGGGGAACCAGAATCACACAGAGCTTATTTATTTCCTTGATGCTTTTCATTGTTTTAATCTCCAAAAACTTCAAAGTGAAAGAAAGTAAAGAAAATCCTCCTTAAATATCTTACTTAACTTCCGATTTGTTCCTATGGGGTTAGTAAGGGTTGTGCAGTCTGAGAAGATCATTTGGAGGAGTGTTAACACACAATAGCATTCATTATTCACAATAGCCAAGATATGCAAACAGTCTAAGTGTCCATAAACAGATGAACAGATAAAGAACGTGGTATGTGTGAAATGTGATATGTGTGACAACATACATATATATACACACAATACACATATATATATATATACACACTACGCACACATATAATGGAATACTATTCAGCCATAAAAAGAAGGAAATCCTACCATTTGCAACAACATGGATGAGACTGTAATACATTATACTGAAATAAGCCGGACACAGAAAGACAAACACTGTTTGAGCTCACTTATATGTGGAATCTAAAAAAGCCGAACTCATAGAAGCAGAGGGTAGAATGGTGGTTACCAGAGGCTGGGGGATAGGTAAATGGGGAGATGTTAGTCAAAGGGTACAAACTTTCAGTTATAAGATGAATAAATCCTGGAGATCTAATGTACAGCATGACTATAGTTATTGCATACTTGAAATCTGCTAAAAGAGTGGATCTTAAGTGTTCTTACAGCAAAAAAACAAAAACGTAACTAAGTGAGTGGATGTGTTAATTAGCTGGAATGTGATAATCATTTCACAATGTATATGTATATCAAATCATTACATTGTACACTTTAAATATGTACACTTTGTCAGTTATACCTCAGTAAAGCTGGGGAAAAATGCACAATATCTACAAATGCATTTCCATTAATAATAATATTATTAATATATAATAATATATATTAATAATATATTTATATATAATTATAATACATAAATATAATATAAATATATTATTATTATCACAGGAGAAAAACATGCAAACAAAAACATACATTGAAATATGAGTAAAGAGAAAATTATACTTTGGGAATACAATATGAAATTGTGTAATTGTGTGTGCAAGTAAACCAAGGAGAAAGAGGTAGTAAAAAAGAAAAAGGAAAAACTGAGTACTTAATTCTATCCAAGGAGAAAAAGATTAAAGCTACTGTACAAAACTCTGTTACACTAATAGGTTCCTAACAGACTCCTAATTTCTGGAGGTCATGGTCAATTCATATTTGTTCATGGAAACGTACAAGTGCTGTTAATGAATCTAATGTTCTCTAAGTTTTTCATAAAAGGCTCTTTTAAATAAATGGAACTTGAGTAGCTACACTGTTTTTAAAAAAATAGACCATAGATTGTGCA
The DNA here is from genome assembly GCF_028021215.1 of Eschrichtius robustus. Taxonomy (NCBI): domain Eukaryota; kingdom Metazoa; phylum Chordata; class Mammalia; order Artiodactyla; family Eschrichtiidae; genus Eschrichtius; species Eschrichtius robustus. The sequence continues at coordinate 14,550,433 of NC_090838.1, forward strand.
ACGTTACTTTCCCCACGCTCCACCATGCACTGAAATCTTAATTAGAGCCGTAGCTATCTGAACTATTTTGGCCTTTAATTTTATAGCACAACATTTAATTCCTATCGGTATAGTAAACCAGTAACTTCAGTATTTGTTAAAACTAAATAAAGTTTATAAGCCTATCAAAATACCTCTTGTTTCTTGTAAATGTTTAGGAAACATTTCTGAAATGTTTCTGAAAGTTAAGGTCTTAGGAGTTAGCGGGAACCAGTGACCTCACTTTGCACTCTGCTTCCTTCTGAGTGAAGCAAATCCCTCACTCTACATGGGGCGAGGAGAGGCACAGGCATCAGAGAGGAGATGGACCAGAGCAAGAAGGACAGGCCGCTTTCACAGTCACACAAGGCCCCTGAAGACGGCACGCTTTGTCTATCAATGGCCGGGCAGCATCCATTAAAAAAGGCACCTTTGGGGCTTCCCTGGTAGCACAGTGGTTGAGAATCTGCCTGCTAATGCAGAGGACACGGGTTCGAGCCCTGGTCTGGGAAGATTCCACATGCTGCGGAGCAACTAGGCCCGTGAGCCACAACTACTGAGCCTGCGCGTCTGGAGCCTGTGCTCCGCAACAAGAGAGGCCGCGATAGTGAGAGGCCCGCGCACCGCGATGAAGAGTGGCCCCCGCTTGCCGCAACTAGAGAAAGCCCTCGCACAGAAATGAAGACCCAACATAGCAATCAATCAATCAATCAATAAAAAAAAAAAAAAAAGGCACCTTTATTTCCAAAAGACGTGAGTAAGAAATGAAGTAGGAATCCACATAGTAGTCTTTGAGGAATACAGTCTTTACTTATTCCCTACATCGCTTCTGAAAAAATCATTTCACATCATCACTCTTTGGCAAAGTCTTGAAATAATGCCTATATTTTAAAAAGTAATAAAAATCAGGGTCTTACTAAATATTCCAAAGGACTACAGCTCTGCCTATAAGCCACTAAGTCTGTGAGAGAGAAATGACAGCAATACCGACCTCATTGGGTTGTGAGCATTAAACGAGATAATCCATGACACATACTTAGTATAATGCTTAGCACAGAGAAAGAACTCTAACGTACTGTTACAAGTTGGCGCTATAATTGCTGGTGCTGTTGTTATTGTCTTAAGTGACTCTGTATGACAAGCCTTGAGTGGCTTCTAGAGAAGCTATAGGTGGTGCAGCCTTTTGCTGACTCAGCACTTTCCCAGCTAGTTTTCAGAGATACTCACACCTTGATGCTTCCTCACTTTAGACCAATGCAGTGTTTGGAAACGTTAGAACAACACAGCAACGACAAAGCTACTCAAGGTTGATTCATGTTTAGCCCTTTGAAAATCATGAGATACCTTGACATATTTCAAGTTATTTTAAAAAGAGTTGTCATTACTTTTTCTCATGTCCTCTCTTCTTATTCTCTTGTGAACACAATTTAGTCAGGCTTTTTACTCCACTATTCCTCCCAAACAGCTCTTATCAAGACCTCCTGTGATTTCCAGAAGTCAATTTTTAGCCCTCACCCCACCCTCCTTATTGAAGTATATTTTCCCTTGATACAACTCACTTCCAAATTGAGTTTCCTTCCAAATTCTTCACCTTTCCCTACTCAGTCTCCATCCTGTCTCTCCTCATCTTCCCAACTTCTAAATGATGAGTGCTCCAGAACTCAGTCCTGTGAACTTTTCTCTATACTGTGAGTCTCATGTAGACTTATGCCTTTAAATGCCCTTTACATGCTAATGGCTCCAGAATATGTATCTCCAGCTTGAACTCCATCCAGACTTCTATATCCAACTGCATGCTCATTCTCCATTTAAACGTCAAATAGGTACATCAAACTTCCCGTGTCCAAAACATGATTTGGAATTTTCACTTCCAAATCTGCTCTGGTCAGTCTTCTCTAGCTCAGTAATGGGTAGCTCTGTCTTCCCATTTGCTAAGGATGGAGATGTTCTTAACTTCACTCTTCGGCTCATACCCAACTTCTGATCTGTCAGTGAGTCCTATAGGCTCTGCCTTCAAAACAGAGAGAGAGAATACAAATTCTTCTCATCACCTCTACCACTACCCCCCAGCTAAGTGAGATGAGAAGCTATTGGGAGACTCTGAGCGGAGAAATGATGACAGAAGTTAGGTTTAAAAGGACCTCTGGCTGTACTGACAGTGAACTGCAGGAGGTCGATGGCAAAAACGGTATCAATCAAAAGCCTATTTCAGTAATCTAGTCCCTGGATCGCACTATTGTTTGCTGTATCACCACTACCTAGAACAGTAGCTAGCTAATCATAAGTGCTTAGTGAGTGTTGTTGAATGAAAGAATAAATACAGTACCAGCGGATTCTGGAGGGGCTGGGTCCAAGGTCAGGGTTTGTCATGGTAACAAGCAGAGTAGTTGAGCTACTTTCTTGGTGCGAAATACACAACAAAGCACCAGCACATGTAATATGCAGTAGATGTTCAATAGTTGCATATTTGACTATCTGGCGGTGGATGGATGAATGAAAGGATA